>NW_028225179.1:90727163-90765850 GCF_052327205.1 Somniosus microcephalus
CCATGGTCAGGTAATCAGCTATGTTGTATTGTCTGTTTAGGGCCAAGTAGCAATTGAGTTTGCTTTGGGTTTTTGTTGTTTCTGCCCAATATGTCAGATATTTTTCCTTTTGCTTAGCGACGATTGTGTTGGGTCGAATTCTTTGTGTTACCCTGTCACTGTCCTGGGGCTGGTTATTGTTAGTATTGTTGGTAGTTACTTCACTGAGTCCCAGGACTAGTTGACTGAGGGTACTCTCTCTCTCTCCCTCCCCTCCTCTGTCTCTCCCTCCCCTTCTCTCTCTCTCTCTCTCTCTCTCCCCCTCCACTCCCTCTCTCCCTCCCCTCCACTCTCTCTCTCCCTCCCCTCCACTCTCTCTCTCCCTCCCCTCCACTCTCTCTCTCCCTCCCCTCCCACTCTCTCACTCCTCCCCTCCACTCTCTCTCTCTCTCTCCCCCCTCCACTCTCTCCACTCCCCTCCACTCTCACTCCCACCCCTCCACTCTCTCCCTCCCCCCACTCTCTCTCCCTCCCCTCCACTCTCTCTCTCCCTCCCCTCCACACTCTCTCTCCCTCCCCTCCACACTCTCTCTCCCACCCCTCCACTCTCTCTCACTCCCCCTCCACACTCTCTCTCTCCCCTCCACTCTCTCTCTCCCACCCCTCCACTCACTCTATCTCCCTCCCCTCCACTCTCTCTCTCTCTCTCCCCCCCCTCCTCTCACTCTCTCCCTCCCCACCACTCTCTCACCCCCCCTCCACACTCTCTCTCCCTCCCCTCCACTCTCTCTATCTCCCCCCCCTCCACTCTCTCACTCTCACTCCCCCCCTCCTCTCACTCTCACCCTCCCTCCACTCTCTCTCCCTCCCCTCCACTCTCTCTCTCCCTCCCCTCCACTCTCTCTCTCCCTCCCCTCCACTCTCTCTCTCCCTCCCCTCCACTCTCTCCACTCCCCTCCACTCTCTCTCTCCCTCCCCTCCACTCTCTCTCTCCCTCCCCTCCACTCTCTCTCTCCCTCCCCTCCACTCTCTCTCTCTCCCTCCCCTCCACTCTCTCTCTCTCTCTCCCCCCTCCTCTCTCTCTCACTCCCCTCCACTCTCTCTCTCCCTCCCCTCCACTCTCTCCCTCCCCTCCACTCTCTCTCCCTCCCCTCCACTCTCTCTCTCCCTCCCCTCCACACTCTCTCTCCCTCCCCTCCACACTCTCTCTCCCTCCCCTCCACTCTCTCTCACTCTCCCCTCCACACTCTCTCTCTCCCCTCCACTCTCTCTCTCCCTCCCCTCCACTCACTCTATCTCCCTCCCCTCCACTCTCTCTCTCTCTCTCCCCCCCTCCTCTCACTCTCTCCCTCCCCTCCACTCTCTCTCCCTCCCCTCCACACTCTCTCTCCCTCCCCTCCACTCTCTCTCTCTCTCCCCTCCACTCTCTCTCCCTCCCCTCCACTCTCTCTCTCCCTCCCCTCCACTCTCTCTCTCCCTCCCCTCCACTCTCTCTCTCCCTCCCCTCCACTCTCTCTCCCTCCCCTCCACTCTCTCTCTCCCTCCCCTCCACACTCTCTCTCCCTCCCCTTCACTCTCTCTCCCTCCCCTCCACTCTCTCTCTCTCCCTCCCCTCCACTCTCTCTCTCTCCCTCCCCTCCACTCTCTCTCTCCCTTCCCTCCACTCTCTCTCCCTCCCCTCCACTCTCTCCTCCCTCCCCTCCCCTCCACTCTCTCTCTCCCTCCCCTCCACTCTCTCTCTCCCTCCCCTCCACTCTCTCTCTCCCTCCCCTCCACTCTCTCTCTCCCTCCCCTCCACTCTCTCTCTCCCTCCCCTCCACTCTCTCTCTCTCCCTTCCCTCCACTTTCTCTCTCCCTCTCCTCCACTCTCTCTCTCCCTCCCCTCCACTCTCCCACCCCTGCCCTCCACTCTCTCTCTCCCTCCTCTCTCTCTCTCTCCCTCCCCTCCACTCTCTCTCTCCCCCCCTCCACTCTCTCTCCCTCCCCTCCACTCTCTCTCTCGCTCCCCTCCACTCTCTCTCCCTCCCCTCCACTCTCTCTCCCTCCCCTCCACTCTCTCTCTCCCTCCCCTCCACTCTCTCTCTCCCTCCCCTCCACTCTCTTTCTCCCTCCCCTCCACTCTCTCTCCCTCCCCTCCACTCTCTCTCCCTCCCCTCTCTCTCCTCCCCTCCACTCTCTCTCTCACTCCCCTCCACTCTCTCTCTCCCTCCCCTCCACACTCTCTCTCTCCCTCCCCTCCACTCTCTCTCTCTCCCTCCCCTCCACTCTCTCTCTCCCTCCCCTCCACTCTCTCTCTCCCTCCCCTCCACACTCTCTCTCTCCCTCCCTTCCACTCTCTCTCTCCCTCCCCTCCACACTCTCTCTCCCTCCCCTTCACTCTCTCTCCCTCCCCTCCACTCTCTCTCTCCCTCCCCTCCACTCTCTCTCTCCGTCCCCTTCACTCTCTCTCTCCCTCCCCTCCACTCTCTCTCTCCCTCCCCTCCACTCTCTCTCTCCCTCCCCTCCACTCTCTCTCTCCCTCCCCTCCACTCTCTCTCTCCCTCCCCTCCACTCTCTCTCTCCCTCCCCTCCACTCTCTCTCTCCCTCCCCTCCACTCTCTCTCTCCCTCCCCTCCACTCTCTCTCCCTCCCCTCCACTCTCTCTCTCCCTCCCCTCCACTCTCTCTCTCTCCCCTCCACTCTCTCTCTCTCCCTCCCCTCCACTCTCTCTCTCCCTCCCCTCCACTCTCTCTCTCCCTCCCCTCCACTCTCTCTCACTCCCCTCCACTCTCTCTCTCCCTCCCCTCCACACTCTCTCTCCCTCCCCTCCCCTCTCTCTCTCCCTCCCCTCCACTCTCTCTCTCCCTCCCCTCCACTCACAATTCACAATTCACAATTCAAATCGCTTTATTGGCATGATAAGTTACATCTTATGTTGCCAAAGCATCAAAATACATTTATGGTTTACCACATAAACGCAGTTCTATTCATACAGTGTATAAACAGGTATATCCCTGAGTGTATAAATATACATTCGCATTGTTTATATATATTCTTTTCTTAGTTTACTGGTTGGCTCTCTGTTCATGGCAAGCTGTAACATAGCGTGCCGCCAGTGTTATACAGCTTCTCTCCTCTCCCAGTAGGAATGGGAGTTTTTGGTTGTCATTCAGATTTCTGAAATCAGGGCATATTTGTGAGAATTTTTGGTAGAAATTCTCCCTGATGCCCTGATATTTTCCACAAGCTGTGAGGAAGTGCATCTCTGTCTCCACCACTCCCTGACTGCAGTGCGAGCATATCCTGTCCTCTCTTGGCAGCCTGGTCTGCCTGTGTCTGCCTTTTTCGATCGCTAGGCTATGTTCGCTAAGTCTGTACCTTGTCAAGGTTCTTCTCAGTTTGTTATCCTTTACCATGGTCAGGTAATCAGCTATGTTGTATTGTCTGTTTAGGGCCAAGTAGCAATTGAGTTTGCTTTGGGTTTTTGTTGTTTCTGCCCAATATGTCAGATATTTTTCCTTTTGCTTAGCGACGATTGTGTTGGGTCGAATTCTTTGTGTTACCCTGTCACTGTCCTGGGGCTGGTTATTGTTAGTATTGTTGGTAGTTACTTCACTGAGTCCCAGGACTAGTTGACTGAGGGTACTCTCTCTCTCTCCCTCCCCTCCACTCTCTCTCTCTCTCCCTCCCCTCCACTCTCTCTCCCTCCCCTCCACTCTCGCTCCCTCCCCTTCACTCTCTCTCTCCCTCCCCTCCACTCTCTCTCTCCCTCCCCTCCACTCTCTCTCTCCCTCCCCTCCACTCTCTCTCTCCCTCCCCTCCACTCTCTCTCTCCCTCCCCTCCACTCTCTCTCTCCCTCCCCTCCACTCTCTCTCTCCCTCCCCTCCACTCTCTCTCTCCCTCCCCTCCACTCTCTCTCTCCCTCCCCTCCACTCTCTCTCTCCCTCCCCTCCACTCTCTCTCTCTCCCCCTCCACTCTCTCTCTCTCCCTCCCCTCCACTCTCTCTCTCCCTCCCCTCCACTCTCTCTCTCCCTCCCCTCCACTCTCTCTCACTCCCCTCCACTCTCTCTCTCCCTCCCCTCCACACTCTCTCTCCCTCCCCTCCCCTCTCTCTCTCCCTCCCCTCCACTCTCTCTCTCCCTCCCCTCCACTCTCTCTCTCTCCCTCCCTTCCACTCTCTCTCTCTCTCCCTCCCCTCCACTCTCTCTCCCTCCCCTCCACTCTCGCTCCCTCCCCTTCACTCTCTCTCCCTCCCCTTCACTCTCTCTCCCTCCCCTCCACTCACTCTCTCCCTCCCCTCCACTCTCTCTCTCTCCCTCCCCTCCACTCTCTCTCTCCCTCCCCTCCACTCTCTCTCCCTCCCCTCCACTCTCTCTCTCCCTCCCCCCACTCTCTCTCTCCCTCCCCTCCACTCTCTCTCTCCCTCCCCTCCACTCTCTCTCTCCCTCCCCTCCACTCTCTCTCTCCCTCCCCTCCACTCTCTCTCCCCTCCACTCTCTCTCCCTCCCCTCCCCTCCACTCTCTCTCCCTCCCCTCCACTCTCTCTCTTCCTCCCCTCCACACTCTCTCTTCCTCCCCTCCACTCTCTCTCCCTCCCCTCCACTCTCTCCTGTCACCTCTCCCCTCCACTCTCCCACTCCACCTCTGCCCTCTTCCTCCCCATCCGCTCTCTCCCTCCCCCTCCCCTCCACTCTGGCCCCCCTCCCTCTCACCTCCCTCTCCACTCGCTCCCACCCTCCACCGTCTCCCTCCCCCTCACTCTCCCCTTGCTCCCCTCTCCACTCTGTCCCCCCCTCCACTCTCTTCCCTCCCTCTCCCCTCCCTCCCCTATCCACTCTCTCCCCTCCCTCTCCCCTTCCTCCCATCTCCTCTCTGTCCCTCCTCCATCCTCCAGTCTCTCCCTCCCCCCTCCCTCTCTCCTCCTTCTCCTCTCCACACTCTCCCACCCTCCACTCTCTGCGTCCCCCTCCCTCCCTCTCTACCCTCTCCACTCTATCCCTCCCCTACCCTCCAGTCTCTTCCCTCCCTCTTCTGTTAGTCTGAAATATTTCTGGATCCTTTTCAATGAATATTAAATCAGAGAGACAACAGTGAGATAGACGTGGGTGGAAAGAGAGAGAGAGAGAGAGAGCGAGCAAAAGACAGAGACAAAGAGAAAGAAAAAGACAGGGAGAGAAAGACAGAGAGAGAGAGATAGAGAGGGGGGATTGAAAGAGAAAGAGCGACAAAGGGCATGACTGTGACAGCGAGAGAGAGAGATAGGGACAGAGGAGGAGAGAGGTTGGTACAGGGGCAGAGAGAGAAAGATAAAATAACAGGAATAGGCACAGAGGGAGAAAAGAGAGTGACAAAAGTGAACAGAACAGACAAGGATAGATAGAGCAGGGTAAAGAGAGAGAGAGAGAGAAGGAATAGAGAGTGAGAGCAGGAAACAGAGACAGAGAGAAAGAAACAGTGAAAAAGGTGAGAGAAAGTTCAGAATCAAGGGACAAGTAGCAGAATGGATAGCGAACTGGCTACAAAACAGAACACAGTTAATAGTGGTTAAAGGTGGTTAATCAGACTGGTGGAACGTGGGAAGTGGGGATCCACTGGGATCGGTGCTGAGACCAATGCTGTTCACCATTTACATAAACGATTTGCACAATTTCTAAACTTGCGGATGACACTAAATATGAGTTATAGTTATTACTGAGGAAGACCAAGACACAAAAGGAGAAGATGTTCATAAACTTGTAGACTGGGTGTGTAAATGGCTACTGAATTTTGATGTTGATAAGTGTAAGGCGGTCCATGTTGGTAGGAGAATAAGGAGGCAAGATTCTCTTTGGAAAATAAAAATCTAAATGGGTAGAGGAGCAGAGGGACATGGGGGTAAACATTCCCAAATCATTAAAAGAGCAATGCAAGGTAATAAGGCCATAAAAATGAAAACAAATCACTGGGGTTAATTTCTAGAGGCGTATAATTGAAAAGCAGGGAATTTATGTAATACTTGTACAGAACCGTTGGTTTGACCACACACAGAGTACTGCGTACACTTCTGGCCTCCATATTACAGAAAGGATATAGAGTCACCGGAGAAGCTGCAAAAAAGATTGACAAGGATGTTACCAGAACTGAGAGGTTAATTCTGTCAGGACAGACTGAACAGGCTGGGCTCTTTTCTCTAGAAAAGAGAAGACTGAGAGGTGACCTGATAGAGGTCTTCAAAATTGTGAAGGGGTTTGATGGGGTAGAGGAAGTGAAGATGTTTCCACTTGTGGAGGAGTCCAAAACCAGGGCCCATAAACATGAGATAGTCACTAGTAAACCCAGTCACCAGTAAACCCAGTCACCAGTAAACCCAGTCACCAGTAAACCCAGTCACTAGTAAATCAAGTCACCAGTAAACCCAGTCACCAGTAAACCCAGTCACCAGTAAACCCAGTCACTAGTAAACCCAGTCACCAGTAAACCCAGTCACCAGTAAACCCAGTCACCAGTAAATCAAGTCACCAGTAAACCCAGTCACTAGTAAACCCAGTCACCAGTAAATCAAGTCACCAGTAAACCCAGTCACCAGTAAACCCAGTCACTAGTAAACCCAGTCACTAGTAAATCCAGTCACTAGTAAACCCAGTCACTAGTAAACCCAGTCACTAGTAAATCCAGTCACTAGTAAACCCAGTCACTAGTAAACCCAGTAAAACATTCAGGAGAAACCTTTTTGCCCAAAGAGTGGCTAGAATGTGGAAATTGCTGCCACGTGGAGTAGACGAGGCGAATAGCATTGAACCCTTAAAGGGGAAGCTAAATAAGCACATGGACAGGAATGGGAGGATATGCTGATGGGGGGGGGGTGCGGAGATTAAGTCGATATTTCTTTTTTCTAAGCACCTCACTTAATTCTGTGTCAGTGAATTTCTGGGCTCAGTGTTCCACATTCTCACAATACTTTGTGTGAAAAAGCTGTTCCTGGATTCAAATGGAACTGGTTTTATTCAAATTCTAAACATATAGGCCTAGAAATTGAGTTTTGGCGCAGCCAGGGCTTTAGCGCCGGAAGTTAGTGCCGGAGCTAAGTCGCGCTGGTCGGGCCCAAAATTCAATAATTCTGCGCCCAAACGGCTGCCGGCGCTGCTGAGAGGTGTTTGCGCCTGAAAACTGGCGCTACGTGCTGAATATCGGCGCTATTCCGGCGCTGCGGCGCCCGCTGCGGTGCGGCAGGTTCGGGAAGTGCAGGCCTCCTCCTTCCCTTAAGGAGGAGCTGCCTGCACCCGGCCGCGGCCCGCGAAAATCGTTCTAAAAATGAGCCCGGCACCTCGGACAAGTGCCGGGCTTGCTTCTGTTCCGGGGGGGGGGGGGCGGGGGGAAGTCCGGGGAGGGAGCTGCGGCCAGGCGGCCGGCGGGAAAGCGGCCGGCCGCCGCGGGGCCTTTAATGCGCCGGCGCAAAGTCAGGTAAGACTCTGTTGCCAGAGTCTTAGTTGCGGCTGCCACGGGCGAGGCGGCCGCAACTGAATTTCGGCGCTGGGGCCCGTCGCCATGGCAACCAGGACGCTGCGCACACCGATGACGTCATCGGTGCCGGCGCAGCGCTACCGGTCTAGCGCGGCGGAAGGGCCCCGGGCAATTTCGGCGCCGGCGCCAATTGCAGCGCTAGGCCCTCTAGCGCCGCAAAAGCGGCGCTAAGGCAACTCAATTTCTAGGCCATAAGAATCAACATGGAAATATAATTTAAATATTAGTTTATTTGTGTAAGCAAATGCAAACAATTCAACGTTCCTGTCAAGGAAATATCACAGTGAGGTAAAGTTTTCTTGGTACAAAGTGCAACAGCCAGCACTGGTTAATCAGTGACCTCATGTGGGTCCTCATAAACAAAATTAATACATTGGCTGACAGCACTATACCATAAAAGGTTAAACTGCTTCGTGACTGTTCAAAGTACTGTCTCCAATTAGGTTTTATCGTGTTGTTTTGTAGTTTTTCAGATGCCTCCCTATAGAATCTTATGCAGAAAATGGCCATAAATTGCAGTTATGAAATACAAATCTATGTATGCAGGAATAGTGAGTGTTACAATTATTTTTATCCCATGGTGCTCAGTTGATATCCAGTCCAAGTTAATGGGATCAAAGTCTCTTTGCTGTTGAATGCAGGAGTCCCAATTTGTGTGTAAATTGTGTTCGCCCTGTTAAGGTCTTGTTACTAACCAATTCTGCAAAACTGCTTGAGCAAATTTCAGAATAAAAGCTGGGGAAACTGCACTTCCCATTCCTGCCCTGCTCAGGGACATAACTGTACTCATCCTCCAAATAACCCAAGCAGCGTTAGCCACGATGTCACGATGCGTGACCCTCAGATCCTTTGGCCTCACCTGGCCGTGTTCAGAGAACATTACGATTGGAGATATCACCTGCAACAATGGTTTTCAACTGATATAGAAAGACCCTCCTCCACTCATCCAAGGGTACGATGAAGGCTTTGCTGGAGTATATGTAGGGTAAGGACTTGGCTCAAAAACACACTGTGGCAAATTACACAAGGCCGAGATAATCTCATGAAGAATGTAAGGCTAGCTGTTAGTTCGTGCACTGAACACCCATTTTTATACAGTAGAATTGCATTTTCAGTGAATATTTTGGAAGCTACATCCAGAAATGTGTTATTAGGACATAGACTGATTGAGCATTTGGACTAATATGAACTGATTAGGGAGAGCCAGCGTGGATTTGTAAATGGTATGTCATGTCTAATGAAGCTAGTTTAATGATGTGAGGAGGTAACTAACATGGTAAGTAAGGGATTGTCTATGGAAGTTATTTATATGGACTTCCAGAAGGCATTCAACAAGGTTCCACAAAGGAGATTGGTAACAAAATTGAAAGTGCACAGAATTGGAGGCAAACTATTGGGTTGATAGAGAATTGATTAGGAGGTAGGAGACAGAGACTAGAGATAATGGCCTAGAAATTGGGTTTTGGCGCAGCGACGGCTTTAGCGCCGGAAGTTACTGCCGGAGCTAAGTCGCGCTGGGCGGGCCAAAAATTCACTACTTCTGCGCCCAAACGGCTGCCGGCGCTGCTGAAAGCTGTTAGCGCCTGAAAACTGGCGCTATGCGCTGAATTTCGGCGCTATTCCGGCGCTGCGGCGCCCGCTGCGGTGCGGCAGGTTCGGGAAGTGCAGTCCTCCTCCTTCCCTTAAGGAGGAGCTGCCTGCACCCGGCCGCGGCCCGCGATACATAGATACATAGAAGATAGGAGCAGGAGTAGGCCATTCGGCCCTTCGTGCCTGCTCCGCCATTCGATGAGATCATGGCTGATCCTTTAATTCAGTATCCCGTCCCCGCCTTCTCTCCGTAACCCTTAACCCCTTTTGCCCGTAGAAATATATCTAATTCCCTCTTAAATATATTTAATGAGCTGGCGTACACTGCCCTCTGTGGCAATGAGTTCCACAGGTTCACCACTCTCTGAGTGAAGAAATTCCCCCTCATCTCTGTCCTAAATGGTTTAGCCCTTATCCTTAAATTATGTCCTCTAGTTCTGTTCTCACCCGCCAAGGGAAACATTCCTTCTGCATCCAGTCTGTCTAGACCTGTCAGAATTTTATACACTTCTATGAGGTCCCCTCTCAATCTTCTAAACTCCAGTGTGTACATCCCTAAACTACATAGTCTCTCCTCATAGGTCATTCCCGCCATTCCTGGTATCAGCCTGGTGAATCGCCGCTGCACCCCCTCCATGGCAAGAACATCCTTCCTCAGATGAGGCGACCAAAACTGTACACAGTACTCGAGGTGTGGTCTCACCAGTGCCCTGTACAGCTGCAGCAAGGTATCCCTGTTCCTGTATTCTAACCCTTTTGCTATGAAGGCCAGCATACCGTTTGCCTTCTTGACCGCCTGTTGCACCTGCATGCTCGCCTTCAGTGACTGGTGTACAAGAACACCCAGGTCTCTCTGTACTTCCCCCTCTCCCAATCTATTGCCATTTAAATAATAATTTGCCCTCCCGTTCCTGCACCCAAGGTGGATAACTTCGCACTTGTCCACATTATAGTGCATCTGCCATTTATCCGCCCAATCGCCCAGTCTGTCCAAATCGCTCTGGAGCTTCCTGGTCTCTTCCTCTGAGCCCACCCCCCCTCCTAGTTTAGTGTCGTCTGCAAATTTGGAAATGCTGCATCCGACTCCCGATAATCTTTTTAAAAATGAGCCCGGCACCTCGGACAAGTGCCGGGCTTGCTTCTGTTCCGGGGGGGGGGGGGGAAGGGGGAAGTCATAGAGTCATAGAGTCATAGAGTAATACAGCACGGATAGAGGCCCTTCGGCCCATCGTGTCCGCGCCGGCCATCAAGCCCTGTCTAATCTAATCCCATATTCCAGCATTTGGCCCGTAGCCTTGTATGCTATGGCATTTCAAGTGCACATCCAAATGCTTCTTAAATGTTGTGAGGGTTTCTGCCTCCACAACCCTTTCAGGCAGTGAGTTCCAGACTCCAACCACCCTCTGGGTGAAAAAGTTCTTTCTCAAATCCCCTCTAAACCTCCCGCCCTTTACCTTGAATCTATGCCCCCTAGTTATCGACCCCTCTACTAAGGGAAAAAGCTCCTCAGCATCCATCCTATCTATGCCCCTCATAATTTTGTACACCTCAATCATGTCCCCCCTCAGCCTCCTCAGCTCCGGGGAGGGAGCTGCGGCCAGGCGGGCAGCTGAAAAGCGGCCGGCCGCCGCGGGGCCTTTAATGCGCCGGCGCAACGTTCTGTAAGGCACCTCTGCCAGAACGTTGCTTGCGGCTGCCACGGGTGAGGCGGCCGCAACTCAATTTCCGAGTTTGGGTGGGTTACCATGGCAACCGGGACGCTGCGCACACCGATGACGTCATCGGTGCCGGCGCAGCGCTACCGGCCTAACGCCAATTTAGGGCCCCTGTCAATTTCAAAACTGGCCATAACTTCGCCGCTAGGCCCTCTAGCGCCTCAAAAGCGGCGCTAAGGCCAGTGAATTTCTAGGCCATTGGGTATGTTCTCAGATTGGCAGGATGTGACTAGTGGGGCCTCAGATTTTCATTATAATTATAAATGACTTGGATGAAGGAATAGAGAGCCATATATCCATGCTTGCTAATGACACCAAGTTAGGTTGCACAGTAAATTGTGAAGATGGCAGCAGAAATTTGCAAAGGGACATTGGTAGGTTAAGTTAGTGGGAAAAACTGTGGCAGGTGAACTTCAATTTGGGGAAATGTGAGGTCATCCGCCTTGGACATAAGTAAGAGAGATCAGAGATCGAGAAGCTAGGAACTGTGGATGGGCAGAGAGACTTAGGGGTCCAAGTACTGAAATGACTACAAGCTAATGGACAGGTAGAAACAAATATTTTAAAAAAATCTAATGGAATGTCAGCCTTTATCTCAACAGGATGGAATAGAAAGGGGTGGAAGTTATGTTACAGCTGTACAGAGCTCTGGTTAGACCCCATCTGGAGTATTGTGTTAACTTCTGGGCACCGCACCTCAGAAAGGATATCTTGGCCTTGGTGGGGATGCAATGCAGATTCTCCAGAATGATACCGAAGCAAAAAATGATTACATTATGAGGACAGGTTGCATAGACTCGGTTTGTGTTCACTTGATTATAAAAGATTAACGGGTGACCTAACTGTGGTGTTGAAGATGATTAAATGATTTGACAGGATAGATAAAGAGAAACTATTTCACCTGGTGGGAGTCCAGAACAAGGTGGCATAACATTAAAATTAGAGCTAGATCATTCAGGGGCGAAGTTCAGAGAGCATTTCTTCACATGAAGGTTCGTGGCAATCTGGAACTCACGCCACAAAAAAAGCTGTTGAGGCTAGGGGTCAATTGAAAATGACAAAACCAAGATTGGTAGATTTCTGTTCGGCAAGGTTATTAATGGTTACGGAACCAAGGCGGGTACATCTCTGAGAGGGTGCAGAACATTTTGAGCGGGGAAGGGGAACAGCCAGATGTAGTGGTCAATGTTTGAACCAATGACGCATGAAGGAAAAGCGCTGAGGTCCTGCAGTCAGAGTTTCAGAGCTCAGAGGAAAATTAAAGAGCAGGACCTGAAAGGTAGTTATCTCTGGATTCGTCCAGTGACACAGTGCTGGTGAGTATAGGAATAGTAGGATAAGACAGGTTACCGCATGGCTTGAGAAATGCTTCTGGAGGAAGAACTTCAGATTCGTGGGGCAGTGGAACCAGTCCTGAGGCAGGAGGAGCCTATTAAAGGTGGACGGGTTGCACCTCAACAGTGATGGAATCAATGTCCTTGTGGGAAGTATAACTAGTTCTGTGGAAGAGGTTTTAAACTAAGTTGGTAGGTGGATGGCCACCTGGGTGAAACATAAGAGAGGAGAAACAAAGTGCACAGAGGACTTGGGGAGACTAATAGCACTAGAGTAAAGGGTAATTTAGTAACAGGGGGATAAGACAGGGAAAATGCGAGGCAGTCTAAAATGGGTTTGGAGTGCATGTGTATAAATGGACACAGCTTGGTAAATAAAGTTGGTGAACTGCAGGCACAAGTCACCACATGGGATTCAGGAAAGATAGGGAAGGAAAAAGGGAGGGGTGGCAGTAATGATCAAATAAACTATTGTAGCACGGGAGAGGGATGATGTAGTTGAGGGTTCAAAGACAGAATCTGTTGGGTTAACGTTAAAGAAGATGACCTATTACGCTGTTGGGTGTATATTATAGGCCACCAAATAGTGATAAGGAGATGGAAATGCAAATTTTCAGTCAAATTACAGAAAAATGAAAGAACTATAGAGTAGTGATAAAGGGCGACTTCAATTTTCCTAATATAGACTGGTGTGGCGGTACCACCGAGTGTCCCTTACTTACCTGTACATAATTCCCTTTTACCTCTGTTTGTATAGTGTTTACCTGTATGGGGCATTGCCCCTTTAAGAGCGCGAGCTGGCCCAGCTCGGCCTTCCACTCCCGCGACGGCCGCCGGCCCAGCTCCGCCTCCCGCTCCCGCGGCGGCCGCAGGCACAGCTCGGCCTCCAGCACCCGCGACATCGGCCAGCTGCAGTGCCGGGTGACTCCCGCAACTTCGGCCGCAACGGCCAGCTACAGTGCCGGGAGAATGCGATAACGCCATCACGCGAGTCACGTGACCACCTTAGCTCGGGCAAATACGATGACGTCACGTCACGAGTCACGTGATGCCCCAAGCGTGGGAAACGCAGACAACGTGATGACGTCACAACGCGAACATGATGATGTCATCACGCAATCCACAGGACTGCAGACTCAGTCCTTGTGGCGTCCCCACTGGGGTAAGACCTGTTCCAAGACTCTCCTGCATCGGTGTATGTTGTTTTCTGTACTTCATCAAATCCTTCATTTAAAACTTATTGGATTGTTTCTCCTGAGTCGACCTCAGTGATTTGGTTAGGAATACACCTATTCCTACATTGGTGACCCAGCGATGTGAGTACGGGAGTTCACCTATTCCTACACTGGTAACCCCGTATCCGTGAACGTTTTTCGTGGAAGAAACGCACAGCCTGAACCTCGTTTTCACAGAAGACGACCGACGTGCACAGCCGAATTCGTCCAACACCTACATTGGTGACCCTGTCTCCGTGAATGTTTTCCATGGATGCAGCACATCGCCTGAACCCCGTCTCTGTGAACGCTTTTGCAGAAGAAGAGCACGGTGAACAACAACCGACGAGCAACAACCGCCGAACAACAACCGATGAACACCAATTCCTACATTGGCGACCCCGCCTTTGCGAACGTATTCAGGGAGCAACAACCGCCCTCATGCTTTATAAAGGTAGAAGCCCTGTTCGCCGAGAACATCAATGCAGCGCAGACCAAGCACCTGCTTACGGTCTCCGTATTCGACATTTCTACCACCACATGGATCGTCCGCCTCCACAACATCTACCAATACAACAGCAAGTATACATCCCTCCAAGCGCGGGTTCTGCAGGTTTTCGGGCCCTTAAGATCAGAGCGCACCACCGCGGTGATGCCACGAGGACTCGCTCCTCATGACCCACGAGGACCCATCCCTCATGAACCATGAGGACGCACTCCTCACGACCCATGAGGACCCATCCCTCACGAACCACAAAGACCCATCCCTCGTGAACCACGAGGACCCATGCCTCGTGAACCATGAGGACCCATCCCTCGTGAACCACGAGGACCCATCCCTCGCAAACCACGAGGATCCATCCCTCGTGAAACACGAAGACTCATTCCCCGCCGATGAAGCACCAGCCCGTCAGCCTGCTGGTTGTGTTTTCTACCACGCTTTTCGGCGCGAAAGCGAAGCGTTGCCGCCCTCCCGGCAGTTTTCCACTTGAATCAACAAAAACTCGAAGGGTTGCCGCCCTCCCAGCAGTTTTCCCCCTAAAGCAACAACAACTCGGAGCATTGCCGTCCTTTCTACAGGTTCCCCTGAACAAACGCAAACATCTACTGATGCTGCAAACATCGAGGACGGGTCCAACGGGCATCCCGCGGCCGCGATCGGCCACGCGAAAGTTGCTGTCATCACCGATCACTGATCAATGCAGCAACGGTTCACACTCTGTTGTGTTACCGTCGTAGCACTATGGCACACACCATTCTGTGCATTCCAGTCTGCTGAACAGTTCGCTCACCTGTTGGCGAGTTCACCGCCCTCGCCCGCCAAGTCCTCCTGGATCGCCCGTTCGGCGTTCCTGCAGATTTCGTCAGACTGAGGACTTTCTCCAACATCAACAGAGTCATGGTCCGCGTCTGCCCAACCTGCCCATCACTATATTATGGCCTGCTGTTTCGACCTGGCGCCCGCTTCAAACCACGGGCCACAGAGGTCGCACACCTCCACGGTCCTTTGCATGATGGATACGTTTTATTCGCCACGACGCGCGTAAGGATCTGTTCACGACCAGCATCTTTAGACCTCGCCTGCCAAGTCGAGACAGCACGACCGCCGAGACCACCAGCTCGTCAGACCACCTCGTCTTTTAACTTTCGTTAAAGCAAATTCTGGGGGGGCGTATGTGGCGGTACCACTGAGTGTCCCTTACTTACCTGTACATAATTCCCTGTACCTGTGTTTGTATAGTGTTTACCTGTATGGGGCGTTGCCCCTTTAAGAGCATGAGCCGGCCCAGCTCGGCCTTCCGCTCCCGTGACAGCCGCCGGCCCAGCTCGGCCTCCCACTCCCATGGCGGCCGCCGGCACAGCTCGGCCTCCCGCGCCCGCGACTTCAGCCGCATCGGCCAGCTGCAGTGCCGGGTGACTCCTGCTCCCGCGACTTCGGCCGCAACGGCCAGCTACAGTGCCGGGTGCCGGGAGAATGCGATAACACCATCACACGAGTCACGTGACCGCCCCAAGGATGGGCAAATGCGATGACGTCATGTCGCGAGTCACGTGATGCCCCAAGCGTAGGAAACGCGGACAACGTGCAGACGACACGACGCGAACGTGATGATGTTATCACGCAATCCACAGGACTGCGGACTCAGTCCTCGTGGTGTCCCCACTGGGGTAAGACCTGTTCCAAGACTCTCCTGCATCGGTCTATGTTGTTTTCTGTACTTCGTCAAATCCTTCATTAAAAACTTATTGGATCGTTTCTCCCAAGTCGACCTCAGTGATTTGGTTAGGAATACATCTATTCCTACACTGGGATATTTAAAGAGTATAGGGCAATAATAGCTGGTGGGAATTGCTGGTATCTGTACAAATGACCTTTCTTAATCAGTGTGTTTCGAGCCCAACGAGGTACAGAGATGGATCTAGTTCTGGGGAATGAAGTGGGGCAAGTGGAGAATCTTTCAGTGGGGGAGTACTTGGGGAACAGTGATCATAATATCAATAGCTTTAGAATAGTTATGGCAAAGGAAAAGG
The DNA here is from genome assembly GCF_052327205.1 of Somniosus microcephalus. Classification (NCBI taxonomy): domain Eukaryota; kingdom Metazoa; phylum Chordata; class Chondrichthyes; order Squaliformes; family Somniosidae; genus Somniosus; species Somniosus microcephalus. The sequence continues at coordinate 90,743,009 of NW_028225179.1, forward strand.
AACAATCAAGCATACATATACTTAACTGGAGGAGGGGTAACTTCAGTATATTGAAAAGGAATCTTGCCCAGTGGATTGAATCAAAAATTTGCAGGCAAAACATTGGGAGGCCTTCAAAGCGGGGTACAGATTAAACACATTCCACCAAGGGGGGAAAGGAAGGGTACACAAAGCTCGAGCTCCCTGGATGACTGCAGATATAGAGATTAAAATGAGACAGCAAAAGGGGCCTATGTCAAATGTCAGGTTCATAATACAGTAGGTAACCAAGCTGAATGCAAATAGTACACAGGAGATCTAAATAAGGAGTAAGAAGGGCAAAGGGAGAACATGAGAATAGATTAGCAGCTAACATAAAAGGGAACCCAAAAGCATTTTCAAAACATATAAAAAATAAAAGGGTAGTCAAAGGAAGGAACAACAATGGAGATATACTTCTGGAGGCAGGGATATAATTGAGATAGTAAATGATTACTTTGCATCTCTCTTCACCAGAGAATGGGGATGCTGTCAACGTAGCAGTGAAGGAGGAGGTAGTAGTGCTATTGGAAAAAATAAAACAATAGATAAGGAAGAGGTAATTAAAAGGTTGGCAGTGCTTAAAGTAGAAAAGTCACCTGGTCCAGATGGGATGCGTCCTATGTTATTGAGGGAAGTAAGGGCGGAAATTGCGGAGGGCCTAGCCATAATCATTAGATATGGGGGTGGTGCCAGAGTAGTGGAGGATTGCAAATGTTACGCCCCTGTTTAAAAAGCGGGAGAAGGATAAACCTGGCAACTAAAGGCCAGTCAGCCCAACGGTGGTGGGGAAACTTTTAGAGACAATAATCCGGGAAACCATTAAATGGGATTTGGAAAAGTATGGGCTAATCAATGACAGGCAGCACGGATTTGTTAAAGGCAAATCGTGTTTGACTAACTTGATCGAGTTCTTTGAGCAAGTATCGGAGAGGGTTGACGAAGGTTGATGTTGTGTATATGGACTTTCAAAATGTGTTTGACAAAGTAGCTCATAATACTCTTGTTAGCAAAATTAAAGTCCATGGGATTATAGGGACAGATACAAAATTGTCTAATGGATAGAAAGCAGAATGTAGTGGTGAATGGTGGCTTTTCAGACTGGAGGGAAGTATACAGTGGTGTCCCCCAGGGGACGGTATTAGGACCACTGTTCTTTTTGATATATATTAATGACTTGGGTATACAGGGCAGAATTTCAAAGTTTGCAGATGATACAAAACTCGGAAATGTAGTGAACAATGAGGAGGATAGTAACAGATTTCTGGAAGAAATAGACAGTCTGGTGAAATGGGCAGACACATGGCAGATGAAATTTGAAGCACAGAAGTGATACATTTAGGTAGAAAGAATGAGGAGAGGCAATATAAACTCAATGGTACAATTTAAAGGGGCTGCAGGAACAGAGAATATGAGATGTATGTACACACATCTTTGAAGGTGGCAGGACAAGTTGAGAATGTTGTTAAAAAAGATTGGATCATTTGGCTTTATTAATCGAGTAATCGAGCACAAAAGGAATGCAGTTATGCAAAAACTTTTTAGAACACTGATTGGGTCTCAGCTGAAATATTGTGTTCGATTCTGGGCACCACACTTTTGGAAATTATGTCAGGGCCATGACTGGAATGGTACCGGGGGTGAGGGACTTTAATCATGTGATGAGTCTGGAGAAACTGCAGCTTTTCTCCTTAGATCAGAAAAGGTTAAGAGGAGATTTGATAGAGGTGTTCAAAATCATGTACAGTAAATCAGGAGAAACTGTTTCCAGTGGCAGAATGGTCGGTAACCAGAGGACACAGGTTTAAGGTGATTAGCAAAGGAACCAGAGTCGACATGAGGAAACACTATTTACGCAGCGAGTTGTTGTTATCTGGAATTCACTGAATGAAAGGGAGGTGGAAGCAGATTTAACAGGAACTTTGAAAATTGAATTGGACAAATACTTAGAGGGAAAACAGAAATATAGATCTATGGGGAAAGAGTAGGTGAGTGAGAATCATTGACTCGTTCTACCAAAGAGCAGACAAAGGCACAATGGGCCGAATGGCCTCCATCTCTGCTGTTTCATTCCATGATTGGATGGAGTTAAAATACAGGTCAGCCATGATCTAATGGAATGGTGGAAAAAGGCTCGAGGTGCTGAATTGCCTGCTCCTGTTCCTAGATTAATATTGGGAATGTTGGAGGTGAAATGCTTACCATATTGGTATAACACTCCTTTGCCTGTTATTTTAATGGTGCAGCCTGTTTAAAACAAGTGGGATATCACCTGTGTTACAACAGTGGACAATAACATGTCTCACTAATATTGCCAACAGTAATTTCAGGTAGAAATTGTCCAGCGGTGCAGCGAGTGATGAGAGTCAATGAACAAGTGTATTTGTAGCTTGGCCTGAAATTCCTCTTTTCACTATTATAGCAGAGCCTCAATCTGTTCACAGCAGATAGATTTACACCGCCACTGAGAGGGAGGAGGGTTGCATTTTCAGATTGTGTAGCTTGTAAACTTTCTATCACCCAGCAGAAACAGTGAAAGTGACCAGCCTGTGATTGGTCTTTCATTGACCTTAACAGGGCGAGGCTGTATTTGCCAGTAAAGTTTGCACCTGTTCTGAGAAGGGGAAAGCACAGGATTGGAGATTGCTGCTGCTTTTAACAGCCAGCTCTATAATCGCTACCGATCAGGTTCAGTGGGAAATATTCTCGCCGGTGCTTTCAATTTGTGTCTCAGTCTTCCTCCAGTTTCAAGTCTTTGCCATTGACCAGTGTGTTCTTTTCTAATCCACTTCTGCCCACAGTTCCTAATGCTGGGAATAGAGCCAAAAATTCCCTCCCCAGTGACGGGAGGTGATTTCTTTCCCATTGGATAGAATGAGTTTCACTGAACGAGATAAGCAGAATAATGTGGGAGGGGTTCGGTCAACGACTAAACCTTCCCGTCTCGCTGTGCAGGGTTTTAACTGAGCGACTCCCTGAAACATGTTCCTCTTTGCTTTACTGAGCCTTTACTTTTTTCAAAGGGTGATTCCTGGTAAGTCAAATGGCAGGAATTGTGCGGCTATATTCATTATTACACGATATGAACAACGTATTTGACCCGGGTTTAGTCCGGGTTACACTGCCTGTTCCATGTTTAGTCCGGGTTACACTGCTGCCCCGTGTTTCGTCCGGGATATAATGATTGCCCCTTGTTTAGTCCGGGTTACACTGACTGCTCCCGTGTTTAGACCGGGATTTACATACTGCCCCGTGTTTAGTCTGGGATACACCGACTGCCCCCTTATTTAGTCCGGGTTACATTGACTGCCCCGTGTTTATTCTGGGATACACTGATTGCCCCGTGCTTAGTCCGGGTTACACTGACTGTCCCCGTGTTTAGTCCGGGATTTACTAACTGCCCCGTGATAAGTCCGGGATTCACTGACTGCTCTCTTGTTTAGTCCGGGTTACACTGACTGCCCCGTGATTAGTCGGGGTTACACTGACTGCCCCCGTGTTTAATCCGGGTTACGCTGACTGCCCCATGATTAGTCGGGGTTACACTGACTGCACCGTGTTTCGTCCGGGTTACACTGACTGCTCCCGTGTTTAGTCCGGGATTTACTAACTGACCCGTGTTTAGTCCAGGTTACACTAACTGCTCCCGTTTTTCGTCCGGGATTTACTAACTGCCCCGTGTTTTATCCGGGATTCACTGACTACCCTATGTTTAGTCCGGGTTACACTGACTGCCTCGGACCTTGCGGATGCCCTGGGAGAGCTCCTGAGCGGGTTGGAGTGGCGAGGTGACGATAGGGCTCGTGTGGCGCTACACGCTTAAAAAACTTGCCAGAGATTTACATCAGGACTGAAGTAGTGTCCCTCAATCGTAGATGGGGATATGTGCGATGAATCAGGCCGACGTGTTGACAACTCTGGTTGGACCATTCCAGGAGCATTCATCACATGACCTCCAGCCCAGTCACCCCGCCTATATTCCCCATCTCCAATATTGTTATAATTGCAACTTTTTAATGTTATTGTTTTCTTTCTCCCGAGTTTCTTGTAGCGGTGTCCAGGAGATTAATCTTTAATTCCTGGAGACTCCGGGATAGTTCTGGTGGGTTGGCCAGCTATGCCCCGCCCATCTGATTGATAAAGTTGGTGGGGACTGTATAATTTTCGTGAACCGGTTTCAGACACATGAACATAGAAACATAGAAGATAGGAGCAGGAGTAGGCCATTCGGCCCCTCGAGCCTGCTCTGCCATTCAATGCGATCATGGCTGATCATCCAAGTTCAGTACCCGGTCCCCGCTTTCTCCCCATACCCCTTGATCCCTTTAGCCTTAAGAAATATATAGAAACATAGAAGATAGGAGCAGGAGTAGGCCATTCGGCCCCTTGAGCCTGCTCCGCCATTCAATGAGATCATGGCTGATCATTCAAATTCAGTACCCTGTCCGTGCCTTCTCCCCATATCCCTTGATCCCTTTAGCCTTAAGAAATATATCCAACTCCTTCTTGAATATATTTAATGAAATGGCCCCCGCCACCCTTTGTGGCAGAGAATTCCACAGGTTCACCACTCTCTGGGTGAAGAAATTCCTCCTCATTTCAGTCCTAAATGTCCTACCCCTTATCCTTAGACTATGACCCCTGGTTCTGGACTCCCCAACCATCGGGAACATCCTTCCAGCATCTAGTCTGTCCAGGCCTGACACAATTTTATAGGTTTCGATGATATCCCCTCTCAATCTTCTAAACTCCAGTGAGTATAAGCCCAATCGACACAATCTCTCCTCATACGTCATTCCTGCCAACCCAGGTATCAGCCTGGTGAATCTTCGCTGCACTCCTTCCATGGCAAGAACGTCCTTCCTCAGATAAGGCGACCAAAACTGCACACAATACTCAAGGTGTGGTCTCATCAAGGCCCTGTACAACTGTAGCAAGACATCCTTGTTCCTGTACTCGAACCCTCTTACTACGAAGGCCAACATACCATTTGCCTTCTTAACCGCCTGCTGCACCTGCATGCTTACCTTCAGCGACTGGTGCACAAGAACACCCAGGTCTCTTGGCAATTCCCCTTCTCCCAATCTATTGCCATTCAAATAATAATGTGCCTTCCTGTTTTTGCCACCAAAGTGGATAACCTCACATTTATCCACATTATAGTGCATTTGACATGTTTCTGCCCAATCACCTAACCTGTCCAAATCGTACTGGAGTTTCAGGACATCCTCCTCGCAGCATACCCTCCCACCCAGCTATGTGTCATCTGCAAATTTGGAGATATTACATTCAATTCCCTCGTCCAGATCATTAATATATATTGTGAACAGCTGGGGTCCTAGGACCAATCCTTGCGGTACCCCACTAGTCACTGCCTGCCACTCAGAAAATGACCCGTTTATTCCAACTCTTTTTGCTCTGTCTGCCAACCAATTCTCTATCCAAGTCAATACCTTGCCCCCAATCCCATGTTCCTTAATTTTGCACGCTAATCTCTTATGCGGGACCTTATCGAAAGCCTCCTGAAAGTCCAAATACACCACATCCACTGGTTCTCCCTTATCTATTTTACCAGTTACATCCTCAAAAAAATCCAGTAGATTAGTCAAGCATGATTTACCTTTTGTAAATCCATGTTGACTTTGTCCATCCTGTCACTGCTTTCCAAGTGCTCTGCTATTACATCTTTTATAATGGACTCTAGCATTTTCCCCACTACCGATGTCAGGCTTACCGGTCTATAATTCCCAGCTTTTTCTCTGCCACCTTTTTTGAATAGTGGGGTAACATTAGCTACCCTCCAATCCATGGGTACTGTTCCAGAGTCTATCGAGTTCTGGAAGATGACCAGCAATGCATCTACTATTTCTAGGGCCACTTCCTTAATTACCCTGGGATGTAGATTATCAGGCCCTGGGGATTTATCGGCCTTCAGTCCCATCAATTTTCCTAACACCATTTCCCTAAAATACTGATTTCTTTCAGTTCCACCCTTTCATCAGACCCTATGTTCCCCGGTATTTCTGGGATGTTATTTGTGTCCTCCTTTGTGAAGACAGAACCAAAATATGTATTTAGTTGGTCTGCCATTTCTTTGTTCCCCATTATAAATTCCCCCGATTCTGACTGCAAGGGACCCATGCTTGACTTCACCAATCTTTTTCTCTTCACATGTCTATAAAAGCTTTTACAGTCAGTTTTTATGTTCCCTGAAAGCTTACTCTCATATTCTATTTTCCCTTTCTTAATGAATCCCTTTGTCCTCCTTTGTTGAATCCTGAACTGCTCCCAATCCTCAGGATTATTGCTTTTCTGGCCAATTTGTATGTCCTCTCCTTGGATCTTATGCTATCCCTAATTTCCATTGTTACCCACGGTTGAGTCACCTTTTTTGTTTTATTTTTATGCCAAACTGGGATGAACAACTTCTGTAGTTCATCCATTCGGTCTTTGAATGCTTGGCATTGCCTGTCCACCATCACCCCTTTGAGTGCCATTCCCCAATCAATCCTACCCAACTCGCTCCTCAGACCATCGTAGTTTCCTTTATTTAAATTGAGGACCCTTGTTTCTGAGTCAACTACGTCATTCTCCATCTTAATGAAGAATTCAATCATATTATGATTGCTCTGACCCAAGGGGCCTCGTACAACAAGATTGCTAATCAATCCTTTCTCTTTACATAATACCCAGTCTAAGATGGCCTGATCTCTGGTTGGTTCCTCGACATATTCATTCAGGAAACCATCCCATAAACACTCCAGGAATTCCTCCTCCACTGTATTGTTACCAATTTGGTTAGCCCAATCTATATGTAGATTAAAGTCACCCATGATGACTGCTGTGCCCTTATTGCACGCTTCTTTAATTTCCCTTTTAATGCCATCCCCAACCTCCGCCTTACTGTTTGGAGGTCTATATACCACTCCCACTAATGTTTTTTTCCCCTTAATATTTCTCAATTCTACCCATACAGATTCCACATCATCAGAGCTAATATTCTTCATTACAATTGTGTTAATCCCTTCTTTAACCAGTAATGCTACCCCACCTCCCTTTCCTTTTTGCCTATCTTTCCTGAATATCGAATACCCCTGGATGTTGAGTTCCCAGTCTTGGCCATCCTTGAGCCACGTTTCCGTAATCCCAACCAAATCATCTTCATTTACCTCTATTTGCGCAGCCAATTCATCCACCTTATTACAAATGCTCCTCGCATTAAGACACAAAGCCTTCAGGCTTGTTTTTTTAACGCTCTTAGACCTATTGGAATTATCATTTACTGTGGCCATGTTTGATTTAAACCGTTGATTTCTCTGACTGCCACTTTTGTTTTTGTCCTTCCTATCTTTTGCTTTTATCCTTGTTTCCTTTTCCTCTGTCTCCCTGCTCAGGTTCCCAACCCCCTTCCATTTTAGTTTAAACCCTCCCCCACAGCACTAGCAATCAAAACCCCTAGGACATCGGTTCTAGCCCTGCCCAGGTGCAGACCGTCCGGTTTGAACTGGTCCCACCGCCCCCAGAACCAGTTCCAATGTCCCAGGAACTTGAATCCCTCCCCCTGGCACCATTCCTCTAGCCAAATATTCATCTGAAGTATCCTTCTATTTCTACTCTGACTAGCAAGTGGCACTGGTAGCAATCCTGAGATTACTACCTTTGAGGTCCTGTTTTTTAATTTACCTCCTAACTCCCTATATTCCGCTTTTAGGACCTCATCCCGCTTTTTACCTACATCGTTGGTGCCTATATGCACCACGACAACTTGCTGTTCACCCTCCCCTTCCAAGATGCTCTGCAGCCGATCAGAGAAATCCTTGACCCTTGCACCAGGGAGGCAACACACCATCCTGGAGTCTCGTTTGCAGCCGCAGAAACGCCTATCTATTCCCCTTACAATTGAATCCCGTATTACTCTAGCTCTACCACTCTTTTTCCTCCCATTCTGTGCAGCAGAGCCACCCCTGGTGCAGGAAGTTGGCTGCTGCTGCCTTCCTCTGATACACCACTTTGAGTACTGTTGGGGGGGATGGCTTATCAATTGGAGAGGGGGATGGCCACAGGGGACCCCTGCACTACCTGCCTGCGCCTAGTAATCTGCCTGTTGGTCACCCGTTCCCTTTCTTCCTGTCCAACCTCTACCTGTGTTGTGTCCAACTCCCTAAATATGCTATTCACGATGTCCCGAGCATCGTGAATGCTCCAGTATGCATCCAATTGCAGCTCCAGCGCCGCAATGCGGTCTGTCAGTAGCTGCAGCTGGGTGCACTTCCTGCACACATAGTTGTCAGGGATGCAGGAAATGTCCCTGAGTTCCCACATATCGCAGGAGGAGCAGATCACAGGGCCGGGCTGTCCTGCCATGATTTACCCTTTAACTAATTGGGTTTAAATTAAATCAATCAATCCCACTAATTACACTACAGCTAAATAGTTTTACCAACAGTCCCCGCTACACCAGAGAGACCTTAGAAACGATAAACCAGAGTTAATGTTTAAAAAAGAGAGAAATACTCACCAACCAATCACTTACATTCTTCCTGCTGACGTCACACTTTCATTACTTTTTACCTCTCTCCCCTGCTGCTGAATTGGTCGGGCCTCGCTGCTGCCGCCGCTTTTAAGCTTTGCCGATGCTGCTCTCTCCCAGGTCCAGGTCCAGGCTCTGTGGTCGGGCCTCGCTGCTGCCACCGGTTTTAAACTCTGCCGATGCTGCTCTCTCCCCGGTCCAGGTCCAGGCTCTGTGGTCGGGCCTTGTTCACTGCCGCCGGTTTTAAGCTCTGCCGATGCTGCTCTCTCCCCGGTCCAGGTCCAGGCTCTGTGGTCGGGCCTCGTTCACTGCCGCCAGTTTTAAGCTCTGCCGATGCTGCTCTCTCCCCGGTCCAGGTCCAGGCTCTGTGGTCGGGCCTCGCTGCTGCCACCGGTTTTAAACTCTGCCGATGCTGCTCTCTCCCCGGTCCAGGTCCAGGCTCTGTGGTCGGGCCTCGTTCACTGCCGCCGGTTTTAAGCTCTGCCGATGCTGCTCTCTCCCAGGTCCAGGTGCAGGCTCTGTGGTCGGGCCTCGCTGCTGCCGCCAGTTTTAAGTTCTGCCGATGCTGCTCTCTCCCAGGTCCAGGTCCAGGCTCTGTCATAGTGATGAACTGGCCTCCACCACCCTCTGTGGCAGAGAATTCGACAGGTTCACCACTCTCTGCATGAAGAAATTGCTCCTCATCGCAGTCCTAAATGGCTTACCCCTTATCCTTAGACTGTGACCCTTGGTTCTGGACTCCCTGGCCATCGGGAACATCCTTCCTGCATCTAGTCTGTCCAGGCCTGACAGAATTTTATAGGTTTCGATGAGATCCCCTCTCAATCTTCTAAACTCCAGTGAGTATAAGTCCAATTGACACAATCTCTCCTCATACGTCATTCCTGCCATCCCAGGTATCAGCCTGGTGAATCTTCGCTGCACTTCTTCCATGGCAAGAACATCCTCCTTCAGATAAGGCGACCAAAACTGCACACAATACTCAAGGTGCAGTCTCACCAAGGCCCTGTACAACTGCAGCAAGACATCTTTGTTCCTGTACTCGAACCCTCTTGCTACGAAGGCAAACATACCATTTGCCTTCTTAACTGCCTGCTGCACCTGCATGCTTACCTTCAGCGACTGGTGCACAAGAACACCCAGGTCTCTTTGCACTTGCCCTTCTCCCAATCTATTGCCATTCAAATAATAATCTGCCTTCCTGTTTTTGCCACCAAAGTGGATAACCACACATTTATCCACGTTACATTGCACCTGCCATGCTTCTGCCCAATCACCCAACCTGTCCAAATCATCCTGTAGTTTCTCGGCATCCTTCTCACAGCACACACACCCACCCAGCTTTGTGTCGTCTGCAAATTTGGAGATATTACATCTAGTTCCCTTATCTAGATCATTAATATATATTGTTAATAGCTGGGGTCCAAGGACCGAGACTTGCGGTACCCCACTAGCCACTGCCTGCTACTCAGAAAAAGTCCCGTTTATTCCAACTCTTTGCTTTCTATCTGCCAATCAGTTCTCTATCCAAGTCAATACCTTGCCCCTAATCCCATGTGCCTTTACTTTACACGCTAATCACTTATGTGGGACCATGTCGAAAGCCTTCTGAAAGTCCAAATACACCACATCCACTGGTTCTCCCTTATCTATTTTACCAGTTACATCCTCAAAAAATTCCAGTAGATTAGTCAAGCATGATTTACCTTTTGTAAATCCATTTTGACTTTGTCTGATCCTGTCACGGTTTTCCAAGTGCTCTGCTATTACATCTTTTATAATGGACTCTAGCATTTTCCCCACTACCGATGTCAGGCTTACTGGTCTGTAGTTCCCCATTTGCTCTCTGCAACCTTTTTTGAATAGTGGGGTAACATTAGCTACCCTCAATCCATGGGTACTGTTCCAGATTCCATCGAATGTTGGAAGATGACCAGCAATGCATCTACTATTTCTAGGGCCACTTCCTTAAGTGCCCTAGGATGTAGATTATCAGGCTCTGGGGATTTGTCAGCCTTCTATCCCATCCATTCCCCTAACACCATTTCCCTACAAATACTGATTTCTTTCAGTTCCTCCCTTTCTTCAGACCCTATGTTCCCCAACATCTCTGGGAGGTTATTTGTGTCCTCCTTTGTGAAGACCGAACCAAAATATGTATGTAATTGGTCAGCCATTTCTTTGTTCCCCATTATAAATTCCCGTGCCTCTGACTTCAAGTGACCTATGCTTGCCTTCACCAATCTTTTTCCCTTCACATAACTATAAAAGCTTTTACAGTCAGTTTTTATATACCCTGCAAGTTTACTTTCATATTCTATTTTCCCTTTCTTAATTAATCCCTTTGTCCTCCTTTGTTGAATCCTAAACTGCTCCCAATCCTCTGGATTACTGCTTTTTCTGGCCAATGTGTATGTCCTCTCCTTGGATCTTATGCTATCCCAAATTTCCCTTGTTAGCCACGGTTAAGTCACCTTTTTTGTTTTATTTTCATGCCAAACTGGGATGAACAAATTCTGTATTTCATGCGGTCTTTGAATGTTTGCCATTGCCTATCCACCGTTAAACCTTTGAGTGACATTCCCCAATCAATCCTACTCAATTCGCGCCTCAGACCATCGTAGTTTCCTTTATTTAAATTCAGGACCCTAGTCTCTGAGTCAACTACTTCATTCTCCATCTTAATGAAGAATTCGATGATATTATGATCGCTCCAACCCAAGTGGCCTCGTACAACAAGATTGCTAATGAATCCTTTCTCGTTACATAATACCCAGCCTAAGATGGCCTGATGTCTGGTTGGTTCCTCGACATATTGGTCCAGGAAACCATCCTGTAAACACTCCAGGAATTCCTCCTCCTCAGTATTGTTACTAATCTGGTTAGCCCAATCTATATGTAGATTAAAGTTACCCATGATGACTGCTGTGTCCTTTTTGCACGCTTCTCTAATGTCACTTTTAATGACATCCCCAACCTCCGCATTACTGTTTGGAAGTCTATATACCACTCCCACTATCGTTTTCTGCCCCTTGGTATTTCTCAGTTCTATCCATACAGATTCCACATCATCAGAGCTAATATCCTTCCTTACAATTGTGTTAATCCCTTCTTTAACCAGCAATGCTTCCCCACTTCCCTTTCCTTTTTGCCTATCTTTCCTGAATATTGAATACCCCTGGATGTTGAGTTCCCAGCCTCCACCACCCTGGAACGATGTTTCGTAATCCCAATCACATCATATTCGGTTACCTCTATTTGCGCAGCTAATTCATCCACCTTATTACGAATGCTCCTCGCATTAAGACACAAAGCCTTCAGGCTTGGCTTTTTAACGCTCTTCGACTGATTAGAATTATTATTTACTGTGGCCATGTTTGATTTAAACCGTTGATTTCCCTGACTGACACTTTTGTTTTTCTCCTTCCTATTTTTTGCTTTTATCATTGTTTCCCTTTCCTCTGTCCCCCTGCTCAGGTTCCCAACCCCCTTCCATTTTAGGTTAAATGCTCCCCCCGAGCACTAGCAAACACTCCCCCTAGGACATCGGTCCTGACCCTGCCCAGGTGCAAACCGTCCGGTTTCAACTGAGCACCAATTATTTTGATTTGAAGGCAGCCTGCAGTCTGCAGTCCCTTAAAGGGATGGTGCACTTTTCAAGGTTGACTAATGCAGGGCGACCTTACTAGAGCATCAGGCTGCATGACATGGTCAGGTGTCCTCCCATTCTCTGGGGCAGCGGTGGAAGCGCTTGTAGAGCAAGTTTGCACCGGTATTGAGGTCCTCGTCTTCACTAATAGGTAACGATAGGCCTGTCAAGTTAGTCAGCGTAACGGCGGGATGTGGATGAGCAAGCCAATGGCAGCAACATTGGATATAAAGTGGACATTAGCCAAAAGCGGCTGAAGGCTATCGACAGCCTGTTTTTGTCTATCGCCCAATTTTCTTTTCCATTGACTTCAATCCGATAGAAATTCAGATGATGGGCAAAGCTGGCTGCTGATTCGCTATCACCCATTCTGCGCTGCCGCCCAAGACAAATTTACAGCCCATTTTCCCAAGAATCTGGCTGCATTGCAGGAAGAAACTTAATGACCTCACTAGCACTGCCAAAGTCAGACTCGGCTTCATATCTCTCTTGTGGTCTGCCCTGCCTGAGCTTAGCCGCTGCACTACTAATCCTTTCCTCCACACTTCCCATGACTCTCCTCCAATCACAACAGACCCTTCACTACATTCCAGAGTGGAATTACCATAAGTGGAATTAACAGTTCAAAATATTCAGCAGCCAGTACATGCATTTTAAATGGTTTAAGTCGTGAAATCCCACAACATAATGGAAGAAAAATGTCTCCCAAATATTCCAGCATTTTATTTGAGAACAACTGAGGGTCCCTTTAATATCTTCCGATTGGTTCCAGTTTTCAGGCAGGATCAGGAACTAGGGGTAACAATGTGGGCAGAGAGGGAACTGTTGTTGAGGGTCTTGATAACGTCCTTTAACCCCAATTTGCATATATTCAAGCTGCTTTTTCCTTCTTTCGCTCAGAAAATCTGAGGCCAATTTTATTGTCACTACAAGCAGCGGGCTGGGTGCAGATCTCTGCGCGCACACCAGGGATGGATTCTGCATGGCCTCGTACCATAATTCTGGGTGCACTCCCTCACTAAGTCACCAACGAATCCCCAGGTCAGACGTGGGACTAAAATCTTAAAGTTACGATTAACAAATTAGATGAGCTGGTGCAATTTATTCGAACCATAACATTTTTCATTTATTTTGAAAATGGGAATATTCTTGGAAATTGATGATATTTAATATTAAGGTTCATTTTGCCTACTCTGCAATGGTTTAACACGGGAGCGGTGGCAAAATATTCAGTGATCTCGCACTTTTCTGGATAAATTAGTTTTTCTCAAGTTGTTTAGCAAACTGACATTTCTAATATTTGATATGCCCATTATTTTTTTTATTATCTCCTAGAGTCTCACTCTCTGCTATATTACTACACTCTGAACCATAGGAGTGCTGATCTGCCGGAGTATAGTGTTATGGGGCGTTTGGATGGCTGTGAGATAGACTATTATGACAAAAATATGAAAATAACTGTTCCAAGACAGCAATGGATGGCGGAAGCATTTGACAAGAGTTATTGGGAAGGATTCACAATCACTCAAGCTGGTTTCCACGGAATCATCAAGGAACAGGTTGATAGGTGGTTGCAGCAGAACAAACAAGCATCAAGTGAGTGTATTTGAAATAACAACAGAAAATGCTGGAAATACTCAGCAGGCCAGGCAGCATCCGTGGAGAGAGAAACAGAGTTAACGTTTCAGGTCTGGGACCCTTCATCAGAACTGGAAAAAGCTGGAGATGTAACAGATATTAAGCAGGTGCAGAGACAGGGGTCGGGGGGTTAGGAGGGGAGGAAGAAATAGAAAGAAAATCCTGTACTTTTGTAAGAGGCAGGAAAGATAAAATGTTGCAAATGGGAATGGCAAAAATCATACTGCATGAAAAATGGGGGCAGGGATAATTATCTGAAATTGTTTGAATGAACGCAGCGAAGGATAGGGGTCATTTTAACTTGGGGGACAGCGTAAAATCAGCGATATTCAACGGACCACCCATTATACACCCCGCCTGATTTTCCCTTCCATTGCTTTCTGTAGAAGGGAACATCAGGCAAGGTATATAATGGGCAACTATTTGGATATCGCCTATTTATACCGTCTCTGGAAGGTAACATTAACCCAATGAACGATATCGGTGATACTGCGAGTGAAATTCAATGTTGGTGGGTGTCAAATGGGCAGTAGCAGCGAGGCTGCTGTTTATACATGTTGCCTGATGTACCTTTCCATTCCCTTCACTGTAAAATGGGCCGTGGTATATAACAGGCGGCTTTTCCTCTATCGCTCGTTTAGCAACCCTGCTGAAGTTGAATGTGGCTTTCATCGCCAGGTAAAATCAGCTGCTGTTTTTCACCTCAATTGATTTTCTGAAAATGGAACATGGTGTAAAGTGGGTGGCCGATTTACCATTGGCCACATATCACCTGGTGATAGAAGAAAAAATCCCCACCCCCAACCACCAGTGTTTATTGAATGACATTTGTATTATTACATTTAATTAATGATATTCACAATATTGTATTTATTGAATGATTTTGCTGGTTGTTTTACATGTAACTAATCATATTTATTTATTGGAGTAATTTTTAAATCTTCAGACAAAAATGCAAAACAGTCAATATCGGACCGGCCACCCGTTCTACACCTCGCTCGGAATCCCTTTCCATTGGGCGAGGTTTATAACAGACCGCTGACCTGATATTGCCCGCTGTACACTATGGCCACAATTTAAAATTACCCACACGATTCATGGTAATATTACTTTTAGTGAGTGATATTAGTAAAACATTTATTGAATGACATTGGAAATATCACATTTATTGAATCATATTGGAAATATTGGCCTAGAAATTCAGTATAGCCACTTTTGGGGCGGTAAAGTCGGGCGGGCACTAAAGTTTGCGCCCGGCGTAAAGTCAATGGCACTTCGCCGATATTCAGTAGCTTCGCCCTAAGAGGTTGCTTGAGCGCTAAAACTGGCGTTGCACGCCTATCTTTAGGCGCTAAGCCGGCGGTGCAGAGGGATAGCGCCGAGGCCGGGCGCAGCGCAGGTGCGGTCATTTCTTGATTGACAGCAGACACCGTGGCGCCGGCCAGCTCTTAAAGGGGGAAGGGTCGACTTGCTCTGCTGCAACGGCCTGCACACTGCAGCCTTCCAGCTAGGCCTGAACACTGCTGGTGATCAGAAGGAGCCATGGCAATGGTACAGAAGGCCCGTGAGCGTGCCCTGCACTTCTCAGCCCATGACTTGAAGGTGATGGTGAGGGCCTTGGAGAAGAGACAGCACATCTTGTTCCCGGACACTGGCAGGAAGCCTCCAACCAGCGTCTATAGGAAAGCCTGGAGGGAGGTCGCCCACTGGGTGTCGGCCACCGGTGATGCCCCCAGGGACAATGTCCAATGCCGGAAGAAGTTTAATGACCTGACCAGGATTGTCAGGGTGAGTACCCTTTCCAGTCTCCTCCTCATCCTTGCATGTACACCTGACATGATGGGCAAAGGGACCTGAAAGCCCTAATGGCCAGCCCTCAGCCAGCAGCTATGGGACAGTCATGAACATCAATTGCACATTTGCACTTTACACCATGGGAGGCAGTGCACACCACATCAGGTCTACACACTGGCCAAGCTATTCCACCATGGGAGGCAGCGCATACCACATCAGGGCTACACACTGGCCAAGCTATTCCACCATGGGAGGCAGCGCACACCACATCAGGGCTACACACTGGCCAAGCTATTCCACCATGGGAGGCAGTGCACACCACATCAGGGCTACACACCATACTTACAGGCCGTCCTTTCTCTTGCAGGCTAAACTTGCCAACAACTGAAGGCACCAGGAGCAGATCGGGGGAGGCCGCCCCCAGATCCAGGAGCTCACTCCCCTGGAGGAGCGCGTGAGTCACCTCATGGAACCCCGGGTGATTGGGCCCATCGCCTGTGGAGATGCCAACTCTCTTCTGGGCCACAATGGTATGGACATCACCTTTTGGACCTCTCTCGTCGCACTTGCGCATCCGATCTACCTCCTTTGCCATTGTCCGACCAATGCGCTGAATGCCACCAGTCATGCCTCCCTCGCTGATGCCCTCTCCTCACTCTAAAGCTACTCTTGTGCCTTCCTGCTTTCAGCTGGTGACGAGGAGCTCCCTGAAGCTGCCAGTGACAGCCCCTCCGAGGAGGAGGAGGAGGAGGAACAGGAAGGCGGACCATCAGGGCAGCAGTCAGGTGCGGCTGCAGATGCCGAAGTAGTGGACACGTCTTCCCTGGAGGAGAGCCTGGAGGAAGTGCCGGAGGGGAGTGGAGCTGCTGGGAGCAGTGGCGTCCAGCAACCCAGGAGGGCTGCGGTTGGTCCGTGGCCTTCCCCCCCAAGAGGGGGGAAGGATCGGAGGGGAGTGCAGTTGCTGGGCCCAGTCGCCGCCGGCAACGTGGCAAGGGTCGGCCAGCTCTGCCCCCTGCTCCCCAGCGGGAGAGTCCGGACTCCAGTCCGGCCACCTTCAACTCAGAGGAGGTGCGCCACCTCGATCAAATGGCCCCGGATTCGGATCGCCGGCACACCGAGCTGATGGGGGTAGTGGCACGGATGCCTGAGGCCATCGAGTCCCTGGCTAGTAGTGTGCGCGAGTTCGGGGCCTCACATGCCGCGAGTGGCCGGCTGATCAGTGATGCCGTCCAGACAGTGGCTGCTCTGTTGCAGTCGCAGACCAGGGCAACAGGGGCACTGACTGCTGCCACACGCGCTGCGTCAGCCAGGCATCGCTTGGACACCCGCCGCGCTGCAGCAGCACAGCGGGCTGCCCTTCGGCAGATTGGTGCGCATGCTGCAGTGCGGGCCCGTGCAAGTGCCAGAGTGGCACATCACCAGCCAGGGCCGACCATCCGCCAGATTGCACACATTCCTCCAGCCGTCACCGCCACTCCCCCAGTGGCGCCTCAACGGCAAGCGGCTACGAATGATGTTGGCCAGGCACAGCTGCGCCAATCACCAGCCGGACCCTCGAGGGGCAAACCCCATCTAGGCCGCCCCCCAAGGGCATCTGCCGGAAGGACATCTAACCCTCAGGAGCCTTTCCCCAGCCTCGCAGCAGCCACTGGGCAGAGCTTGCGGCGGAGCAGCAGGCCGGGCAGGGGCCCCAAAAGGCTCGACAAGGTCTCGCCCTCGCGGCCCAAGAAGTAGACGGTGTGGCCAAGTGATATTTTATATGGCGATGCCTATGTTTCTTTTGGCCATGGTTGTTTTGTTTCTGGGGATGTTTTTTGGGTTAAGGCCGAGGATGAAGGCCATTTTTGAACAAATGTTCAGTTATTCCTCCCCAGGTTGTGGGAGTGAGTCATTTGATGTACTGTTTTTTGGGGCCGTTTAATGTTTCTGGGTTTCATGTGGGAAGGGGTTTCATTGGTCTAAAATAAAGATTTCTCTTTCATCAGAGAGTGTCCATGTTTGTTGCTGTAAGTGTTTGTTGCCTTCGCCGGCTGAGGGCTTGCGGAGTGGCTGCGTTCATGTTCCTTCATGGCCACAAGGCATTCCCTGACAGGGGGCTTAGAAGTGCCGTTCAATAAGCCGCCGACGGACGGCCCTTGGACCTTCTCGCTCCCTCCTGGGATGGTACTCCTCCTCCTTCTGCTCCTCCTCCTCATGCTCCTCCTGCTCCTCCTCTTGAGGTGGTGGTCCAACGTGAGGTGGCAGTGCCTGAGTCCTGCGGAGAGCCAGGTTGTGCAGCATGCAGCAAACAACGATGAATTGGGACACTCGGTCCGGGGAATACTGCAGAGATCCGCCGGAACGATCCAGGCAGCGGAACCGCTGCTTGAGGATGCCAATTGTTTGCTCGATTATGTTCCTGCTCGCTTGATGACTCTCGTTGTATGCCTCTTCAGCAGGGGTCTTGGGCGCGCGGAGCGGGGTCATGAGCCAGGTACACAAAGGATAGCCTTTGTCCCCGAGAAGGCATCCTCTTGGGGGAGGCTGTGCCTTGAACATGTCACGCACAGTTGTCTGCCGCAGGATAAAGGCATCGTGGCTGCTGCCTGGAAAGCGGGCATTGACAGCTAGGATGCGCTGCTTGTGGTCACACACCAACTGCACATTTAGGGAATGGTAGCCCTTACGGTTGCGGTAATCCTCGGCATGCTCCACAGGTGCCCGCAAAGCCACATGCGTACAGTCAATGGCGCCCTGCACCAAGGGGAAGGCCGTGAATCTTGCAAATCCCAGTGCATGCTGATGCTGCCTCTCCAGGGCCATGGGGAAGGAGATGAATTGGCGTCTCCTTCTGAAAAGGGCATCGGTCACCTGGCGGATGCAGCAATGCACGGCGAACTGGGATATGTTAGCTATGTCCCCAGCAGCGGATTGGAAGGAGCCGGTGGCATAGAAGTTCAAGGCCACCGTCACCTTCGCCTCCACCGACAGAGACGTCCTGCTCCTGAGCTTTGGACGCAGATCTCTGCGAAGCAGATGGCAGATCTCTGCAATCACCTCCTTTCGGAATCTCAGCCTTTTTACACATCTCGCGCCACTCATGTTGAGGTAGGTGCGCTGCTGGCAGTATGCCCTGACTGGGTAAGGCCTATGTTGCCGACGCCTGTTGCCCCCTCTGCGTCTAGCCAGGGTTGCCCCTCTCACACCGCGTCTGCGAGCCCTATGGACATGATGCTGAAACTCAGCGTTGGCACCCCATGCAGCCCCCATAATATGCTGCCAAACATTCAAATATACAAGAGGCCACTTGCAACGCTCTGGCCTGAAGCCAAAAATACCTGAGCTAGTGTGGGCCCAAACCAGAAAGTTGTCTTCCTTGGTCTCTCTCCAGAAATCCGTTGCACAAGAGTGTTTGCTGCAAAATGGCTGCCCTTTATACTGCAGGGTAAGTGCCCTTTAATTTACACTCCCCGGGTCCCGCGTCGGCTCTGTTGCGTTCCACTAAACAAGCGTGCGGGCCGCCGGCCGCACAATTGGGCGGTCCCACTGAAGTTCTGGATCGTGGCGCGCAAAGGGCGTTGCACGAGGATCTGACGTCATTTTCTGCGCGCGCAGGTGAGCGCGCGCTAAACTTTGCGCCGGCGCTAAATGTGTACTTAATTTGGGGCGAGGCGCAGATCGCGCTGCCCCCGGACGCTACACGCATAGCGCCCGAAATTCACTTCTCTTAAGGTGCTAACGGCTGGCGCAACCGACTGAATTTCTAGGCCATTGTGTTTATTGAATTATATTGTCAATATTAAATGTAAGTGTTTTTATTCATATCATTGAATTTGTTGAATGATATTGGTGAGCACATATATATGTAATGTAGATGTGTAAGTTTGAGGTTCCAATGCCGTCTTATATCCAGTAGGTGGTTTATCAGAAAGTCACACTGCTGGACCCACAGTTTTCTATTCATTTGGAGTAAATTTGGTCCTTGGGCAATAGTGTAAAATGAGCGATATCACAATATACACCTTGCCGGATATTTCCTTTCATTGACCTCAATGGAAATGAAAATCAGGCTGGGTGTGTATGGGCGGCCGGTCCAATATCTCCCATTTTACACTCTCACCTAGCGTCAAATTAACCCCCATGGAGTCAAGTCCATTGTAACAAGGATTGAGGACAGGGAATTTGAGATCATGCCGTGCAAATATAATTCAGCCCTCAATTTATACTAAAACTAGCTGGGGGAGCCCGGCGGTGCCGAGGCTTTCTCGAGGGCATGTTGTTGTTGGAAGAGAGAGAGGGAGCGACTGGGGGGAAGAGAGAGAGGGAAGGAGAGAGAGAGAGAGGGAATGAGAGCGAGGGAAGGAGAGAGAGAGGGAAGGAGAGAGAGAGAGACGGAAGGAGAGAGAGGGGGGGAAGGAGAGAGAGAGAGAGGGGGAAGGAGAGAGAGGGAGAGATGGAAGGAAAGAGAGAGAGATGGAAGGAGAGAGAGAGGGAAGGAGAAAGAGAGGGAAGGAGAGAGAGACAGAGAGAGGGAAGGAGAGAGAGAGAGAGAGGGAAGGAGAGAGAGATTGGGAGTGTGAGCGAGAGAGAGATTGGGAGTGTGAGAGAGATTGGGAGTGAGAGAGAGATTGGGAGTGTGAGAGAGAGAGAGATTGGGAGTGTGAGAGAGAGAGATTGGGAATGTGAGAGACTGGGAGTGTGAGAGAGAGAGATTGGGTGTGTGAGAGAGAGATTGGGTGTGTGAGAGAGAGATTGGGAGTGTGAGAGAGAGAGATTGGGAGTGTGAGAGAGAGAGACTGGGAGTGAGAGAGAGATTGGGAGTGTGAGAGGCAGAGAGATAGTGGGAGTGTGAGAGAGAGAGAGATTGGGAGTGTGTGAGAGAGAGAGATTGGGAGTGTGAGAGAGAGAGATTGGGAGTGTGAGAGAGAGATTGGGAGTGTGAGAGAGAGACTGGGAGTGTGAGAGAGAGATTGGGAGTCTGAGAGAGAGAGATTGGGAATGTGTGAGAGAGAGAGATTGGGAGTGTGAGAGAGAGATTGGGAGTGTGTGAGAGAGAGAGATTGGGAGTGTGTGAGAGAGAGAGATTGGGAGTGTGAGAGAGAGAGATTGGGAGTGTGTGAGAGAGAGAGATTGGGAGTGTGTGAGAGAGAGAGATTGGGAGTGTGAGAGAGATTGGGAGTGTGAGAGAGAGATTGGGTGTGTGAGAGAGAGAGAGATTGGGAGTGTGTGAGGATTGGGAGTGTGTGAGAGAGAGAGATTGGGAGTGTGTGAGAGAGAGAGATTGGGAGTGTGTGTGAGAGAGAGATTGGGAGTGTGAGAGAGAGAGAGATTGGGAGTGAGAGAGAGAGAGATTGGGTGTGTGAGAGAGATTGGGAGTGTGAGAGAGAGAGAGATTGGGAGTGTGAGAGAGAGAGATTGGGAGTGTGAGAGAGAGATTGGGAGTGTGAGAGAGAGAGAGATTGGGAGTGTGAGAGAGAGAGAAATTGGGAGTGTGAGAGAGAGAGAGATTGGGAGTCTGAGAGAGAAAGATTGGGAGTGTGAGACAGAGAGACTGGGAGTGAGAGAGAGAGAGATTGGGAATGTGTGAGAGAGAGAGATTGGGAATGTGTGAGAGAGAGAGATTGGGAGTGAGAGAGAGAGAGATTGGGAATGTGAGAGAGAGAGAGATTGGGAGTGAGAGAGAGAGAGATTGGGAATGTGAGAGAGAGATTGGGTGTGAGAGAGAGAGAGATTGGGAGTGTGAGAGAGAGATTGGGAGTGTGAGAGAGAGAGACTGGGAGTGTGAGAGAGAGACTGGGAGTGTGAGACAGAGATTGGGAGTGTGAGAGAGAGAGACTGGGGAGAGAGAGAGAGAATGGGGAGATGGAGAGAGAGAGCGACTGAGGGGGAGAGAGAGAGCGACTGAGGGGTGAGAGCGAGAGAGATGTGGAGAGAGAGAGAGAGAGAGGGAGAGACTGGGGAGATAGAGAGAGAGACAGGGGGAGAGAGACTGAGGGGGAGAGACAAAGCGACTGAGGGAGAGAGAGAGGGAGACTGGGGGAGAGAGAGAGAGATGGGAGAGAGAGAGAGAGACGGGGGAGAGAGACTTTTTCGAGGGCATGTTGTTGGAAGAGAGAGAGCGAGTGGGGGGGGGAAGAGAGAGAGAGAGAGAGAGCGAGTGGGGGGGGGCGGTGCAGAGGCTTTTTTGAGGGCATGTTGTTGGAAGAGAGAGACGGAGGCGACTGGGGGGGAGAAGAGAGAGAACGACTGGGGGGGAAGCGAGAGAACGACTGGGGGGGGAAGCGAGAGAACGACTGGGGGGGGAAGCGAGAGAACGACTGGGGGGGGAAGCGAGAGAGCGATTGGGGGGAAGAGAGAGAGCGACTGGGGGGAGAGAGAGAGCGACTGGGGGGGAAGAGAGAGAGCGACTGGGGGGGAAGAGAGAGAGCGACTGGGGGGAAAGAGAGAGAGCGACGAGGGGGGAAGTGAGAGAGCGACGGGGAGGAAGAGAGAGAGCGACGGGGGGGAAGAGAGAGAGCGACGGGGGGGAAGAGAGAGAGCGACGGGGGGGGAAGAGAGAGCGCGACGGGGGGGAAGAGAAGAGAGCGCGACGGGGGAAGAGAGAGCGCGACGGGGGAAGAGAGAGAGCGCGACGGGGGGAAGAGAGAGAGCGCGAAGGAGGAAGAGAGAGCGCGACGGGGGAGAGAGAGCGCGACGGGGGGAAGAGAGCGCGACGGGGGGAAGAGAGAGAGCGCGATGGGGGGAAGAGAGAGAGCGCGACGGGGGGGAAGAGAGAGAGCGCGACGGGGGGAAGAGAGAGAGCGCGACGGGGGAAGAGAGAGCGCGACGGGGGGAAGAGACAGAGCGCGACGGGGGGAAGAGAGAGAGCGCGACGGGGGGAAGAGAGAGAGCGCGACGGGGGGAAGAGAGAGAGCGCGACGGGGGGAAGAGAGAGAGCGCGACGGGGGGAAGAGAGAGAGCGCGACGGGGGAGAGAGAGAGCGCGATGGGGGAGAGAGAGAGCCGAGAGAGAGAGCCCGACGGGGGAAGAGAGAGAGCGCGACGGGGGGGAAGAGAGAGCGCGCGACAGGGGGAAGAGAGAGAGCGCGACGGGGGGAAGAGAGCGCGACGGGGGGAAGAGAGAGAGCGCGACGGGGGGGAAGAGAGAGCGCGACGGGGGAAAGAGAGAGCGCGCGACGGGGTGGAAGAGGGAGAGCGCGACGGGGGAAGGGAGAGAGCGCGACGGGGGGGTGGGG
>NW_028225179.1:90766350-91153243 GCF_052327205.1 Somniosus microcephalus
CCGCGATTTCCCGAGGCTCGCACCCCCCGCGATCTCACGAGGCTGTGTGCTGGCGTCACGGGGGCCGTGCGCATGCGTGCCGGCGTCAAGGCGGCTGCGCAACGGCCGTGCGCATGCGTGGTTGCCGTTTAAAAAAAAAGCCAGAGCGGGCTCCCGCGGGCGGGCGGCGCATGCGCGGTCAGTGCCAGCACCGCGAGGCGGCCCGCGTGGAGAAGGCAGGGAAACCCCGCGGGCTGGCGGCCGTTAGAGCGGGGAGTAGGCAGGGAAACCCCGCGGGCTGGCAGCCGTTAGAGCGGCTCACTTCAGGCCCCGACACCGTCAAACTTGAGAGGGGGAAGTAGAGAGAGACAGAGAGGGAAGAGGAGAAGGAGAGAGAGAGAGGGAAGAGAGAGAGATAGAGAAATTTTTGGAGCTTCAGGCCTGCCTGCAGCGGGCCTGGAGACCAGCACCGAGTCCCCCCTGCGCGAGGGTGAGGAGGAGGGAGGGGGGTTTGCTAAACACAATATAAAACTCAAATAAATTGTTAATTAATTGCCTAACACATAATTGAAATATTTACCTTAGTTGCCTAACACACAGAAAGTGTGGGGGAAAAAATTGTGGAAAATCAAAATGGCGGCCACTCACCTTGGTTCAGAAGGATAAGGCCTGCCCACACACACACCGATTGGTCGACCGGTCAGGTCACCGAAGCGTAGGATTGGTCAATCGTCGAGTCACTCGACACTCAACTGTAGGAAGACCTCGGTGTCACACGGTCGCTAATGAGATGCTAATGAGCGGAACGCTGAACGTTTCTGGGATACCGCGGGCGGGATTTTTGTCCGGCCGAAACGTAAATACGCCGATGACCGGTCCGGAATCGCAAGTTTTCTTTTGAGGCGACGCTCGCGCGTCGGTACGCTCTGTAACTTCCAAACGTATCGAGACCAGGCGGACAGACAGACAGACATCGGGACAGACAGAAGAGCCGCTTTATATATATAGATAAAAACAGAAAATGCTGGAAATACTCAGCAGCTCAGGCAACATCTGTGGAGAGAAAAACAGAGTTAACGTTTCAGGTCGATGAGCCTTCGTCAGGACCAGAGTTGTTTTACACATCGGAGTTTTCCAGAAATACAGGCGGAGGATTTGGGCAATTTAATCTGAGGCATTAGTGCGCCACCACCGGAGGGTGGGTGCAATTACAGGTCTTCGACCTGAAACGTTAACTCTGTTTCTCTCTCCACAGATGCTGCCTGACCTGCTGAGTATTTCCAGCATTTTCTGCTTTTATCTTAGAGTTCCAACATCCGCAGTATTTTGCTTTTGCCCCAGTTTATACTTTCTGGCATGTTATGTTATTTATAGCTAAGTAGCAAATTTGATAGAAAACTGTGAAGGTGCGAAGTAGAGTTGTTTTACACATCGGAGTTTTCCAGATGGACAGGCTGAGGAGTTCGTCAATTTAAGCTAAGGCATTACAGCGCCACCAACGGAAGGAGGGTGCAATTACAGCCTGCTAACTTTACATCGGCAACTCCCATTTTAAATGTTGGCAAATAGAATCAAAAAATTATACAGCACAGAAAGAGGCCATTCGGCCCATCATTGCCTGTGCCAGGTCTTTGAAAGAGCTATCCAATGAGATCAACTCCCCTGCCGTTTCCCCATAGCCCTACAAATTTCACCCTTCAAATATTTATCCAATTCCCTTTTAAAAGTCACTATTGAATCTGCTTCCAGCGCCCTTTCAGGCAGCGCATTGCATTAAAAAAAATCTCCTCATATCGCCTCTAGTTCTTTTTCCAATGACATTATCTCTTTGTCCTCTGGTTACCGACCTCTCTTCCACTGGAAACAGTTGCTCCTTATTCACTCTATCCAAGCCCTTTATAATTTTGAATATAAATTCACATAGGATTACAGATGATATATGGGACAGAAACAGGTCATTCGGCCCAACCAGTGCATGCTGGCGTTTATGCTCCACTCGAGCCTCCTCCCATCTTTCCTCATCTAAATCTATCAGCGTAACCCTCTATTCATTTCTCCCTCATATACTTATCCAGCCTCCCCTTAAATGCACCTATACTATTCGCTTCAACCGCTGCCTGTGGTAGTGAGTTCCACATTCTCAGTACTCTTTGGGTAAAGAGGTATCTTCTTTATTCGCTATAGGATTTCTTGATAACTATCACATATTGATGGCCTCTAGTTATGCTCTTCCCCACAAGTGGAAAGATTGTCTCTGTATCAAAACTTTTCATAACTTTAAAGACCTCTATTAGGTCACCCCTCAGCCTTTTTTCAAGAAAAAAGAGACCCAGCCTGTTCATCCTCTCCTGATATGTATACCCTCGCATTTCTGGTATCATCCTTGTAAATCGTCTCTCACCCTCTCCAGTGCCTCAATATCCTTTTTATAATATGGTGACCAGAACTGCACGCAGTACTATAAGTGTGGTCTAACCAAGGTTCGATACAGGTTTAGCATAAATTCACGTCCTTTCAATTCTATACCTCTAGAAATAAACCCTAGTGTTTAGTTTATTTTGGCCTTGCTAACCTGTGGTGCAACTTGTAGCATTTTGAGTATTTGTACTCTGAAATCCCTTTGTTCCTCTACCCCATCTAGACTCACACCTTCTGAGTGATAAGTGACCAACCTGTTCTGCCTACCAAAATATAATACATCACATTTATCTCTATTGAGCTTCAATTGCCAATTATTTGCCCATTCTGCAACTTTATTAAAGTCCTCCTATAATTTGTTGCAGTCCTCCTCAGTATTCATGGTGTGGAGATGCCGGAGTTGGACTGGGGTGGACAAATGTAAGAAGTCACACAACACCAGGTTATAGTCCAACAGCTTTATTTGAAATCACAAGCTTGTGATTTCAAATAAAGCTGTTGGACTATAACCTGGTGTTGTGTGACTTCTTACATTACTCCTCAGTATTGACTATCCCCCCACCCCAATTTGGTATATTCCGCAAATTTTGAAATTACGTTTCTGATGCCACAAATCTAAATCGTTAATGTAAATTGTGAAAAGCAGTGTTCCCAGCACTGATCCTTGTGGAACACTACTACCCACCTTCTGTGAAAAGCTACCCTTTACTCCAGTTCTCTGTGTTCTGTACTGAAGCCAGCTATCAATCCATTCTGCTTCTAGTCCCCTGACTCCGCATTCTCTGAGTTCAGGAGTTACGTTCTAATTAAAAACCAGGAACTCAAGGGTAATAATTTCTGGATTATTGCCCGGGCCACGTGCAAATTGGCATCGAAGCAGACAGATCAGGAGAATTAACACGGGGCTAAAGGGTGGGTGTGGGAAAGAGTGGCTCCTTTTCACGGACATTGGCATCAGTTCTGTGGCAGGAAGGAACTGTACTGATGGGATGGGACCCGTGTCCTAGCAGAAAGTGTAAATAGAGAGGTGGCAAAGGCTTTAAACAAGTAAGAAGAGGGCAGGGATCAGAAACGTAAACAGCCTAAATATAAACAAAACAGGAAAAGTGAGCTAAGGAAAAACTAAAGTAAGGGAGAACATTGGCGGCAAGGGAACAAATAGAGTTATAGAACAGGGGTCTAAGAAGATCGTTAAACAAAAAGTGAGAGGACATCCTATTGAAAATGAGTTAATCTGTCTGTACAGCAACGCACACAGTGTCTGTAATAAAACAGGTGATCTGGAGGGAATAATGTGTTGGGAGGAACCAGACATAGTAGGGATTACTGAGACATGGCTACAGAAAAATCAGGACTTAGAATTAAACATTGCAGGGTATAACATATTTAGAAAAGGTAGAGAGGGAAAAGGGGGAGGTGGAGTAGCTGTACTCATAATGGGTAACATGATTGCGGTAGAAAAAAGAGACGTAGATATCAGCAAGACAAAAGTAGAATTCACATGGTTAGAGATAAAAGATAATAAAGGATCAATCACACTAAAATGCGTAGTCTACAGACCACCTAATAGTAGAAGGGAGGGGGTGGAAGAAATATACAGACAAATCAGAGAAATTAGTAAAAAACAGAAAAATAACCATGGGGGATTTCAACTACCCCAATATTAATTTGGCATAAGTGGTAGGTAAAGGAGATAAGGGAATGGAGTTCCTACAATGTCTATGGGACTCCTTTGTAACCCAATATGTAAAAAGTCCAACAAGGGAGGATTCACTATTGGATCTAGTTGTGGGGAATGAGCCAGAGCAGAAAAAAAAAATTAAAGAGGGGAACATATGTAGAACATATAATAGTGGCCATAAAATAATACACTTTAAGTTAATAATAGAGAAGGACATAAGTATGACAAAATCCAGTTTGGAGAAAAGCTGATTTTGAGGATCTGAGAATAGAACTTGGGAAGATAAAATGGGTAACAATATTGCCAAACAACGATGTAAAACGACAATGGGAAACATTTAAAATGGTGTTCAACAGAGTACAGCAAAATATATTCTGCTAAACAGCAAGAACAAACTAAACAGTAATGAGACTCCATGGATGAATAAAGACATAGGGAACAATTGAGGGTAAGGAAAGAGGCATACATTGAGTGCATAGACAGCAGAGGAGTGCATGATAAGAGAGAATACGAAGGGATTAGAGAGAAATAAAAAAAACAATTAGGAAGGCAAAGAGGAAGTATGAAATTAAATTATCAAGGAACATAAAGCAAAATAGTAAAATATTTTACAGGCACACCAATAAAAAAGGAAAGTTGGGATGGGAATATGGCCATTAAGGGATAGGCAGGACATTACCACAATAGGGAGGCGGCAGAAATATTAAATCATTATTTTGCTTCGGTATTTACCAGGGAGATAGAAAAGGTGGACATGACATTGGATGATGAGATGAATAATGAGATAAGTGCATTTAAAATAAAAATGGGGAAATATTAAATAAACTAATCAAACTCAAAGAGGATAAAGTTCCTGTTCCAGATGGATTGCATCCACGCATTTTAAAAGAATCTAGGGAAGAGATAGCTGAGACATTACTATACATATTTAATAATTTGTTAGAAAAAGGTGTAGTTCCAGAGGACTGGCAGACAGCTAACGTAATACCTCTATTTAAGAATGGGGATAGAACATGTCCAGGGAATTATGGACCAGTCAGCTTAACATGGGTGGTAGGAAAAATAATGAAATCCCTACTAAAGCAGAGAATAGAAGAACATTTAGAAACTGAAAGCATAATAATGAACAGTCAGCATGGATTTCAAAAGGGAAAACCTTGCTTGACCAAACTCATTGATTTTTTTTGAAGAGGTACCAGAGAGAGTAGACAATGGTAATGCAGTAGATGTAATTTTTCAAAAGGCCTTCGATAATGTACCACATAATAGGCTAATTCATAGAGTCTGAGCATGTGGAGTCAGAGGACAAGTAGCAGAAAGATCGCTAGCTGGCTTCAAGACAGAAAGCAGAGAGTACAGGTAAAGGGTAACTATTCACAGTGACAGAAGGTGGGTAGCGGTGTTCCACAAGGATCAGTGCTGGGACCACAGCTGCTCACAATTTACATTAACGATTTAGAATTTGGAATCAAACAAACAATTTCTAAATTTGCAGATGATACCAAATTGGGGTGGGATAGTCAATACTTAGGAGGACTGCAGAAAATTACTGGAGGAGATTAATAAAGTTGCAGAATGGGCAAATAACTGGCCAATGAAGTTCAACACAGATAAATGTGAGGGATTGCATTTTGGTAGGAAGAATAGGGAGGTCACTTATCACTTGGAGGGTGCGTGTCTAGGTGGGGTAGAGGAACAAAGGGATCTCGGAGTACAAATACACAGATCATTAAAAGTTGTGTCACAGGCTAGCAAGGCCATTAAAATGCAAACCAAGCACTAGGGTTTATTTCTAGAGGGATAGAATTGAAAAGTAGGGAAGTTATGCTAAACCTGTATCGAACCTTGGTTAGACCACACTTAGAGCACTTAGAATTGATAGGAATTGGTAATGGACAAAATTGATATAAAATGTGACAACAGCATGTAAGGTTGTGTGGACAGGCAGTACATGCGCCTTCTAATATAATACAGATA
Source organism: Somniosus microcephalus (assembly GCF_052327205.1). Classification (NCBI taxonomy): domain Eukaryota; kingdom Metazoa; phylum Chordata; class Chondrichthyes; order Squaliformes; family Somniosidae; genus Somniosus; species Somniosus microcephalus. Next base: position 90,772,406 of record NW_028225179.1, read on the forward strand.
GATTTATAGTTAAACAGCAACATTTATTCAATTTGGGAAGCAGAGCCGAAGAATTGGCTGGAGCACAGCCGCTTCTCTGGGAAATGCAAAGCTAAGTCCGACAGTGCCACCACCGGTGGGAGGGTGTAATTACAGCATGACCAGCTTGTGTGGCAGCTTCCATTATAAAGGTGGTCACAGGAATTTATAAAGGGAAATGTTAACACAAATGTAACAGGAATATGCCAACAGGAAGTATGCTTTTGTGGACAGGAATTGCACACACATCTAACTTTGTTTAATGTTATACTCAATTTGATGTGGCGTTACACATGTGAGGGGTAATTTTAACTTTTTGTGACAGTGTAAAATGAGCAATATTTGATCGGTCACCCATTACACACTCCGCCCAATCTTCCCTTCCTTTGGGGCCATGGTGAATTTGCAGCCCATTTTACATCTTTGAAGTCAATGGCCCAGAAATTCGGGTTGGAGGCTTCCCACGGGTGCAAGCCTTCGACCTGCACTTACCTAGCACGCTGGCCGTTGTGCTGTGGGCCCGTGTGGGATTCTGATTATGGGCTTGCTCCAACTGCCGGCACGCAGTGCTTGCGTATCCCAGGGGCGCAGTTAGTTCAAAGCGTCCCCGGGATCACGTGGGCCATGGAGAGCCGATCGTAGCAGGGAATCTCTATTCATAGTTTTGACAGGAAGACCTGTCAAATCTATGAAATAGAGATCATCCCAAAACATAACTAAAATTTCAAATAAATTTTTTAAAATTCACATTTTTAAAATAACTATAAATTACATAAAATAACTATATTTAACAATTTAAATTTTTGAAAAAAATAATTACAGTTTCTAACGGGGCTAAAAATAAACTTACCTTACTTTAAAGTATTTAAACATAATAAACCTGTGAAATAAATGTTTTAATTTTACTTAATTCACCACTTACCTTGTTGAAAGTGTAGCTGCTGGAGACTTACCCTCCTGGAGAAACCTCCAAGAAAAACGAAAGTTCCAGGCATACGCGCTGCCTCTCCGGTGCACGCGTTCGACCTGTGAACCCCTTCCTTTAAGGGAACGGAAGTTCGGGTTTCCCTTGTATGTGCACTGCATGCACGAAACCGGCACTTTCGTTGGGCCTACGCGTGAGTGCCCAGCGCGTACTCACCTGTGGGGACCCAAAGTTCTGGCAATCGAGAAAAATGAGCAATATTTGATCGGTCACCCATTACACACTCCGGCCAATCTTCCCTTCCTTTGGGGTCATGGTGAATTGGCAGCCCATTTTACATCTTTGAAGTCAATAGAGAAAAATGGGTGCAGTGCATATTGGGCTGCGGACTTACTCTGAGCCGATTCATACGGGCATTGCATATAATATCAGGGATTTGATGTTGATTCACAGACGACATTGGTTAGGACACTGTTGGTGTTTTACATGCAGTTCTGAGCAAATATTATAGCAAGAATATTAAATCTATGGAAAAATGCTTCACTAGAACGAGTGATTGTAGTTATGAAGAAAGACTTGGAAATGGTGTATTTTCACAGAAAGAGACAAGGTTAGTGGAGGATGTGAGAGGTTTTCGCAGTTACGTAGGTATTTAAGAGGGTAAACAACGAACGATTGTTCCCCTGTAAGGGCCACACAGTCACTAGAAGCACAACGGTAAAAATTAGGATTTCCACCCTTAGAATATGCAATGTTACTGAGGCAGCTACAACAACATAATTAAAAGGGACCTCTATAAATATATGAAACGGAGGATTATGGAAGGAAATGGGCATTGGCAGGGAAATGGGTTTAAAACAAACAGCTGCCGTTTAACTTTGTAGCTAGTTGTTCTCTTTCTGTGCTGTGAATTCTATGTCCCTGTGCGATGATGCTTGTTTTAGACACTGAACTCCATTTCTACCCTTAGTAATGGAAAGAGTGACTGGATGTGAAGAGACTAGAAAATAACTGAAATTCACAGGCATTGTATGAATAGATGCGATAATTATGTAGCTATTGATCGATTCAATTACTGTTCTAGGTACTCACTATGTTCAAGGACTGTTTGGCTGTGAGCTGAATGATGCCAATCCTAGTGTCGGGGTTTTGAAGTTGGCTTATGATGGAAGATTCGCATTTAGTTTTGATAAAGACAAATTGGTTTGGACTGTACATGATCCAGTAGCTCAGACCCTCAAAGTGAAATGGGATAAGGAAACAAAGATGAACCTTTATTTCAAGAGCTTGCTAGAAAAGGACTGTGTGGATTTATGGAGGACATACTATTCACTTGGAAACGCATCACTAACCAGACAAGGTAAGGTCAGAACAACTTGGGGGTAATTTTAAAGTGTGGTGATAGTGTAGAACTGGCAATATTGGATCAGTTTCCGTCATACACTCTCCCCATTCTCCTTTAACAGGCGGCTGATCCGATATCACCTGTTTTACACTAGTGGCAAAAGTTAAAATGACTTCATTCATTCTACTGTGAAATGTGCGCCTTTTATTGAAGTTGAAAGTAACTGTCGTTCTATCATGTAGTTTCCCCTGAGGTCTCAGTTATTGCTCGGGCTGCTGATCGTTGGTTTCTCCACTGCATTGTGACTGGATTTTACCCGCAGTCCATCAGCGTGACCTGGTTGAAGAGTGGAGAACATGTCCCTGAGACCAAATCTACTGGGCTATTACCCAATGAAGATGGGACGTTTCAATTATCGACAACCCTTGAATTTGATCCGTATGATGGGGAACAATACTCCTGTCATATTGAACACAGCAGCTTGCCGGGTGGGAAGACTGTCTCCTGGGGTAAGGACATGAGCAGCGATACTGAACAATCCATCAATAATAGCAACACTCACCCATATAGAGATAGAGAGCAGAAAGAGATCAATGAATGAATGACTGAACCAAATTGCACATTACCTCCCTGCTTTTCTATTCTAATCCTCTGGAAATGAACCGGATATTCTGTCTCTCAGTAATTTTTATTGGTTACTATTGGGTCTTCTGTGTTGTTGCTGCCGGACAAGAACAGGAACATTTAAATCTTCCACTCCCAGTAACTGTCTATTCTTGTCCGTCACTTTTCTCTGTCTTGCTCTTTCTCTCTGTTACTTTATACATCAGACCACACTTTTGTTATCTCTGTGCTTCAGACTGTTTGTGACTGTTCCTCATTCTTTCTCTTTTCACAGAATCACAGAATCCCCACAGTGCAGATAGAGGCCATTTCGGCCCATCGAGCCTGCACCGACACATATCCCACCCTATCCCCGTAACCCCATGTATTTAATCCCCTAACACTAAGGGTCAATTTATCATAGCCAAATCAACCTAACCCGCACATCTTTGGACATCTTTCAGTCCATTTCTATTATCTTCTGACTCTTCCATATTCTTCACCCCTCCTTGTGCGCTTCTCACACACTTACTTTCTCTGTATATCTTTCCCATTGCTTCTTGCTGTCTATCTCCACTCCATACCCACACCCCCCACACACCGCACGGTCTCAGAGTTAGATAACAAATTAATCCCTTTTCACAGTCTATCTGGGTTAGAGAATGGATTAATCTGCATTCACCACCCACTCTCAGACATCAGACTCTTTATTTGCCCGACTCGCTGTTTCTTCACTGTTTGTTTCTGATTTCTCATTGTTGTTCCCTTTCACTGTGATGATGGAGCTGCTCGATTTCTGGGCTTGAACTTTTGCTCCGTGCTGAGCTATTTCCCTCTTAACTTCAGTGTGGTTTTTGCTTCTCTTTGCTCTGGTGGGGAATGAGGGGACGGGTCACTTTGGGATAATAGAGGAGGAGAGGGGAAGTGTTGTGAGGAAAGGTAATTAAAATGTAGGGCAGTGGGGGGAGGGGTGATAAAATAGTGCGGCCTGGCGGTAAGGGTGAGTCTGAGGCTGGGCTCCTGAGGCGGGGATGGGCCGAAGGGCACTGGGAGCTGCAGGTTGGAAAGGTGGGGGGCGGTGGGCTTTGCCCAGAAAGCAAGAATCTGCAGCAAGAATGGAGGTTGGGACAGCTGGGCGGGGGGGGGGGGGACGGAACCCCAGGAAATAAGCCTAGAAATTGCTGTTGGCGATTAACAGAGTCACCAAATGTCTCCAGGGGAACCTCCTGCTATTGGTTTAGACACAGCGGGGTAGATTTCCAACCTGCCGCACGGGTTTAAAACCGGAGTTGCCTCCAATGGGAATGAAAACGAACAGTTTCTGTGACAGGCGGCTGATCCACAGCGGCAGGTTCACACCAGAGCGGCACGGTGAAAATCTACCACAAATTGTTTAATAGATAACGGTGCTGCTCATTCAGGTCTCTCTATGGAAAGGTGCCTTCCTCAGGGGGACAGATAGGATGATCCTTATAATCTGGAAATATATTTCTGGTCGGTTACTGCGCTGACCCTCTGCTGAGGGCAATTTCCAGATGTTGTGGCCCAATCTGTGCAGGTCCCAGTTGTTTAACACAATCCCTTCAATTAGACCATCGGTCCATTAACGGTATGTTTTATTGACTGCACATACACAGCTTCATATAATCAGGTCTGTCTGTCTGGATGTTCGTTGAGGGCGGTCAAGATTCCATAGCTGCTGCACCAGCGATGAGCGTTGTCAACATAACATAACATTACGTGACAGATTGAAAATGATAGGGTGCCGCGTATTGTTAAGCCACAGCTTCCCTTGCAGTACACTGAGAATTAGCATTAAAGAAAAGGTGTCTGAGTGCAGTTACAGACTCTGACCACTGAGTGTCACTGTGGAGCAGTCTGGGCTATGGCGACAGCAGCCATGTTGTTATCGATAACGAAAAGAAAGTAAGCATTTAACTATCTAAATTAAATGTAAACGTTTATCTATATCGTTTAGTTATTTACAATTCTCATGAGCTGCAACCTTGAGCTCCGACCCAAGGACCTTCCATCAGACGGAGATGTGGGGACGGTCAGAAGCTCGATTCCCCACCCCTGGGAGCTGGCACAGTGACATCATCTATTTAACTGCCATTATTTACCCCTCATATTGGCCCCTTTCACCAGGCCCGCAGACACAGGCCTCTGCCACTTTCCTACCTGGCTCCCCTCACCCAGCGATCAATGGGGCATTGTAGGGGAGGGGACAGCTAGCTTCCCCCTGCCTCGCTGGGCAGCACGACCACAACCCTTTTCCATTGGCCTCCCAGCAGCACATTCTTATCTCTGGTCCAGCCCCGATCAGTTTAGAAGCCATGCTTCACTCTTCACAGCCATTGCTTCTTCCCCCACCACCCCAGTCACCTTTACAGCCTGCCCACCTCTCGTTTACCAGAACCTGTGTTTATTCACGAAAAGTGAACTTTGTGGCTTTAAAGAAACCTGGTTCCACCTCAGTGAAATAATACATTATGCATTATGTGGTGTGGGGATACTGTCCATATAAAACAGCGCAACAACCTCCTTACCATGAGCAGGGCCATAGGTTTCCACTGATTATATATATAACCGTCAATCCGCACATACAACTCTTGCTCATATTTTTCAGATGGAAAAGTAGAGAAAGACAAGCATGTGGGGTTGATTGTCGTGTGTGTACTGGTATCGCTGGCTATCGTTATAGTTTTAATCTATATGTGGAGGAGAAAACGGAAAGGTAAGGAGAGGGAATAATGTTACACTCCTGTTTGTAAAAGTATGACACAGCGGCTTTGCAGAAAATACTTTGTCCTGCCCCAGGATTATATTTGAATTTTAAATATCTGTTATAAAGAAAGTAAAAGAAATACTTGCGTTTATATCACGCCTATCCCGACCTCAGGACGTCCCAAAGCGCTTCACAGCCAATGAAGTACTTTCTTTAGAAGTGTAGTCACTGTTGTAATTTAGGAAATGCGGCAGCCAATTTGTGCACAGCAAGCTGCCACAAAGAGCCGTGTGATAATGACCAGATAATCTGATTTTAATTATGTTCAATGAGGGATAATTATTGGCCAGGAAACTGGAGAGCTCTCCCCTGCTCTTCTTCGAGATAGTGTCATGGCATCTTTTACATCCACCTGAGGGGGCAGATGGAGCCTCGATTTAACGTCTCATCTGAAAGACGGCACCTCCGACAGTACGGCACTTCCTCTGTACTGCACTGAAATATCAGTCTAGATTTTTGTGCTCAAGTCTCTGGAGTGGGATTAAATTGATTCATTTATTGACTTGTGTAAGAACAACTGGGATTTTATAGCGGGAACGTTTACGAATGGAATTCTAGGTTTAATCACAAGAGGTACAGAACATAAGAGCCAAGAAGTAACTATGAGCCTCTATAAAACCTTAAAATGCCCTGAGTTAGAGCACTGTGGGCAGTATTGAATTTCACAAGATAGGGGGGATCTTGAGCTTTCGGGAAGCTACAAGGTGCATTCACTAGGATGCTGCCCGATAGAAGGAAAAACAAATAGAAGGAAAGACTTGGAAAATGCACATTTTTATTAGAAGAATGCATATTACGGGTGATATAATAGAAGTGTTTAAAATGATGAAAGGATGACTCAGGGTAGATAGAAGCAGACTGTTTCCATTAGTTGAGGATCAATCATGAGGGGTTATAGATACCAGGTTAAATGTTAGAGATTTAGAACAGAGGGTAGGTGACAATTCTTTTCACAGAGGGTTGTGAGGCTGCAGAATCCGCTTCCAGTGATAGAGGTTTAATAACCTTCCTGATTTTGCATCAGAGCATTTACTTTCTCTTCCCATAGGCCCCATTCACACTGCAGCCTTAGGATCCCTAACGCCGGATGTTTCAGTGTAAATCCAGACTCAGGACCCCACCTGACTACCAGGTGAAGTAGAGGGAGACTGCCTCTTCCAGAATATTCCTTCAAACCAAATCTAAGGTTGTGATGTAAATGGTTTCCGAGTGGCATTAAGGTAAAAGGTGGAAATATAATCAGAAGTTTACAAAGCGGACCAGAACTCCCAGGTGTTAAACACCTTCCGTAGATTTGAGTTCCCAGAATGCATCATTAGGGCAATTATTGCCCGTGTCTACTGCGGTCATGGCACCTTCATAGGGGCAAGACAGGGTGCAGAGTCATTGGGAGTCAGTTTCAGATTTGGAGGTAGTGCAAAACAGGCATTATCGGATCAGCGACCCGTTACACACCTCTCCCAACTTTCCTTTCCATTGACTTCACGGAAAGGACAATTTGGGAGGTGTAGAACAGATACCCGATCCGATATCCTGTTTACATTAACGCCAACAATTACAATGAAACCCATGGGGGTATAAATTTGTCGGGGGTCATAGTTCAAATTGGGCGATACTTACTCTGCAGCTCAGCAGTACAAGCAAGTCTCTTCGATTCCATCGCCCGTGGAACTGATTGGAGCCTTCACAACGTTAACGGGAGGATAAGGCTACCGGCCGCATTTGGAGGCCATTTACTCCATTTACTCCGGGCGAAGGCAGTGAGAATTGACCGCCCTTTAGGTCGGCTGCTCCTGTGTGCTAAACTAACTGCCACTGAGCTACATGTAAGGGGAAGAACCATGAAAAGTTAATGAACAAGTGAAATAAAGAATAGATTTGCCTTTCTAATCTAGGCTTTATTAACTTTAAAAACCCAGTAGCACATCTTCCAACACCAGTCTCCAACAATGACTAGAGAGAACTGAATTTAAGATGGCCACCACAAATCACCTGACATCCACTACCAATGAGTTTACAACATACATCTCAAGGTAGAAACAAACAACCAATTACAATACTTCTTACTAATACAGACAACAACCACCCCATTCACCAATCACAATACTTCTTATTAAACATAGGAAATAATCACCACATTCACCCCTCCTTTTAAAACATGCTCCAACCTAAATAACCTTTACAATTTATAATTAATTTATTCACAACTAAAATACACATATAATATTTCAACAACTTTAAAACATTACTATCCAATTTAAAAGTCCATTTTCAATCGGTCGACCGGATATCTTGTTCGTGTCGACCTTCTTAACCTTGGTGAAATTCCTTGCCCTCCCACACCCGGAGGCACCGAAGTATCTTCTGCAGACAGGCTATCCATATCCCGATTATCAACGGTTTCCGGAATGGAAATCCCATCAGGAAGTAAACTAGGATGGTCATGAACATCCCTCAAAGGCTGACTAATAGAAGTATAATTATCTGCAATAGGATTGGAAACATTCGTAGTATCTATAACAACATCCACCTTATCTGAATCATGACTATTATTAGTATCCTCGGAAGAGGGCTGGCCACCACAAGGAGCCAAGTCTTTAATTGAAACAGTACTTTCTTTCCCATCTTGGAATCGAATATGAGCATATTGGGAATTTGCCTCCAATAGCTCCACCTCCTCCACTAAAGGATCATATTTTGACAATCTAACATGGCGTCGAAGCAACACAGGTCCCTGCATAGTAAGCCATGAAGGTACCGAATATCCCATAGTAGATCTCCGCGGGTAATTAAAGAGCCTTTCATGGGGGGTCACATTAGTAGCCGTTGAAAGCAATGATCTAATGGAATGCAGGGCATCAGGCAGTACCATTTCCCACTGTGTATTCTTAAGATTCCGGGATGTCAAAGCCAACATAACTGCCTTCCAGATCACCCCATTGTATCATTCGCACTGTCCATTACCCTGGGGGTTATACGGGGTAGTTCTACTAGTAGAAATTCCCCGACTCTGAAGGTATTCCTTCAACTGGGAAGACATAAAAGAACTTCCTTGATCCGAATGGATATACGCCGGCATCCCAAAGATGACAAAAAGTTGAGTCAGACATTTGATAACTGTAGCAGCTGATACATCTGCGCAAGGAAAAGCAAAAGGAAACCTTGAAAACTTATCCACAACAGTAAATATGTATCGATTTTGAGTCGTTGAAGGAAGAGGCCCCTTAAAATCAACGCTCAAACGTTCAAAAGGTGAAGTAGCCTTTATAAGATGAGCTCGTTGAGGCTTAAAGAAATTCGGTTTACACCGAGCACAGATAGAACATGATGAAGTCATCCGCTTGATGTCTTCAACTGAAAAGGGCAAATTCTTACTGTGTACGAAGTGTATCATCCTCGTAACCCCAGGATGACATAAAGCATTGTGAAGATTAATAAGCGTATCTCCGTGAATCACAGAACAATAAGCCCTCGACAGTGCGTCCGCAGCAACATTATCCTTCCCCGGACGATAAACTATATCAAAATGGTAACATGCCAACTCAATCCTCCACCTCATTATTTTATTATTTTTGATCTTTCCAAAATGTTTAACATCAAACATAAAGGACACAGATTTTTGATCGGTTACCAACGTGAAATGTCGCCCCGATAAATAATGTCTCCATTTACGCAGTGCTTCTACTATTGCATATGCCTCTTTCTCTATTGAAGAATGCCTTTTTTCACTATTGTTCAAAGTACGTGAGAAAACGGCCACAGGTCTTCCATTTTGGTTCAGAGTAGCCCCAATTGCAAAATCAGAAGCATCCGTCTCAATCACAAAGGGAACCTGCTCATCAATAGAGTGCACAACTGCTCCTAGAATATCCTTTTTAAATTTATCAAAACATGTCCTGGCCTCCCATGATAGAGGATATGTCGTAACCCGTATAAGGGGCCGGATCTTCTGCAAAAAGTTTGCAATCCAATTAGAATAGTAAGAAAACAGTCCAACAACTCATTGCAAAGCCTTAGAATTAGTAGGATAAGGTAAATCGATCAATGGTCGCAGACGTTCTGGATCTGGTTTAATCATATTTCCCGAGATAATATACCCCAGTAGATTTACCTCAGTAGTCGAAAAGATACACTTCTCTTTATTAAAAGTTAAACCAACTTTTTCCGCAGCTTGAAGGAATCTTTCTAAATTAGAATCATGCTCCACCCTTGATTTACCACACACCGTGATATCATCTAAATATGAAAAGGTGTCAGAGAGAGAGTTATCACTTATAAAAACATCCATTGCCCGTTGAAAACAAGCAACACCATTAGTAACACCAAATGGTATTCGACAAAACTGATACAGCTTTCCACCAGCCTCAAAGGCTGTATATGGTTGATCCCTCTTAACAATAGGAATCTGATGATAAGCACTCTTTAAATCAATAGTGCTAAAAAACTTATACTGAGATACTTTGTTGATAAGCTCATCAATCTTAGGCAAAGGGTACGCATCTAATTGAGTATACCTATTAATAGTTTGAGAGTAGTCTATCACCATTCGTTTCTTATGCCTCTCGTTAGTGGTGACAACTACCTGAGCCCGCCAAGGTGAACAACTAGGTTCAATGATTCCTTCCAATAAAAGACGTTGGACTTCAGAATTAATAAATTCTCTATCCTGACTGCTATACCTTCTTGACTTGATAGCAATTGGCTTACATTCCGGCATCAAATTGGAAAAAAGTGATAATGGAGAAATGGATAAAGAAGTTAATCCACAAATGGATAAGGGTGGCTTAGTCCCTCCAAACGAAAGACTAAGACTCTCGTGTAATTTAAGCACATCATGACCAATCAAAATATCCGCACAAAGATTAGGCAAAACAGATAAGGCATATATCAGTATACGTATTACCTAGAAGAATCTATTTCACAAGGCAACAACCAGCTACTTGTGAAGTAAGGGTCGTCTGAGCCATACACACCTGATAAGTAACAGGCAAGATTTTCAAACACTTTTCCTTCACAAACTGAAGACTTATAAAACTCTCGGTACTGCCCGTATCTATGAGAGCCTTCACTTCTAACCCATTAACTTGGGCCACAACTATAGCTTTGTTTAGGCCATGAGCAAATGCAGCAGAAATTGATGCAATAAACGCCCTCTCTACAGGTTGAATAGTCGCAGAAGAGGAGGTAATTGAACCTAATGATTTACAAACTCATGCATAATGACCTCTCTTGCCGCATTTACTACATACAGCCTCCCGGGCAGGACACTTCAAACGAGGATGCCGGACATTCCCACAAAAATAACACTTCTGAATCCTCGAGGCAACAGCCGCCGAAGTAAAAGGTGGAGCTGTTGGAGTAGAAACTATTTCAGAATCTAGTAAACCACTCCCATTAAGTCCACCTAATTCCTTTTCGTCCAGAACTGCCGAAACCACAGTCACAGGCCGATTAGAAAGAGCATAAGAATCCGAATTTCTCTGAGCCATATCCAATGTAGAAGCTTGCTCAAAAGCACTCTTGAGATCCAAAGTCTTATTTTCTAACAACCGCTAATGAATTGATCTAGACAGTAGTCCATTAATAAAAGCATCCCGTACCGATTCTTCCTTATATTCTTCAGCCGTCATGGCTTTATAATTACAGTTAGCACCAAGGTGCCGAAGTGCTTGTAAATAAGTATCCAAAGATTCTCCCACCTGCTGCCTACGGGCAGATAGAAGGTAACGTGCAAATACCTCATTCTTTGGTTTAATAAAAATCTTCTCCAATGTAGAAATAGCCAATTTGTAAGTTTTACAGTCCAAAATATACTTATATACACATCCGGAGCAATGTAGTTGATCAGCATATTCAGCTTATTCAGTGACTCTTGTTTCAACACACCCAAAAAGTTTGTAAATGTACAATACCAATGTTTCCATTTATCATCCACTCCTGCAGAATTAGGGTCAGCATTGAATCGTTCCGGTTGAAGATATCGCTCCATTCTGATAAAAAGTTAATAAATTGAAATAAAGAATAGATTTGCCTTTCTAATCTAGGCTTTATTAACATTAAAAACCCAGTAGCACATCTTTCAACACCAGTCTCCAACAATGACTACAGAGAACTGAATTTAAGATGGCCACCACAAATCACCTGACATCCACTACCAATGAGTTTACAACATATATCTCAAGGTAGAAACAAACAACCAATTACAATACTTCTTACTAATACAGAGAACAACCACCCCATTCACCAATCACAATACTTCTTATTAAACATAGGAAATAATCACCACAACAAGTCACTGCATTCTCTGTTCTGTGCTCTGCACTGTCATCTGTAGATTTTCAAAGATTTGTGTTTCACTCCCTAGATTACAATGTTGTTTAATCAGAACCTGAGAGTTTCAAATGCGAGACTCGCATTGGATCCAAGAAGACGCTGGAATAATCATCGTGAATCAATTATTTTATTACTGATACAATTGTATTTGCATAAACATTTCACCCCTGACTTATGTTTCAGTCACTTTATTAAAAGATTACTAATTAGCTTAACATTGAAGGAACATTGTCAAATCTCATCTACAATTGCACAACCTGGCGCTTTAGATATTACCTAACAGCTGTGTGGAATAAAGGCACGCCAGGGATTTTAAAAAGAAGTTTTTTCAATGTTGATACATTCCTAATTAGCACAAACTTGATTTCATTTTCAATTTTCTACCCTCATCTCCTGAAGACTTGGCTCCGACATTGGCCTCAGGTAAACAGTCTCCACTTGTGAGCAGAAACAGTGGCTGTGGAAACACTGTTCAATTGCTGGAAACACAGTCGAGCCCGATCCTGTCTACAAACTCACATTTCACAAGCAGCATCACCAACACAGTGGTCCGGAGCAAATCCCGAGGCCACTTCTCCCTCTGTAACTGAAGGGAACGAGGCCAATATAATAGCCTGGATGTTCTGTCGCCGATGACTGCGTCCGTGGTGTGTACGTGTCCGTTAGTGCCTCGCAAGTTCCAAGTTTACACATGTGCTGCGCATGCGCGAAAACCCTGAACTTGTGATCTGTCAAGAATTATGCGCAGGAAATGCAGATTCGTTGGCGGAGAGTTGGCTATTTGCCCAACTCTTGCGCAGCGAATGCCCATGAAACTCTTAAAAGCAGGTGTATGGCCATATTTTACCAGCATTGGAGGGTGGGGGGTTGCAAGAAATCAGGATTATGGTAATCAGTACAAATTCGAACAACAAAGTGGCGTGATAATTTATGCTGATTTACAATTCACTGTCTGTGCCACGTTAAAGTGGACATCATGAAGACACATAACTATGTATCCATCCACGTCACATCATTTATTGCCTGAGTTACCTCAAAGGAAAACTATAACTTGTGAAATTGGGTAAATTCTAGAGTTTAATTCAATCCTTTGGCATTTAACTATGCAGACAACTTTAGACATAAATCAGTGAACACACATAGGTTATTGCACGAAACGTACAGATTCGATGGCTTATTTATATATTACATCACTGATACTGTAAACCAGACATTGAGACGTTTTGTGCCTTTGCCGCAAATAACTTTCTTTATTTTGCTTTGGACGTGTAATCGTGTGATAATCTTAATCACCACTTAATATTCAATCCTGTATTTTAAGCAAATACATTCAAACAGCGAGCTGGGTGGTAACCTAGTGTTACACCCCTATAGTGACCAACCAGAGCTAAGTTTCTCAGTGATACAGTGTTATGGCCTAATGAAAGAAACAAGAAAGAAATACTTGCATTTATATAGCGCCTTTCACGACCACCGGACGTCTCAAAGTGCTTTACAGCCAATGAAGAACTTTTGAAGTGTAGTCACTGTTTTAATGTGGGAAACGCGGCAGCCAATATGCGCACAGCAAGCTCCCACAGACAGCAATGTGATAATGACCAGATCATCTGTTATTTTGTTATGTTGATTCAGAGACAAATATTGGCCAGGACACCGGGGATAACTCCCCTGCTCCTCTTCGAAATAGTGCCATGGGATCTTCTGCGTCCCCCGGAGAGAGCAGACGGGGCCTCGGTTTAACATTTCAGCTGAAAGACAGCACCTCCGACAGTGAAGCACTCCCTCAGCACTGAACAAGAGCGTCAGCTTAGATTTATGTGCTCAAGTACCAGAATTGTTACTTTGAAACCACAACCTTCTGACTCAGAGGCGAGTGTGCTGTCCACTGAGCCACAGCTGACACTATAATGTGCTATCAAAATATGTCAAACTGTATTGTAGGGCAACTACACATTGCCCCAGTCATCCCACTCCTCACCTCGGCAATGGAATCCCTGTAATGTATCAGATTTATTCTCCGTAAAATATAGTACATTGTAATTATAAGAAAGGTAGGTTTTGAGATATGACCTGTATAAACACGATAATCACATTTCAACAGTTAATTCACTTGCAACGCTTGCTACCAAATCTAAAAATGCTGGGACGATTGTTAAAAGCACTAGTAATGGGACACGGATTGCTGGCGCTGCATCGGCGGTGCACAGGGAGCACATTGCACAGATATACACCTTCCGAGTTTGCTGCAGTGTAATGATCCACACTGGTTAGTACTGGGTAGTCATCGGCAAACTGTTTTTTTTCATCTACCCTGAAAATAATACAAACTGCGAGCTCCGCATTATCTGTTCACGATGGGCTTCTCACACTCGGTCTCGACACAATGGGTCGTTTTTGAACATTCAGCGCAAATGCCAAAGGAATGATATCGGATGGGCCGCCCGTTATACACTGATAGTGGATTGGCGGTTAGGATCAGATCAGCCATGATCTTATTGAATGGCGGAGCAGGCTCGAGGGGCCGATTGGCCTACTCCTGCTCCTATTTCTTATGTTCTTATGTTCTTATGTTCTCCTGTTTCTTCGTTTCGTTGATGCCTAAGTTAAACTTACCCACAGGAGGCTGGATTTTATTCTTAATTAGCGTCATTTTGGGGTAAATACTCAGTATAATGAAGCAGTGATGGCCCCGCTTCTACTAAAGCAGGGGTGGAAACCCCTGTAATTGTGGCGTAACTTTAACTTTGGGCCACAGTGTAAAATGAGCGGTATGGGATTCACCGCCCATTATACACCAGGTCCGATTTCCCTATCCGTTGAAGTCGATGGAAGGGAAAATCGGGTAGGACCTATAATTAGCGGACAATTCGACATTAACCATTTTACATTATCACCCAAAGTCAACAGGACTCCCATTCTCCGTAACATTTGCCCCAGCGCGATCTCATTGTCACCAGCACTATATAAGGGCGATATCACCCGCAGACTGGTTCTCTGAGGCCACCCGACATTGAGCAGGTCGTTATGTTTTCTACAGCTGAGGTTTGCTGTTACTTTACCTGCCTGTTAATTTTAAATGTTTGGTTCTCTGGAGGTTCTGTCTGGATTTTTTGTGCTCCTTTTAGTCAGCTCTGCATATTGGACTGGGCACATGCATTTCCCAATGGGAGTCCCACTATTCCCATGTTATGAGGAGGAGATAGAATAGGCCAGTTTGGACTCTCTTACACTGAGGCATCACAAAGGAATGCTTCTACAACCTCCTGCAGACAAAATCCAAGTCAATGCATAGGGAAATCGGCCGAGGTGCAGAATGGACGGCCCATCACATATCACTCATTTTACACTATCGCCAAAAGTTAAAATGCCCCCTAGTGGCGTTTGGACTACCACACCGCAAACCCGCCAGTGGGAGGAGAAACTCCTTCAAAACTCTTCTCATCCTGACTTCAACTAGCAACAGCTCCACAGATGCATCTGAGAATCTGTTCGCCTTACTGCTGTTGACCCCCAGCCCTGAGCCTCCGGGCCCTTCAAGACACTCGGGCAGTTGTGTTTCCTGCAGCTCCAAAAGTGATGTCGCTCTTTAATTAGCTTCAAACTTTTAAAATTGCATCAACACTAAATGTCGCTCTATCGCAATGGCGGGGAGCCAGTAAGGAGCTGTGTTACCACACTAAGCATTGTATCACCAATGAGGACTCCAGGAGGAAGCTTCAGCGGGTTAGTGTTGTGAGTGCCGTGGGCGGGCGCCAGTGTTGCCTCCCTCCAACCTGCCAAAAAGAGGACTATTCAGCACAACATTGCAGGGGAATAAAATCGGTAGGAATGCTGATTCAGAAAGATCAGAGCAAGTAAGACTTGCTCCGTTCTGATTAATTAAAAAAACATGTGGGATCATGAAAGCACGTTTGTCATCCATCTGATACCATTAAAAGTAACTATACAGCGAATAGATCAGAATGGTCAGATGCGATCATCACATATACAGAAAGAGCAGTGGTACAGTTAAACACTGGCAAAGATAAACAGTAATTGAGAATAGTGACTTACCAGGAACTTACCAAGCAGCGCGAGAGTAGGGTAGTAAATTTCTTGTATCTGTGCAAGTGTGGGACGTCCCATTTTCGATGAGAAGCAGCATAGCTTGTTGGTGTTAACGTCCCACAGACGAGATATCTTCAATGAAGCCCTCATATATATCTGAGAGAGGTCTGCTGACATAATTACATGACACAGTAATGGACATTAGTTACAGCTATTTGAATAAGCATAAGAATTTGCCCTTCGTTCAATACTGATTTGGCGATACTTTGCATCCCAATGGTATTGCAAACATCACAATAAAAACAGCTCGAATGTCACGTTGATAATTTTTAGAATATATTTTCTGAAACATCTAAATTAACTGATGCAGATCCTTCTGGGACTTAAGCATTCACAGTTGCTGTTTCTGGTGCAGTAATAATTGGTGCCGTCGACGTCGACGTCACATCAGACCAATAAACAGAGTAATCCTAAACTGGGCTTCACTTTGCTAAACATTAAAGCACAGAGTTTCTTTTATCGTATGTCTATTTTAGTTTTTAATAAATACAAGCTTTGCATTTTGTTTCATCCCTTGAAAGTTACTGTTAAACCCATATTGGTAAAGAATTATGTTCGTTACAGTTTTCATGTTTTCTTCTTCGTAATCAAGGTGAGGGCTACTGGTGCTCGGGACTGGATCCCTTCTCATTGCATGCACCCATTGTCAGCCCGAATCACTCCCAGGTCAGGTTTGTGCAGAGGAAAGCCCCGCATAACACACAGGCCCCCCCACAGGAGGGTATCCTGGCAGCACCAGTGTAGCAGGTTTCCATTTCCAAGTCCAGCCATCAGGTCACCTCTTTGAGTGGAATTGCCGATGAATTGGCTTCAACTTTCTGCTGTATTCGCGAATTCAGGAGGAACCTGATGGACTCATTCCACATAGAATGCGTGCAGCCAGCACACGTCAGAGAATTTCACCCCATTAGGCTGGGCTGATTAAAGCCAGGTCCCCGAGGTGACTGGCCAGTGTTAAACCACTGCAGCTCCACCTGTTCCCGTTGTATTTTATTTATCTGTGATGCGGTTAACAATCTTCCTGACGATTTAAATTGCAGCAACCGCCTATAGATGTAGCAACGAAATTGTTCCTTCATATTTATATTGATTGATTCTTTCTGTGGACGTACAGTATGAAATAGAGTGCATAAAATATGAATAATTGACACTGTTTAATAATTAATTCATCATTGAGTGTTGTTCAGTAAATTGCGGACTTTAATACCCAAAATCAACTTCAGTAATCTGCAATTTAGTTAAGCCGTCTTGATTTTCCTCAATTCTCTACCGTTAGTTCCCTACACTTTCTCCTTTTCTGATTCCTAAACATGGCAGGAAAGTATGATTCTGCCTGTGACATAAGACAGGAGTAAACTTGACAAGACCCTGCTCAGTTCGCGGGGTTTCACACCCAACTGATGGAAAAAGACCCGCAGACCAACAGGCGGCATTTACTGCCCGTGAATTGTAACCGACAGGAGATTGCCCGGCTGCTGAGAGGCCTCACAGGCGGAACTGGGTCTGGCACCACTTACTCCATCATTTATATCAAGCCGCAATATCCAGTATTTCAATGACAGCTGATTTTATTGGAACATCATTTAGAGGTAATGTTCATAATATTCTTGCCAAATGAAACAGTATCTGTATCATGAACACGGACTGTTTGGAAGCAGATTTGTCTGAGAGTAATGCTCCCTTCATTAAAACTAAATATCAAGCGGGGCCGTGAACAGGGGGCCGATATCATCCCGCCCTTTTAGCGCTCGGCCTGAGATGAACTTCTGCCCCATATGTACTGTCTATATCAGCGGTGGCTTTAAACGGGCGGTAGCAGATCAGTCGCCTATTGGACATCCGCCTCCCACCCCAAAACCCAGTTTTCCGTTCCATTTACTTCAGCACGGGTTTGAAGAGGAAATTTGCGCTCAAATTTTAGTTTTACATATTTAACAGTGGGGTGAACATATGGGACAGATTGCTAAAGGAGGTAATGTTATTCGGTTCTGTGGAGGAATGTACAAACTTGGAGCATTATTGGTGGGATAGGCAATTGATGGCCATTTGTTTCTTGAGGGAAGCCAGATGGACTTGAGTATTCAGGCCTACCACCCAGCTGACATAAGACAGTAAGAACCCCTAAAATGATGGGGAATGACCCACCAGCTCATTACCGCTGTTACTGTGGCCGCGGCAATGTTGCCCTAAGCCAATGCTGGACGGCCAGAGTGATTACTGAGTCAGGCGGTAGCCGCATTTAGAATGAACATTGGGGCCTATGATGTACATGAGACCCTATTGCCATTGTTGGAGAGAACTAGTCCCAGAGTTGGACGTGCACCTTCCACCAGTTCTAGCAGTGTTGGAGCGGACGAGGTCCCGGAAAGGTACATTTCACATTGTGGAGAAAGTGCGCTCCTCTGGGTGTAAGAAATGTACTGCCGGCCTGCAATGGCCCTCCTCGGCCTCGCCTCCTCAAACCCTTCCCAGGACCTGCTTGCAGCGGCTGCTGGTGTCGCAGCCAACCGACCTTCCTGGGAGCCAAATCCAATGAAGTGCTTCCCAAGGCAGCCGATGGGAATCAAAACAGCCCAGCTTGAAAATTACAGCGGTCATTTGATCACCTTTATGCAGGAATTAGTGCCTGATATTGGAGATACCTGTAAAAAAATGTGTCCCCGCACCCAGAGAATGCCGCAGTTGACTGTGGGCAGTTACAGGCCTTGATTCTAACAGCCTGCTCTTGGTAGACTTAGACCTGTGTGAAAATTGTTTCTGAGCTACTTTGGAAGCTTGGTTTGGACCGTGAGTTTGATGGATACAATTGTTTTCCATCCCAGCTCCCACTGGAGTTTCCAGCTAGATATTGCTTTCTTGGCGAGCATCTCCCTGCACTTGGTGGCAATGGGGTGAAGACCAGGAGCAATAGGGAATAGAGGGTGGGTGCGGCTGCTCTGAAGACAGCCAATCTCCACCTGTCGGTGGCCAGACACTAGATGATACCGAACAAGTTGCCCCTTACAGACTCTGACCCGGGACAATGAATTTAGAGCCTTCAGTTCCCTAAAGAGACAATCGAAGTGGGTTGTTGTCTGTTCCCTGAGAACCTCCGCTTGACCTTTGAACTCTCCCCACAATTCCTGCAGCAGTAACAGGCATGATAGCGAGTATTTATAATGGCTCTGAATCATTCCAGGTCCCCATCGGCGACATTTGTGATGTTCTACATCCAGTTGCCAGTAGCTACAGCCGAGAAATAGATCCAGGTGTAGCAATTGGATCTTGTTGCGCGCATTTAACGGGAAAATAAAGGTGCAGCATGGCCCAATCTCAGGAACTAACGGCCTGCGCCCCAAGGATGTCGTTCCTGAAATTGAATCCGCTGTTTCTCAGGCCTCCTGTCTGCTTTAGGCCCCTTAAATATGTTAATGAGGGCCCAACGCCTGTTTTCGGACCATTCTGGAAAACTGGGCTGTCCTGAGCTGAGTGGGTGTCGGTTCTGTTTCTTTTCGGTTTACTAGATGTGCATTCGGCCCAGTTGAAAGCCACCATTGAGAACTTAAATTTATTTACAAGAAGAAGCAGAAGATTTCCTTTTGCAGACCAACAAAAGCCTGATGTCAACGACTCCTCCACAGTCTGAAACATAACGATCAAGAATTTGCAGTCAGCGGTGAAGCAAAGACGTTCACCGCTGGCGCCAAAGAAAGCTGCCAACAAAGATCTCCCGATCTCTGTGGTGGGGAGTTTGGCGTCTTCCACGTTCAGTTGAGATCAGTGCAGTGTAGTGGGCTCTGCTGTGACGTCAATCAGCGGTCTAAGCAGCCAGTCACAATGCAGAATTCTCACAGACAGGGAACCAGGAAGGGAAAGGGAACAAGTAGTTTTCATTCTGATCTTTTAATAACATATTATCACTTTGAAAGTGACCGCTGCTTTAGGATGTAACACGTGCGCATCCTAATGCAGAAATTCTGAAGTTGCGGTCAGTCATTTACTGGCTGCGCTGTGCGGCCCAACCTGTCCCATAACCGGCAATCTGTGTAATCAGGAAAATCAGTGAAACTGATGAAAACTTGGGCTTCTCCGCGCTAATATCGCCGTTAAATTCTCCATTAAAAGTTAGACCTTGTTGGATTAGCTGTAACTGGGGCTTACACAGCGAATTGACTGTTAAAAAAACGTTATGCCCCTTGAAATATAATTGTATGACTTAAATGTAGCTGCAAATTACAAGTAAATATGCCTGTGCTCTGTGTTAAATCATTTGGAATGGAATTACTTTCTCTTATGTTGTAAAGCATGACAGTAATATCTTTGTACTTTCAGACAACAATCCACGAAAACTGGTAAATCTGAGACAAAACGCCTTTAGTAAAACATAGGCTAAAAAAACAAATAACATTGAAAGGTGCCGTGAATTCAATTAAATGACTATTGACTAACAACGGAGATAGTTCACATCCGATTATTTAGGTAAAACTGATTCCCATTGTGGAAACTGAATATTACACGTAAAGTCTGTTCTACGGAAGAGCAAATCAATGACGTTCAATTGAGACGGAATTTTATTCTAAAAGAATAAAACACGTAAGAAGAAAAGGTATGAATAGACAGTCATAGAGGCATAAATCTGTCGGAGACAGTTTAGTCAATTGGAAGAAGCAGAGCAAAATATGTGCTTTAAAAAAGTTGACTTTGTGATCTGTAGCCTCGTGTCCTGACAGAGAGTCCTCGATCGCTGCAGCCATTGGCTTCATTTACCACAGCAACCCCTCTAGCAGTGCGCCCACTGATACTCTGCCCATTAAACACACTCAGTCGCCCTCCACACCTTTCTCCGAACCTGGACAGCATTCCGTCAGTCCTCCATGGTGATTCCACCCCATCAACAACCATGGGACCTCTGGCTTTAATTTGCACTCTCCTTTATTGTCTCCTCCCTGTCCTCCATTTACAATCAGGACATTTCTATCCTAACCTTTGCCAGGCCTGTGTAACCTGAGTTTACTGGTGTCCATATGCCTGAGTATTTTGGTTGCTGCTCCGGCCCAGAGCCCATCATTTCTACCTCCCGTTTGTCTTTCTCTTCTCTCTATCTCTTGGACTCTTCTCTTCTGTCTCCTCCCTTTCTTGTTACCTAGTCGTGCTTCCTTTCATTTCTCCTCATCCGAGTAGTTTGTCCATCACCCCCTAATCACTGCCCTCATCCTTCCCTATTCCGGGACCTTCCTTCTCTCCTGCTGCCCCCCAGGATGGACACCCTCTTAGCTAAGCCGAAAGCGTCCTAATTTGCCTCTCTCTACATTCTCTGAAGGGCCCATCGAAGCAGTCGGTTCTGCCTCATGAGCATAACCCTAACTCCCCCGTCCTCTTCTCTTTACGATCCTCTCATTCAGCATGTTGGCTGCTGACTTATCTTCACAACCTGCTTCCTGTGCCACTCACTCCTCGCAGTGCTGACCCTGTGAACTCTGCCAGTGGATCAACTATCACCGACCCTCTCCGCATCTCCCTACAGAATGTTCATTCACTTGAAAATAAGGCCCATGAAGTCCTTGACCTCATTGAGGATGATTGCATTGATATCATGACCTTGATGGAAACCTGGCTCACAGTTGATGACATCTTCCCCCTTACTAAAGCATTCCAGCCTGGCTATGGAAACCTGGCTCACAGTTGATGACATCTTCCCCCTTACTAAAGCATTCCAGCCTGGCTATACATTCCATCACCTGTCTCGCCCAAACCGTAATGGGCGGTGTGGTAGTTCTCATTAAATCTCATCTTGATCTCTCCCCATATTCCTCTGGCACCATCTCCCCCTTTCAGCAGCTCAACTTGGTCCAGCCCTATCGCCTCTTTTTTTAAAGCCGCCTTCTCTACCGCCCACACAAGCTCAGAATCATATTTCGATATCCTTATTGCTTTCCTCCCTCAGCATTGGCACCGAGCGACTTTTCATCCTTGCCCTCTCTCCCTGGTGCTCACTGCACTCCTGTCCTCCCTTAACCTCTGCCTCCATTTAAACTCTCCTCCGCATATTCACGGCCACTTGCTCGAAATTTCCAACCCTCTATTCCTGTCATCTCAATCACAGACAAGACCATCTCTGATCACTTATTTGTCTGACTCACCACTCACATCCTCCTTCCCCTTCCATGCACACTTCTTTCTGTGTTCATCCCTGGGATAAACTGTCCCCCAAATCACTTACAACCGCACTTTCAATCTCCCCACTGGCTACCCTTTGACCCTCCATTGATCACGATGCTTCTGCAGCTACCGATCAGCTCAGTCGCAGCCTTATCATCACCTTTAATGCTCTTGTCCCAAGTAAAAGCCTTACTCTCTCCCTCCAGATCTGGCCTATTGCGCATCCCCCCCCCTTCATCGGCTCCACCATTGGCGGCTGTGCCCTCAGCCATCGAGGCCCTAAGCTCTGTAATTTCCCCTTAAACCTCTCCACCTCTCTCTCGCCCTTTAAGGCACACCGTGAAACCTACTTCTCTGACCAAGCTTTTAGTCACCCGCCCTACTATCCCCTTCTTTGGCACAGTGTCAATTTTAGCTTGATTACGCTCTTGCATAGTGCCGTGTGACGTTTTCCTACGTTAGAGGCGCTGTATTAATGCGGTTTGTTGTATTTATTTATACCGGGCAGGAAGCTACAACTTCCAAGGCGTCACTACACTGGAAGAGAGAGAATGTTCAGATTATGGGTATTTCTGTGTGCCGGTCATCAAACTGGGCCAGTGAACTATAATCTGGCTATTCAAATCTCTGCTAGGAATTGTAAATCACGACAAGTTCATTTACAGATTTCCAAAGATTGAAAGAAATATCGATGTGATTGCAATGGGTGTATTTATTCCTATGTCCATATTGAAACTCACAGCATTAAAATCAGAAGCATCATTTAATGAGAAGCCATGTTGTAAAATCCGTGCTTCGTTCACTTTTGTAAATTGTATTGAATATTACATTTAAATAAATCACAATACATCATTCATTTGAAATAGGCTCAAGCAGGGAAATGGAATTGGAGGAGATTAGTCAAATAGAGAATTAATACACTTGGTCATGTCGAAAGTACATCAGTTGGTCTTTATCATTTCCTGTGACAAGGAATGAAATATACATCTCCTTATGAAAAATATGAAGTTTACTGCGGCTGCTGGCGCAGTTTTACATTAGATTTGATGAAGGAAAATTGAAAAACGCCCAGACATTCCGTCACCACACCCGTTTCATCAGGTTTTATTCAAAGGGTCAATTTGGCTGAAATCGAACTATTACAGCTGGAACTATTTGGCCTGTATTTTCCGATCTCTCCGGGTGTGCACGCGCTGTGGACACACCCGTAGGGACCTCGCAAGTGCCGGTTTCAGGCATGCGAAGCGCATGCGCTGAAAACCGGCATTTCCGATCTGTCAAGAATCCTCCTGACAGATTGGACGCCTGCCCGGGAGAAGGGCTTCTGCGGGTGGAGTGTGCCGCTTTCTGCAGAACTTCCACTCGCTCAATCCCTTAAAAATCTTATGCCTGGTAATGCGTAAGGCTTGCTTTTATCAGCATAAGAATAAAAAAAATAAAAAAAATATGTTTTCACTCATTTTCAATTTAAAAGGAATTTTCAAAGCGGTAAGTTTATTTTTAGCCGCGTAAAAAACTTTAATTGCTTTTTTCAACAAAAAAATTGTTTAAAATATTTAATTTAATGTAATTTTAACTCATTTAAAAAACGTCACTTTTTTATAATGACCCAGAAATTCCGGTCGGGGGCTTCCCGCGGGTGCAAGGCCCCGACCTGCACTTACCTTGCGCGTCAGCCATTGAGCTGTGGGCCCCCATGGAACTCCGATCCGGGGCCTGGCCCAGCTGCCGGCGCGCAGTGCTTGCGTATCCCAGGGGCCAGTTAGTTCGATGCGTCCCCTGGGATCACGTGGGCCATGGAGAGCCAATCAGAGCAGGGAATGCTCCATTCATAAGTCTTGACAGGAAGTGCTGTCAAGACTTATAAATACTACGGCCCCAAAATAGCACTAATCCATCAAATGAATTTTTAAAAAATCACATTTTTTAAATAAACTATAATTTACATGAAATAACTATTTTAAACAATAATTTAAATTTTTGAAAAAATAATTTTATATTGTAACGGGGCTAAAAATAAACTTACCTTGCTTTAAAGTATTTAAAAATAATAAACCTGTGGAAAAAATGTTTTAATTACTTCACCACCTTGTAAAAAGCAGGCCTTACACCTACTTTCTACATTTCAAAATTCTGGAGATTTACACTCATGGAAAAACTTGTAAAAAAAACCGAAGTTTGATGCGCACGCGCTGCCTCCCCCGCACACGTGTTCGACCTCTGAACCCCTGCTTTCAGAGGAAGGGAAGGGCCGGTTTCCCGCGCATGCGCAGTGCATGCAGGAAATCGGCACTTCCATCGGGCCAACGGGTGAGTACCCCATGCGTACTCACCCGTGGAGACCCGAATTTCTGGGCCAATGTATTTCATGTTTTGATGTCTACCTGTCAAAAGTATGAAGGGGGATATCCCTTCTCCCATTGGCTCGCCTGGCCCACGTAATCCCAGGGACGCTTGCGAACCGCCTGCACCCCTGGGATACCTGGGCTTCTGCGCGCGCGGACCAGGAGAGGCCCAGGATCGGAAATGGCTGGACCGCGGGAACCTTCAGGCAAGGGTTTGGATTTTTTCCCGATAGGAGGCATCCGCATGCAGGCGGCCTCCTATCAGAAATTACGGGCCATTTATCACTGCTAAAGAACAGTCGGGGGTGATAAACTATTATAAGGGGATTACTGAAATGCAACAGAAAATACTGGAAATACTCAGCAGCTCCATAACCTTCCGTCAGACCTGAATCTTTAACCCTGTTTCTCTCTCCACAGAGGCTGCCTGTCCTGTTGAGTAGTTCCAGCATTTTTTGTTTTTATTTCAGATTTCTAGCATCCGCATTATTTTGCTTTTGAATTATAAAGGGTCATTTTCTTCTCAGTGCCTCAGTATAAGAGGTAACCAGGGCGGGGTTGCGGGATTCAGCATCTGCTCAGGTTATCCTAATCATTAATATTAAACTGTTGAACAAAATGAATACTTAAACATTGAAATTATCCTGTAAATTCTCACATCTTGTCTGTTTATAAATCAGCTTCATAGAACCGGCAGAACACTCAGTACAGGCTTCGAAGGCTGTGGATTCAAACTTGGCCCAGGAGTTGAATGGATGTCCCGCTGAAGGAGCGGCACGTTGTCACGGGGGAAATTGATGGAGTGATACATTGACCCAGGAGCCACCTTTCTGTTCTGGGTCACGTTAAAGTCCGTATGGCAGTATGAAAAGAGAGGCGAGCTCTCTCCATTTCATGGTCAAAACACGTCCTTAAATCAAACTCACCAAAGCAGATTAACCGGTCCTTCGTCACACTGCTATTATTGGGATCTTGCTGAACCCAGACTGGATCCACACTTAACTATTGAAGAAACGCAATTGCCAGACACAAAAGTCGATCATCATGTCTAAGAGTCTCCAAAGCAACTTACTAAAATATCTATGCTTCCAGAACTTCTGGTTGCTTGACAGAACCTACACAACGTTTGCCCACGGGAACACACCCGACTTACCCAAATTCAGGAAAGTTAGGCACAGACTGAGCAGAGCCATGGTTTAGGAGCCTTTCTGAGTTATTTCGAGATTTTAACAAGTAAATCCGGGCATTTTACCAGTGCAGCAAGACAGCAATATTATTTCTGCCTGTCGGAGCATGACATCCTCCCCTGTTAGGATTTTATAATGCCAGGTGATCTGGAGCCAAGTGAGGAACAATCGTGACTCCCAACACATGGACCCATCAGGGGTCCACCAGTGATCCAGATTAGCTGACAAATCGTCAACAGAGTACCAGAGGAGTGCACACGTGCCTAACCAGGTACCATTTTACTAAGTTGATCGCAAAGCAATAACGTGATCCTGAACCTCCATTCAGGCATGTCGTCCTGGAATTACTACCTACCTCCCTTCCCCCTAAGGAAAGCCGAAACCTGTTGCTCATTTGAAAACCGATCGCTCGTTTGATCACTGAGTTGATGAAGGGCGGGTATCGGAAGATACATAGGAGCCAAATGGTGTACAGTGTAATTCACTATCACGCCACCATCCTCTTGACCACATAAAGGACACACTGGGCTTCCCTTTGAATGGAGGTTCCACCAGTTGCGGCCGTGGGGCGGCAGCAATATCTGCTCGCTCCGCTGCACTGGAATCAGGTAGGCCATGAATTTGGAGACATATCAGAGAGCTTTAATACCCGAACTCCGGATAACGTCTTCAGCTGCAACCGCCCTGAAAGAAACCAATCAGTAAATACATTAGTACTGGGAGTGTGGCAGTGTTGTACTGTCACTGGCCGTTTCACCTGATGGTGATCCCTTGCCAAATGCATGGAGAGTGATTATTTAATTAAAATGGAGACAACAGGGCGTGGGTCCCAGAAGCTGCATAATGATGGAGTGGGATTGGTATTGGCCACTCGAGCCATAGATGGCAGAGATTCGAATGTTACCCTTTATTTCTGGGCCTGTGATATCGGCCTCCTGTCCAAACGAGGACTGGTTGCTATTGTTTTTTTGAAATGTGGCGCCTTCGGTATATTTGTTATCTTACATGAAAATATACATAGAAGGAGAAAGAAAGCGGGAAAGAAAGTGTACCATATAATGATGAATGGATTCAGAGTATATATTGTGATCTATGTTGGCTAATTTCGGGCTGAGGTTTGATGACATTGAGTTTCACTTTTTGTGAAGCCACTAACTTAACAATTAGAGTCAAGGGATATTTAAGGATATTCGTCAGTTCCTCTCTGAACTTAACCTGAGACACTGCATAGATAAATGTGTATGTGCATGAACTCAAACACTGAAGCATATATCCAGTCTGCTCCTTGATGGCGACTGGATCCTTGTAATCTGGGAGCCTAAACTGAATGTCTGCAAATTGTGTACATATGAAATGTACAAAAGTTACCATCCAGAACAGTCTAAAACAGCTCGAGATGGCGAGCAGTAATATGATCGATCTCCTTCAGTTCTCCATCTCTGGATCATTGTGATCCTGACTATTGTCTGCTGGCCCAGACAATGTGCCTGATGGTCAGGGCATTGAGCAGCGCAATCAACACAAATGATGCAAATGGAGTTACGATGATGTCAAAAAGGAAGTATGCTACCCATATAGGTAAAGTAGAGAGGCTTGCTTTTACACTGCAGAAGCACGCTACATTGTCAATAATTTCCAGGTGTTCATTCTCAAAGTAAATCGGAATGTTTTCTACAAAGCTCAGTCCAAACACAGTCGCTATTACTATGGCCGCAGTTCTTTCAGTGCAATATTTCCTCTCAACTTCTGGCAACAAATGGCAATGAATTGATCAAAGGTGAAGGCGAGAGTTAACCAGACGGAGCAATCAATGGCTCCAAAAACCAGGGCGATATTGAGACTGAAAACGGGAGTGTAGTTCAAGAAAGAATTTGGGAAATAAATATCATTAATCTCATCCAATATTACATCAAATATTATCACCAGTAGATCTACCGTTGCCATGGCCACCAGGTACGAGTGATACATTTGGAAAGACCGCACTTCCCACGAGAGAGAATCACAATTGCCACCAGATTACCTACTGCAAACAGACATTACATAGGAAACACACTAATTACACTCAATTCACATTAATAATCGGTTTGAGAATAAGTTTTATGGAAATTAACTCGGGATATTTTGTGCAGTCGCTTAACTCAGTCATGGGGTGAAATTGGTCTCGCGCAATAGCGCCAAACCCGCTCACAGCGAATCAGCAGCCGGTTTCACACCGCACCCAGTTTATGTTACCTGAAAAATCAATAACTGCTGCAGAATGGAGTGACATTGCCCAGGTAACACGGCATTCCACAGACAATGCGGTGATCAAACACATGAGTGCACCGTCCATACTATTACTGAGAACACTCAAGAAATGAGCTGAGATGACCAGCGGGAACATCTTGACTTTGTGCAATGGTGTAAATGGAGGATAGCGAGTATGCCGCCCATTTCACACCTCTCCCAATTACCCTTTCCAAATAGAAATAACAATCGGGAGAGATGTAAAACTGGGCGATAGCGTAAAACAGGCGATATCGGATAAGCTGCCCATTATCATTCTCTCCCAATATTCATTTCCATTGAAGTCAAAGGAAGTATAAAAAGGGAGAGATGTTTAACAGGTGGTAGATCCGAAATCGCTCGCTTTACACTACCGCCCAAAGTCAAACTGAGCCAAATTAATCAATGAATTGGTGAATTCCAGAATAAAAAAATGAGGAATCAATGATCAATGAATGAATGAATCAATAAATCATTGAATTTTGAATCGATGTTCAGAACATTGCAAAATACTAATGCAGGAGCTGAAGATGCCTTGTGTGCGTGTTGAATCGACTATCTGAAATTCCCACAGTTAGTCTAAATACATTAAGGGACTTTGACTAAACTTTGTTGTTTTCCCTCGCATCCTATATATGGACTATGTCTAATTTGTACCATAGATGATTAATTTTTATTTGTTTCCCAATTTATCTCGCCATTGAACCGTCTTGAATATTCAGTCCACAGTTTGTTAACAGTCGCTTTTTACTGCGATGTTTTGCACTGGAGTCTGTCCGTCACTCAGTCCTGTGCTCTATATTGGGCGGATTACATCTCTTTTTCAAATTGTACAGCTCGGGCCAACATTTTCAACTGACTTTATTTATAAGGTGCATAATTTTAGAGAAACAATAAAGTATATCCGGGAACATAAATTCAAATTGTTAACTTATACACTACTTTAAACTACTTAAAATAACAAGAATTGCCCCAGATCTTAGAGTTTTTCCAGATAATTTAATTAGCTGTTTGAGGAATGTAACTGGAGCGCATCTTCCCTGAAGGAGTCTCACGGCACTGCCCTGGTTCTTAAATTAAACAGAAGAGAAGTACAAACTGGTCAAACAGGGGAAACAGTCCTAATATATCGGGCTTCCCACTGGGCCGGCTTATAATCGCCGTGGCACAAGGATAAGTGAGGGTTTGTTGAGTGATTATTGAGGGTGAGCTCCTCTATCCCGTGTTCCTTTGATGGAACTGGCTGTTGGAGAATTGGCTGTTCCCAGAAGTGTAGTTTGAGAGGCCGCTCTCCTATCCCCACTCATTAGATGAAAGAACCGCCTGCATCAAATGTTAGGAATGTGTGAAAACATTACACTTTACAAAAAGCCAAGATTACAAACACACTGGATCATTTACATTAAAGAGAAATGTGAAACGAAAGAAAATCATTCTGTTCGCAACTTTGGAAAAGGAATTCCTGAAGATGTACCAGATGTGCACCGTATAAAACATTATTTCAAAGTCTGTATTGGGAACATGGATGTTGTCAGCGCTGTGGATGTTTTTCTACGTTAAGGCATTAAATAAATGCAAAACTGTTGACGTTGTAATAACCTGGCTTAACAAAGGATAACTACAGATTGAAATTAAGTTGAGTTCTAATGCTGAATAACTAATACAACAATAGGATTTTGGGACGACCATTGGCCCCTATGTTCCAGGTTTACTGAACTCAGTATATTGACCCACACTGAGTGGCACCATCTTCACATTAATCGAACTGCTGTTTACATATATATCAGGCCGTAGTGATTACTTTGTATTAAACTATTTCACTTACAGTAATTAGAACTGTACATCTGAACAGAAGACATTATTAGATCAGCAGCAAGAGCAGTAATACATTCACACTCTGGAAAACAAGGAATGACTTTATAGTAACTTACCAGGAACACCAACCAGTGCAAGAATCGGATAGTAAATTTCTTCTATCTGTGGAATTATAGGTCGTTCCATTTTCTTAGAGGCGAAGTTAGCTCTTGTTGTGATTCTTACACCGATGGAATGTATTTAAATGAAACCGAATTCTACTTTTGAGAAAGCTCACGTGTGACAATTAGATCAGGTAACAATTGATATTAGTCACAGTCACATAAAACAATGATTAAACAGCTGATGTTTCTCCACTGCTCAGCGGGAATAGAATTTTGTTATTCACATTTCCCAGTGGTAATGAGGAACATGAATACGAGAATATTACTTTAATTATTTTGGATTTCTAGTTATTTTGAAAGATGCAGTTATGAGTCATATCAATCTAAGGGGAGGCTTTCATTCATATGTTTTCACATTAACAATTACACATATGTGGTATTGATGATATAAGGGTTTTTTTTGTTGGTAGAACTGGCACTATCAATGTTTGTAGCTACCTGGTCCTGAATTTTCACCGGGCTAATGCTACAATCGTGGTCTAAGTCATCCCAGACTACAATCCGGCCTTAGGAAATTTGGGTGTAACCCAACTACACGGGCTCCAGAACTAGGCTGTAAATCACTCAGAGGACCCAATTGGGGCAGAAACTCCATCCGCCTCAAATAGGATGGGATGCACTGAAGGAGATGCGATGGAGGGAGGCCATTCTCATGATGGGAGTCACCTCACTCCTGACCTCTCTACCACTCAGACACCTGGATGCTGAATGAGCCTGGTGAACTGATCTGCTCAGCAGTGCAACTGCCGTCCAGTTAGAGAAACAAACCTGTGGGCTGGACCCCCAGTGGGACTGTAAGTACCAACACTATTATCGGGGACTTACTGAAATTCCTCACACCAGCAGAGCCAGCAAATGAATTTCCCCTCGAGAAACGTTCAAGATGTGACTATTGTGATGCAGGTTACCATTGGTGGCATTTAAATGAGATGGCACCACCATCCAGTAATACATCTTCGGATCATAAGGAAGATAAGCTGAGGGGCAGAATCCTCAAATTAGAACTAGACCAATCACCAGTGAAATCAGGATGTACATTTCACAGAAAGGGTAGTGGAACTCTGGAACTCTTTCTCTCAAAAGTCTCTGGATGCTGGGGGTCAATTAGCAATTGTAAGACTGAGATCGATAGATTTTTGTTGGATAAAGGTATCAAGTGATATGGAGCAAAGACAGATACATGGAGAAAATGTACGGATCAGCCACGATCTAACTGAATGGCGGATCAGGGTTAAGGAGCTGAATGGCCGACTCCTGTTCTATGTCCCTATGTTGTTTTGTTCCTGTGAGATGAGGGAGGACATTGCAGAATTCCTAGACATTATACATCATGGCAACATTGAGTGTGGATATGGGCCCGATGACTAGAGAGTCATTAATGTAGCACCCAATCTTTTTTTTAAAGGACATAGAGATAATAATCCTTGTAATTGCAAACCAGTTAGACTAACATCTGTGTTCGGGAGATTTTAGAATATTTCCCGAAGGATGAAATTGTCACGTATCTAGATAAAGAAAAATAGTTAGAATTAGCCAGCAAGAATTTCAAAAGTGATGATTGTGCATGATGAATCTCATGGAATAATTTGAGGAGGTAGCAGACATGGCACGGAGGGAGAATGTGGCAGATGTGGTATACTGTGAGTTTGAAACATAGAAACATAGAAAAATAGGAGCAGGAGTAGGCCATTCGGCCCTTCGAGCCGGCTCCGCCATTCAATATGTTCATGGCTGATCCTCTTCCTCAATACCATATTCCCGCTATCTCCCCATAACCCTTGACACCTTTTGCTTCTAGAAATCTATCTATCTCCTTCTTAAATATATTCAGTGACTTGGCCTCCACAGCCTTCTGTGGTAAAGAATTCCAGAGGTTCACCACCCTCTGAGTGAAGACATTTCTCCTCATCTCAGTCCTAAATGTCCTACACCGTATCCTGAGACTGTGACCCTCGTTCTAGACCCCCCAGCTAGGGGAAACATCCTCCCTGCATCCAGTCTGTCTAGCCCTGTCATACTTCTTTACGTTTCAATGAGATCACCTCTCATTCTTCTAAACTTTAGTGAATACAGGCATAGTCGACCGAATCTCTCCTCATACGACAGTCCTGCCATCCCAGGAATCAGTCTGGTGAACCTTCGCTGCACTCCCTCTATGGCAGGTATATCATTTCTTAGGTAAGGAGACCAAAACTGCCCACAGTGCTCCAGGTGTCGTCTCACCAAGGCCCTGTATAACTGCAGTAAGACATCCTTGCTCCTGTACTCAGATCCTCTTGCAATGAAGAAAACATACCATTTGGCTTCCTAACTGCTTGCTGCACCTGCATGTTTGCTTTCAATGACTGGTATGCAAGGACGCCCAGGTCCCTTTGGACATCAACAGTTCCCAATCTATCACCATTTAAATAATACTCTGCCTTTCTGTTTTTCCTACTGAAGTTGATAACTTCACATTTATCCACATTATACTGCATGTGCCATGTATTTGCCCACTTACTCAACTTGTCTAAATCACCTTGAAGCCTCTATGCATCCTCCTCGCAAGGTAGAATCCCATCAAGTTTCGTGTCGTCAGCAAACTTGGAAATATTACATTTGGTTCCCTCATCCAAATCATTGATACACATTGTGAATAGGTGGGGCCCAAGCATTGATTCCTGCAGTACCCCACTAGTCACCACTTGCCACCCCAAAAAAGCTGCATTTATTCCTCCTCTCTGTTTCCTGTCTGTTAACTAATTTTCAATCCATGCTAGTATATTACCCCCAATCCCATGTGCTTTAATTTTGCACAATAACCTCTTATGTGGGACATTATCAAAGGCCTTCTGAAAATCCAAATAGACCACATCCACTGGTTCTCCCTTATCTATTCTGCCAGTTACATCCTCAAAAATCTCCAGTAGGTTTGTCAAACATGATTCCCCTTTTCATAAATCCATGTTGACTTTGTCTAATCCCGTTGATATTTTCTAAGTGTCCTCTTATCACATCCTTTAAAATAGACTCTAGTATTTTTCCTACTACTGATGTTAGGCTAAGCGGTCTGTAGTTTCCTGTTTTCTCTCTCCCTCCTTTTTTAAATAGTGGGGTTATATTTGCCACCCTCCAATCTGCAGGAACGGTTCCATAATCTACAGAATTTATGAAGATGACAACCAATGCATCCATTATTTCCATGGCTACCTGTTTTAGTACTCTGGGATGCAGATTATCAGGTCCTGGGGATTTATAGGCTTTCAGTCCCATTAATTTCTCCAGTTGTATTTTTTCACTGCTACTAATTTCCTTCAATTCCTCCTTCTCACTGGACCTTTGGTTCCTTAGCATTTCTGAGAACTTATTTGTGTCCTCCTCCGTGAAGACAGAAGTAAAGTATTTGATTAATTGCCAATACATTTCTTTGTTCCCCATTATACATTCTCCCGTTTCTGACCATAAGGCACTTAGATTTTTCTTCACTAATGCTTTTCTTTTTACCTACTTGTAGAAGCTTTTAGAAACTGCTTTTATGTTCCTTGCAAGTTTAGTCACAAACTCTATTTATCCCTTCATAATCAATCTCTTGATCCTCTTTTGCTGAATTCTAATCTGCTCCCAATCCCCAGGCTTGCTACATTTTCTGCCAATTTTATATGACTCCTCTTTGCATCTAATACTAACCTTAACTTCTTTTGTTAGCCATGGTTGGGCCACTTTTCCTTTTGTGTTTTTGCGCCAGAAAGGAATATATTGCTGTTGCAATTCATGCATTCGTTCCTTAAATATTAGCCATTGAAAAGGTCTTTGAGAAAGTGCCATGTGGGAGATTACTAGAAAAGATTACCAGGCATTGAATTGGAGGACGGGTAGCAAACGGGATTAAAATTCATTTTTTAATTAATTCCCGGGATGTGGCATCTCTAGCCAGGCCGGCAGTTATTGCCGATCCCTAGTTGCCCTTGAGAAGGTGGTGACCGGCCTTCTTAAAGCACTGCAGTCCATGTGGTGCAGATAATCCCACAATGTTGTTAGATAGGTAGTTCCAGGATTTTGACACAGCGACGATGTAAGAACAGCGATATGTTTCTAAGTCGTGATGGTGTGTGACTTGGAGGGGAACTTGGAGGTGATGGTTTTCCTATACAACTAATGCCCTTGTCGTTTTAAGTGGTAGAAATCGGGAGTTTGGGAGGCACTTTCGAAGAAGTCTTGGCGAGTTGCTCAAGTGCATCCTGCAGTTAGTGAACCCAGCAACCATGGTGAGCTGTTGGTGGAGGGGTTGATGTTTAAGGTGGTGGATGGGCTGTCAGTCAAGTGGACTGCTTTGTCCTGGATGGTGTCGATCTGCTTAAGTGTTCTGGCAGCTGCACACATCCAGACAAGTGGAGAGTAGTTCATCAGAGTCCTGATTTTGCCTTTCAGGTGGTTGAGGGGCTTTGGGGGTAAGGAGGTTACCCATTCGCTGCAGAATACCCAGCACCTGAGCTGCTGCCATAGCCAATAACTTTATATGGCTCTTCCAGTTGAGTTTCTGGTCAATGGTGGTCCCCCATAAAGTTGATGGTGGGGGATGCCACGATGGTAATGCCAGTGAATGTCATGGAGCTTTGGTTACTCTGTCTTGGTGGAGATGGTCGCTGCCCGGCACTTGTTTAATGCAAAGGTTATTTGCCACTTACCAGACTAAGGAGTTTGAGTTCTGCAAGGACCACGCTGCACTAGGCCTCATTACAGCGTTATTCCAAACATGGATAAAAGGGCTGAATTCAGTGAGGTGGGACTGACTGGCCTTGACATCAAGGCAGAATTTGAGCAAGTGTGGCCTCAAGGAGCCCTAGTAAAATTGAATTCAATGGGGATAAAGGGGGAAACTCCATTGGCTGCATTCATACCTGGTACAAAGGAAGATGGTTCACGTCATAGGAGGCCAATCCTCTCAGCTCATGACATCATTACTGGTCTTGCTGCATGTGGGCACAGACTGCTTCATTATCGGAGTATTTGAAGATGAAGCTGAACAATGTGCAGTCATCAGCGAACAGCCCCAACTGCGGCTTTATAATGGAAGGAAGATTATTGATGAAGCATCTGAATATAGTTGGATCTAGAACGCTTCCATAATGAATTCCTGTAGTGATGTTTGGACTAAGGCTGTAATGAGGTCTGGAGCAGCGTGGTCCTTGCGGAACTCAAACTGCGCATCGGTGAGCAGGTTTATGTTGATTCGATTGGGCTGGGTGTGTCTTTTTCATGTCCAAAGCCAGTGCCGAGGTTGATTTTGGGTGGTGCGTCCAGTTTTATTCTTATTATTGTTTTTCGTAGTGGTTTGGCACAACTGAGTGGCTTGCTAGGCCATTTCAGAGGGTAGTTAAGAGTCAACCACATTGCAACACAAAATCAAAATTCGTCAGGTGCTGTAAATCTGAAATAAAAACAGCACATTCTGGAAATACTCAGCAGGTCAGGCAGCATTTGTGGAACAAGAAACAGAGTTAATGTTTTAGGTCGATGACCTTTCGTCAGGACTGGAAAACGTTAGAGATGTAACAGGCGTTAAGCAAATGCAGGGGCAGGGAATGTGGGGAGGAGAGGAAAAAACAAAAGCAAAACTCTGTGATAGGGTGGAAAGCAGGAGAGATTAAATTAAAAAGAAATGATTGTACAAGGCAAAAGGTGCTGGTAATGGGACAAATAAAGTAACTAAAGATGGGTCTAGAAGAGGTGTAAATGGGAGTAGCAGATGCTTTAACAGCTGCCATCTGAAAAATGAGGCAGTGGTAATGATCTGAAATTGTTGAAATTGATGTTGAATCCAGAAGGCGGTAAAGTGCCAATTCGAAAGATGAGGTCCCGTATCTCGAGTTTACATTGAGTGTAGGATAGAGGTGTACCTGTATGATTTAGTAAACATTATTAAGATTCTATAACCATTTTTATATAACTATAATATTTGAAATTGTATGTTGCAATCCTAAAAAGCCTGTGTAAAATGGCGAATGGCTGACACCAAAGCATGCTGGGAAAATTATGCCAACCTCACTACAAACATCTGTTAGACAATACTGAAGTAATGGAGTGTTGGGCTAGATCAACATGGAGGAAGTCACGGACTGGTGATCAGTAATGTTATAGAAAAGAGATAAGGACTAGAGGAGAAGAGATAGAATTAGAGACATTCTTCGTTGAGAAATTGTAGACTAGACAAACTGCTTAGAAAACACCTCAAGAATGTTCTGTGAAGTGAAACTCTTAGATATGGGTATCTTGTTATGCATAGAAAAAGACCTGGTGGATTAACAAGGTCATAAAGTGACTGACAAGGAAAGGAGAGGATTTACCAGGAGTCAGAGAGCTAATTACTGCCACGTAGGCAAAAGGGAGCGAAAGGGTATAAAGATACAGATATTGAACACTGAAAGCAGCGAGCAGCAAGAAACCAGAGGGTGAGGAGCTTCAGTCAACTGAACACAGCCAGAGAATAAAGAAACCGCACGACAGTCACTCGAAAGGAACACCGGGGTTCAATGAACAGATTGTGACTATCGTCTTGTTAAGTATTACTTTCTCTGCACTGGATATTTAATGCATAATAAACCTGTTTTACTTATACACAATATACCTGTACCCAGAGTGGTTTGTGTAGTCACAGACAAATTATTATAAAGAGCTTTTGAAAGCTACAAATTGGCGCCCAACGTGGGGCTAGTGAGTATTAACTGAATCAAGGTCTATTGTGCATAAGGCAGGTGCTTGGATTTTTGCTTGGATTTTTCGTCTTTTCAACGAAAGTTCTTGTGGAAAGTTAGGTTATCTAACAGATAGTGCCTCTTTAACATACAGCAAGAATGTCGAGTGAGAACTTCTTTACAGACTTTAAAACGAAGTTAATGTAGAAGCACGAAGATGCACAGTTACAGACGTTAGTAGTGGAATGTCTAACAAAGGGTGAGAGAGTATTCTTTGAGGACGTTGTTGCGTTCATTGAGGAACAAGTTAAGGAGAAGACATGGTAGCCAGATAGGGCAGCGCAGCTAATGGCCTATGCAGCAGTGTATTGTGTAGAGCAAGATTAAGAGACCTTCCTAGAGATGGAAGCTAATCAGGATAAATTAGAAAAAGACAATCTGTGGCTTATAGAAGAGAATCTAATGTTAATGAGCGAGAAGTCAAAATGGGAAATAGAGGCGGTAGAATTAAAAAGTAAGAATGAAGCTCTTCACAACCAAGTTGAGATTCTTCAGGGCCACGTCGGTGCTTCCGCAGCTATAATACAGCAACAGAGTATTAATACAGTTCACGCCAGTGCTGCAATGCAGAACCTTGAAGAAGCTAAGAGTCAGGTAGCCTTCTTAACAAAAGATAATGACTGTCTGATCAGTCAATTAAATGATTCACGGGGAGCCCTAAGGGAGGCTCTTCAGAGGCCCCAAAGGGAGTTAGACTACAGGCAATGCCATAATACTATACAACAATTAGAGAAACAGTTGGGTAAATAACAGGCTGTAATAGCAGCAGTCACGGGAGTAGACCCCCCCCGCGAGTTATGATAAAGAATG
The DNA here is from genome assembly GCF_052327205.1 of Somniosus microcephalus. Lineage (NCBI taxonomy): Eukaryota > Metazoa > Chordata > Chondrichthyes > Squaliformes > Somniosidae > Somniosus > Somniosus microcephalus. The sequence continues at coordinate 90,809,980 of NW_028225179.1, forward strand.
CGAGGAAGTAAGTGGAGAATTATATCCTCCCTTACCAGCTCCTCCTCCGGCAACCTCCATAGCCTATGTCAGCAGTGACATGGAAAACCCCCGGCTGGATGGTTCCACGTACATTGAGAAACCAGTAAGTGTCCTAACTAGAACTCAAGTAACCCCTAAGTTGCTGAGACGCTGATTTAAAAAAAGGAAATAAAAAGAGAGAGAAACCTAAAGTTTTACCAACATGGAAGTTATTAATGTCTGTGCCGAGACAAATAAAACACAGAATTTGCTGAGTGAAAGAAACCTTAAAAATGATGGAATTTCAGATTGTGTGAAAGTGTGTGTTAAAGTGAAAAAGTTTTCCTGACTATGAATGTTTAAAAAGTTACAGAATTCCTTTTGTCCGAAAGTTTGCCTTTAAAAGATTGTTATGTTTGTTTTAGCTCCACCCACTTCTCTGTGTTTAAAGCGTTTAAAATCTTTTGTCTTGTCTTGGATTTTGGACGTTTCAAAAATGTGGAAATAAGATTGTATACCCAGAATTGGATATAAACCTTTAACTTACACTTTAGATTAAGCTGGCATGTAAGAACTGAGAAGAGCAACAAAAGTTTCTTTACCAAAAGATTATGGCCCAGAAATTCATGTCGGGGGCTTCCCGCGAGTGCAAGGCCCCGACCTACACGTACCTAGCGCACCGGCCGTTGAGGCCTGGGCCTGCGTGCATTCCCTGTCTGTGGCCCAGTTCAGCTCCCGGCGCACTGTGCTTGCGTGATCCAATGGCGTAGTTAGTGCGATGCATCGGCTGGGGTCACATGAGCACTGGGCAACCAATCGGAGGAGGGAAAAGTCCATTCATGAGTTTGACAGAAAGAACTGTCAAACTCATGAAAACTCCGGGCGCCCAAAACAGTACTTAACCATAAAATAAATTTGAAAAAACATCACACTATTTAAATCAACTATAAATAACATAAATAACTATTTTAAGCAATTATTTAAATTTTTGAAAAAAATAATTTTATAAAAAATCGGGGCTAAAATACACTTACCTTACTGTAAAGTATTTAAAAATAATAAACCTGTGGAAAAAATGTTCTAATTTTAATTAATTGACCACTTACCTTTTACAATGAAGTCCTTATGTGTGGTTTTTAAATGTGCAAAAAGTAGAGGCCTTCACACACGGGCAAACCTGTAAAAAAAGAGGCAGTTCAATGCACACGTGCAGACTCCTGCGCGCACGCGTTCAACCTCTGAACCCCTTCGTTCAGTCGATTGGAAATGCCAGTTTCCCGCGCATGCGTAGTGCATGCAAGAAACTGGCACTTCCATTGGGTCCACGTGTGGGTACTCCATCCATACTCATGCGTTGGGACCCGACTTTCTGGGCCTATATTTCAGTCTAAAATTTAACCTTGGATTGTTATGGTGAAATCTTCCAAAGCAGTTTGTTGTGAAATTCTAATTTTTCTCCAGTTGTATTTAATGTTTTTACAGTCATTTGGAAATGCATCTGAAGAAAGGACAATAAGAAATATGACGTAATTTACTGTTTTCTGCAAGCATGTGCTATTTTGTTTTGTTTTATCTATTCTGTTCGTGTTCAGTTAATAAAGTACTGGTCTGAATTAAATTTGAATTATTAAGGGTAACTAACCTTCTCGTGAAAACACAACTGCCTTTTTTGATCGGGAAAGTTTTGTTATTTTACATGAAGTGATGCAATTGCATGCGCCTGACAATGTTTTGCTCCACCTTCTTAAAAACCTGCAAAGGAATTAACCCTTTCCACTGACAGCTATTTAAGTTCACAAAGCAACAACTTTAGTATGAAATTTAAAGATATTGGACATTATTAAATTAAATTTCTTAATTTAAATTAATATTTCCCTACAGTGGCAGAAAAAAATATGATTTGATAAATTAATTCCTTGGGTTCTTAAGCAGAGCCAAAATGAATTCTCTGCTTTCTTTTGTTATATAGAAGTTTTCTTTTAAACTAATTGCTGCAAATCTGTCTCTAATGTTACAATACTGTGTAATCCAACTAGCCTGGAAATCATTTGTTTCTGCAATTGGAATTGATAAGATAAATTGATAGAAATGAAATTGAACATTGACAAAATCTGTCAGTTCAACAGTTCTGCTGTGTGGATTTTAGGATAATTTTGAAATGACAAAATGGACTCAAGCACTGTATATTTGCTTACTTTTGGGAAAATAAAAGTTCCTCGAAAATAATGATATATAAAAAGTGATAATAACCTGGACTAAGTGAGAACATTTGATCTATGTTTTCAATCTTAAAAATTGAACTGGACAGTAAAGTTTCTCCAGGACTCATGAATGAGATATGAATGGTAATTAAAGGAAAGTGATTGAGGGTGTAAGATTGAAACAGGTGAATTACACTACTGAATGGGAGTTTTCAAAACTTTCTAGTGAAAGTCAGGAAAGTGTAGTGAAGTATAGTAAATTGATAGCTTTGTCTTGGAGACATTTGTGTCCCTGCCTATAATGAATCTTTTCAGAAAACTGCATCTGATAGGCCGGCCACTACCCAAGACATCGGTACCATGCAGAGGAAGATGAGCAAATATTTCCAGATGACTACAATTTTTTGATAAGATACTTGAAAGCCCGAGAATGGCTTTTATTGGAGGACACATGTGGCATAATATGGAGATACCGATATGAGTGTGCAAATGGGAATTATTACGTATGAAGCAATTACCCTCCGCAAATGCGTGGTGAATCCACACTGAAGAACGGGTCTCAGACATGCTCAGTTACTTGACAACAGCAAGACAAGAAATGGTTAATGTGGCTCAGGAGAGCGAGACAACTTTTAAAGCATTGACACATATTCTGTCGAGAAACTATCTAACTAATGAAGCAATCAGAATAGAGTTAAAGACACTGGTACCTGTTAGAGGGTTTGAAATTGAAGTTGAAGTGGAGAGTTACATGGAATTTTGATTGGGACAATTGAGGGCTAAGGAGAAATCATGTTAAGTAAGAATTATCCACAAGATGGATACGAGTAAAAAAGATCTGGAGAATCTTTTAAGTCCATGATTTGTTGATTATATGTTAAACTGTAATGTTATTTGAAATGATTGTAAGACTGAATTTAACTGTGACTGTAATAACTGTGTTTTGTAGATAACAGAGCGGGGAAAAAACCAGTACGATTCCAGTATGAGGTGATTTTGGTGGTGCCTCCTGTGTCCCTACGACTGCAATTAGCATGCTTTATGGGTCTAATAGGACCTGTCCCATCAACCAACACGTTTTACACAATACCAAATCCTATGCTCACGTGAAACTGACAGCAAATGAGATAATTTAGTATGAGCTGCGGAATTATGTGGCAGAATTCGGGTAATACATTCCCCTGTTGTTTGGTGGTTTCAGTGAGCTCGTGATGTGACTGAACTTCCCCCTAAAGCATTTTTATGTTTTGGAGCAAGACAACTCAAGAATGGATATTGAAATTTATGGTATAAATAAAAATGACTCACACTGGTGGGATATTGGGCTTAATACATCAGCAAACCCTTAGGTTCGTATTATTTCACAAGCTCTGGTAGTTCTCCAACTTGTAATGATAGTTTATCTATATATATAAAAGGACTGATCTGTCTGTCCGTCTGTCTGTCTGTCTGTCCTTCGGTGTGTCTGTCCAGCTATACACTCTAAAGTTATAGAGCATACCTACATGTGCGTTACATCAAAAGAAAGCTTACGATTCTGGAACAGTCACAAGTGTATTTACGTTTCGGCAAGACAAAAATTGCGCCCACGATATCCAAAAAACATTCAAAATTCTGCTCATTATCCACTCATTAGCATAGAGTGACATTAAGGTCGACCAATCGTACTGTTGAGCGACCCGACGGTCGATCAATCGCTGCGTGGCGGGGGTGGGTTCGTCGCGTGTGCGGGCGGGCCCTCCTAGAGTTGAGCGACAGGACGATTCACCAATCCTATGCTTCGGTGACATGGCGGTCGACCAATCGGTGCGTGTGTGGGCGGGCCTTATCGTTCTGAACGAGGTGAGCGGCCACCATCTTGATTCCAAACTGTTCATTTCTTTTTCCCGCTTTCTGCATGTTTCTTTTCAAATATACATTTCCAGCAAAAAAAAGGTTGCTTTTAAAACACAAATTGTTTTTAAAAAAAGTTACTTAATCTGTACATCTTTTCTGTAACCTCTATAATTTTCCTACCTTTCACCGTTTTTGTAGGCCTCGAAGCCTGGGCCTCTCCTCCACACCCATGCCTGAGCTAGGCACCTCCTGACCCCAGTCAACAAGCGGCCCCCGATCACCGCCATCTTTGTGAAGGCTGGAGGGGCGGGCCTCAGCCGAGCGTTGCTACCACCTCCATCTTAGTAAAGGCTGGTGCGGCGGTGGCGGCACGGAGCTCCGCATGGCAGGTGCGTGGTGGCGTCTCACTCTCCCCCCCAGTCTCTCTCTCTCTCTCTTCCCCGCGCCTCCTGAATGCGCGGGGGAAGAGGCCCGGGGCACCGTGGCCACTTTCGGAGACTTCAACTCCATGACAGGTGAGGATGGTGTTTGTTGTTCACGTTGGGCAGCAGGCGGGTTCCCCGGGTGCCGATCCCTGATGGTGTGGGTGTGGGGCCGGAGCCCAGCTCTTACCTTGCCCCAGAGAGCGGGCGGAAGGCTGGGCCTGGAATAGCAGAGGGGAACAGTCAACAGAGAGACGTCAGAGAGACAGAGAAATAGGGAGGGAGGAGGGGGAGAGGACAGGGAGAGGGCGAGGGAGAGGAAGAGTGAGGAGAGGGGCAGGGAGGGAGAGAGGAGAGGGGCAAGGAGGGAGAGGGGAGAGAGAGAGGGTGGGGGAGGGGTGAGGAGAGGGTGCGGGAGGGAGAGGACAAGGGGGGAGGGAAGGAGAGAGAGTAAAGCAGGGAGAGACAGGGGGAGGGAGAGAGAGGAGGGTGAGGGAGGGAGAGGGTGAGGAGAGGGGGAGGGAGGGAGAGGACAGGGGGGAGAGGGGGAGGGAGAGAGAGTAAAGCAGGGAGAGACGGGGGAGGGAGAGAGAGGGTGAGGGAGGGAAAGAGTGAGGGGGTGGGACAGGGAGGGAAAGCTTACCTTCTTCCTTCCTTCACAGGGGTCCATCGGATCACTTCCCCCCGTCTCTCTCTCTCTTCCCTCCCATCTCTCTCTCTCTTCCCCCTCAGTCACTCTCTCTCTTCCCCCCAGTCGCTCTCTCTCTTCCCCCCCAGTGGCTCTCTCTCCGCCCCCACAGTGGCTCTCTCTCTTCCCCCCCAGTTGCTCTCTCTCTTCCCCCCCAGTCGCTCTCTCTCTTCCCCCCCAGTCGCTCTCTCTCTTACCCCCCGTCACTCACTCTCTTCCCCCCCAGTCGCTCTCTCTCTTCCCCCCCAGTCGCTCTCTCTCTGCCCCCCCAGTCGCTCTCTCTCTTCCCCCCAGTCGCGCTCTCTCTTCCAACAACAACATGCCCTCGAAAAAGCCTTGGCACAGCCTGGCACTCCAGCTAGTTTGATATATGTAACTCAAGTAGTAAGACTTTGAACTATGTAAGATCAAAATTTTGATTCAGATCTACCCAGTTAAACACGAATGCCACAAGGTAGGTTGTCAAAAATAGTTAGGACTAATAAGACAACATAGTGACAAACATAGAAATTCCTCCTTGGATTAGGATAATTTCCCATGTACTAGTCATAACCCAACTTGTAGTACTGATATGCTTACTACTTTACACCTGCTACCTGAAACACCTAATGTACAAAACCCGATTGTGTTTATATATGATTGCAGCCCAGAATATCTTAGAGCTACATAAACGTGGGAGAACAAACCCATAAATAAGATTTTAGTTTTGAGGTGTCGGCAAATGCCTCACTCTCAAGGTAGGGATCTGTAGGATAGAGGTGTACCTGTAGGACTTAGTAAACATTATTAAGATTCAAAACCATATTGATGTAACTATAATATGTGAAATTGTACGTTAAAAACCTAAAAAGCCTGTACAAAATGTCAAATGGCTGAGACCAAAGCATGCTGGGAAAAGTATGCCAACCTGACTAAAAACATCTGTTAGACATTACTGAAGTAATGGAGTGTTGGGCTAGATCAACACGGTGGAAGTCACGGACTGGTGATCAGTAATGTTATGGAAAAGAGATAAGGACTAGCAGAGAAGAGATAGAATTAGAGACATCCTTCAGATGAGAAATTGTAGACTAGACAAACTGCTTAGAAAACACCTCAAGAATGTTCTGTGAAGTGAAACTCTTAGATAAGGGCATCTTGTTATGCACTGAAAGAGACCTGGTGGGTTAACAAGGGCATAAGGTGACTGACAAGGAAAGGAGAGGATTTATCAGGTGTCAGAGAGCTAATTACTGCCACGTAGGCAAAAGTGAGAGAAAGGGTATAACGATACAGATATTGAACACTGAAAGCAGCGAGCATCAAGAAACCAGAGGATGAGAAGCTTCAGTCAACAGAACACAGCAAGAGATGAAAGAGAGCGCACCACAGTCACTCGGGAGGAAAGCCGGGGTTCAACGAGGAATTTCTATGTTTGTCCTTATGTTGTATTATTGTCCTAACAATTTTTGACAACCTACCTTGTGGCATTTGTGTTTAACTGGGTAGATCTTAATCAAACTTCTGATCTTACATAGTTCAAAGTCTTATTACATGGGTTACATATATCAACACTATCATTACAAGTTGGAGAACTACCAGAGCATGTGAAATAATACGAACCTAAGGGTTTTCTGATGTATCAAGCCCAATATCCCACCAGTGTGAGTGGTTTTTATTGTTAAGTATTACTTTCTCTGTACTGGACGTTTACTGCTTAATAAACCAGTTTTCCTTATACACAATGGCCCAGAAATTTGGGTCGGGGGCTTCCCGCGAGTGCAAGCTCCCGACCTGCACTTACCTTGTGTGCCGGCAGTTGAGCTCTGGGCTCCCAAGGAATTCCCCTGGGACGACGTGAGCCATGGGCAACCAATCAGAGGAGGGAAAAGCCCATTCATAAGATTGACAGGAAGACCTGTCTAAACTTATGAATATACGGGCCCCAAAATAACAGTAAACCTTCAAATAAATTTTAAAAAATTCACACTTTTTAAATAAACTATAAATTACATTAAATAACTATTTTAAACAATAATTAAATTTTTGAAAAAATAATTTTATAAAAAAACGGGGCTAAAAATAAACTTACCTTGCTTTAAAGTATTTAAAAATAATAAACCTGTGGAAAAAATGTTTCAATTTTAATTAATTGACCACTTACCTTTTAAAATGCAGGCCGTTCACCTGGTTTTTACATTTCTAAAATCTAAAGACATACCCTCACGGAAAAACCTGTAAAAAAAATGTAAGTTCAAAGCGCACGCGCAGACTCCCATGCGCACGCGTTCGACCTCTGAACCCCTTCGTTCAGAGGAACGGAAGTGCCGGTTTCCCGCGCATGCGCAGTGTATGCAAGAAACTGGCACGTCCATCAGGTCCACGCGTGCGTACCCCGTGCGCACTCATGCGTTGGGACCCGAATTTCTGGGCCAAAATACCTGTACCCAGACTGGTTTGTGCAGTCACGGACAAATTATTATAAAGAGCTTTTGAAAGCTACATGAGCTTCATTGGAATAGTGTAGGAGACCAAACCGCACATTAATGTTGGACTGCTTTCTTTTTCTTTTTCGTCCCGTTACGTTAAAAGACAAATTACACACACACACACACACACACACAATTATAGCAATGCAAGATCAGTCTTTATTGAAATATCATACCACAACCAGCAGGAGCTGCTGCTGAGCCATCACATTTCACGATTCCAGTGTGAGCTGCTAAACAGTCGTTCACTCACATTTCTTATACCAAATTACACCACGTTCTATGTATACTACCAATAAATCATAGCACATGAAAAATACATACAAATGCCAACAGAATAACAGCATAAACCTAACAGACATGCACCTAACTGTTCAATTATGTTATTGCCATAATAAACTCGTCCCATTCCTCTAAACACAAGTGACGAAGCTGACATATCCCAGACCATTACAGATACGGCTGAATGCCTCTTACACATTCCACTATTTCACTTCCCTTGTTTTGAAATCCCCTTACACCATTTACCACCCAAGCTCAGCAGAAAACGGTTTTAGCTTTAAACTCATCGTGTGCTGGTCCCACAGACAGCCCAGAAAGAATAATTCAGGTACTCAGGTTCCCTCGTTCGCACAATTTACACAAATGTGCAGTAAAATCGGGTTGGGCGTAAAATGGCGGTCGAGCCGATCGCTTTGTTTCATGCCAGGTGTGCTAGTTTCAAATATGCTGAATTGTATTTTCCCCTGTGAATATCTAACTCATTGTTTACACAATATGTGAAAAAATCATTTTAAGAACTCCTTTGAAATCAATAGCTCAGGAAAGCAATTGCTAATTCTTATTTTACAGAATAAAGATAATCTGTTTTGGAACAAAATCCCTGAATGAAGCACTTGCTCCCTGTCTTGTTTATATTTGTATAATTTGTAAATATTGCATGACGATTGTCTGCATTGTTGTAGTTTCTAAAACAAACATTTGTAAATGTCCGGATGAAAGGTTATCGAGCTGAACCATTATCCACAGAGGCTGCCTGACCTGATGAGTATTTCCAGCATTTTCTGTTTTCATTTCAGATTTCCAGCATCCATGGTATCTTGATTTTGTATTACTAATATGCATTGCATTTATTTTCTGGAAAGGTGCTCCCTGGCCCATTTCTACAGCCCAACATATTTATAAACAGATTATCTGGTCATCATCACATTGCTGTTTGTGGGAGCTTGCTGTGCAAATATTGTCTGCCGCGTTCCCTACATTACAACAGTGATTACACTTCAAAATTACATCATTGGCTGTAAAGCGCTTTGGAATGTCCGGTGGTCGTGAAAGTCGCTATATAAATGCAAGTCTTTCCTTTTTTTCCTTTACCTGTAATCAGAATAAAACACCTCTGAATATTGGAACTGGTGCAGGCCAGTCAATCACTCAAGCCTGTTCCGCCATTCCATTAGATCATGGCTGATCTGTGTCTTAACTCCATCTATCCGCCCGGGATCTGAATCCCTTAATAAACTTATCCCCAAAAATCTATGAATCTCAGTTTTTTTTAATTTTCAGGTGGCTTAGCCTCAACAGCTTTTTTGTGATCTAGATGTCCGTTAACCTTTCTGTGAACAACTGCTTCCTGACGTCAAACATTAAAAGCTATTCTGTACTTTCTGTATTGTGACAGGAAGGAGCGGGACAACTGGGACAGGCTCCAGCTGAACTGGAATGGGACTAGAATCCACGCGGAAAGGATAAGCAGGGCTGTGGATAAGGCTTTAAACTATTAAGACAGGGGGAGGGCAATAGTAGAAAAAAGGAATCATAGATGAGAGTAAAGTTAAGACCAAGGTAAGGAATACAGATAACATAATCGTTCAGGGAACCTATATAGTTGCAGCAGAGAAGTATTAAAGAAATGTTAAAAGTAAAATGAGAGGAATGACTAAAAAATATAATTAAATTGCCTGTAAAGCAATGCACACACCGTCTTGAATAATACTGGGGAACTGGAGACAATAATTCGGAGTGAGGAATCAGGTACAGTAGAGATAACTGATTCATGGTTACAAAAAGACCAGGACAGGCAATTAAACATTGCAGGTTATAACATATTTAAAAAGGATGGGGAAGGAAGAAGGGGTGGAGTAGCTGCACAACTTAGACATGACAAAACGGCATTAGAAAAAAGGGACACAACTATTAGAAAGATATAAGCAGAATACATATGGATTGAGATAAAAGATAAGAAGGGATTGATTATGCTAATAGGACTTTTGTACACACCACCTAATAGTGTAAGGGAGATAGCATCATAGAAACATGGAAACCTATACCAGAGAAGGGGGCCATTTGGCCTGTCGTGTCTGTGCTGTCTCTTTTAAAGAGCTTTCCAATTTAGTCCCACACCCCAGTATGATCCCTGAAAATTATTCCTACTCAAGTACTTGTCCAATTTACTTTTCAAAATTCGTGAGGAATCTGATTCCACCACATTCCAGGTAGTGCGTTACAGATCTGAATAAACCTCCCGGGGAAAAATCCCTTCTCTTCCCTTTTATTTCTTTTGCCAATTATTTTAAATCTATGCTGCCTGGTTACCGACCCACTGACCAGAGGAAACAATTTCTCTCTTCTTGCTCTATCAAAAACCCTCATAATACATCCGCTCTGTCTCCCCTTATCGTTTTCTGCTCTAAGGAAAACAATCTCAGCTTCTCCAAACTCTATCACATAACTGAAGTCCGTTGCCCCTGGCATCATCCTGGTAAGTATCCTCTATACTCTCTCCAAGACCTTGACATAATTCCTGAAGTGTGGTGTCCAGAATTGTACGCAACACTCCAACTCTAAGAAGAGATTTGCAAATGTTTAACAGGACTTCCTTGTTTTTGTATTCAATGCCTCCATTTACAAAGCCAAGTATCCCATATGCTTTGCTACCTACCTTATCAACTTGCCCTGCCACCTTCAAAGATTTGTAAATATGCAGCGCCAGTTCCCTCTGCCCTCGCATCCACCTAAAAATAGCATCAAATAGATTATATTGCCTCTGGATGTTGTTTCTCCTGAAGTGCATCATTTCACATTGGTCCACAGTAAATTGCATGTTCATGTGTCTAGCCGTTTCACCAGTCTGTCTATATTCTCCTCAAGTTTTCTACTATCCTTCTCACTATTTACTGCTTTACCAATTTTTGTATCATCTGCAAACTTCTTTACTAATCTTTTAGTATTGCCTTTAGTCGCCCCCTCCTTTGGTTTCTATGCACTTACTGTGTGCGATTTTATTTAGTTTAAATTTTCCATTATGTCTTTAATCTTCCACGCTGGCTCATTATTGGCTAGATTTTATTGCTTTTAAGAAGTCATAAAATGAACAATTAAGAATGCAAAGAAAAACTACAACATTAAATTATCAGGGAATGTAAAAATAATTATTAAAGTATTCTACAGCTATATAAATAACAAAATAAACATTGGGATAGGGAGAAATCCACTAACAGATGCACCGGATAAACTCACAGGTAACGACAGTGAAATAGTAGAAATATTAAACAACTTATTTGCCTCAGGGCGATTAACAAAGTGGACATGGCATTAGAAGAAGGGATTCAAAAGATATAAAGACATGTAAGATACAAAGTGGGGAGATAATTGATACACTAATCAAAATTAGCGAATTTAAAACCCCTGGTCCGGATTGATTGCATCCGTGCATGTTAAAGGGGAATAGGGAATAGATAGTAGAGGCACCATTACATATATATATAAGAATTCGTTAGGAAAGAGAATAGTGGAATAGAGGACTGGGGCACAGCTAAAGTTATAACAATATTTTAATAGAACAAGCTCAGTGAACTGCAGACCAAATAGGTTATCATCGATGCTAGGAATATAATGGGTCATTTATCGAAAGATTTAATAGATAAACATCCAGAAACCAAAAATATAATAAAGAATAATCAGCCTTATGTATTATTGAAGAAGTGAAGCAAAGAGTAGAATAGGGTAATGTAGCAGCTGTTATATTTGGATTTTAAAAGGCCTTCGATGAGGTACCACACACTGGATTCATGATAAAGGTCAGAGCATGTGGAGTCAGGAGACAAATTGCTGAATCTGTAACAAGCAGATTACTGACCAGGAAAGAGAGAGTAAGGTTTAAGGGCAGCTACACAGACTGGCAAAAAATGGGAAGTGGTGATTCACAAGGATCGAATGTGTAGATACTATATAATTCATATAAGATTATGCCCCCTTGTTCTCGACTCCTTCACCAGAGGAAATAGTTATTCTCTATCTAACCTATCAAATCCTTTAATCATCTGAGATAGGATTATATATTAATCTTATTATTTTTGTTAAAGCAGTCATTTGCTAAATTGCTCTTAAAGTCGAAAACCGTTATTTATTTTCACAGTACCAATTATAAATCGCTAAACTACAAAGAGATAACAAATTGTGTCCAGTTTGGCAACAGTGGTTAGTTGGTGTATGACAGCACAGCTCGGCAGGGAATGGCAGCGCGGGGCAGGTCCAGAATGTCAGCCGGCTAAGGTCCGAAAAAGCACCTGTGAACTGCAGTGTGGGTCCAGTGGCATGGTGGGCCTGGTCGGGAATTGCAGTGGGCCTCTGATGAGGAATACCACCAACAGTCAGATCGGGTACATTGGCGGGATAAGGGCGAATCTAGCAGCGGCGACATAGAAACAGAGAATCAGAGAAATTTACAGTTAGAAGCAGGCCATTGTTTGTGACGGCCGACAAACAACTATCCACCCTAATCCCACTTTCCAGCACTAGCTCCGTAGCCTTGTAGGTTATGGCACTTCAAGTGCATATCCAAGAACTTTTTAAATGTGATGAGGGTCTCTGCCTTTACCACCCTTTCAGGCAGTCAGTTCCAGACCCCCACCACCCTCTGGGTGAAAATGTCTCCCCTCAATTCCCCTCTAAACTTCCCATCTATTACTTTAAATCTATGCCCCCTGCTTATTGACATTTCAGCTAAGGGAAAATGTCCTGCCCATCCACTCTATCTAGGCTCCTCATAACTTTATACACCTCAATTAGTTCAGAATTTACAGCGTTATCATGTTCTCTCCCTGCTGAATCCTACTGACTGTGTGTCTTTACACTGCAATCCCATCGTCAGTTGGAGGGCACTTGCTATTCGCTCTGATCTAAAGTGACTGTGTAAATCTGGACTCATGGTGGACCTTGCCTCTAGAGGGAAATCCAGTCAGACTTACTGGAAAGAGTAGGCTCGCCCAGATAGGGTTAGACACATCACCAAGTGTAAAACCAGAATGGTATTAAACCTGTTTTACAAAGTCCAATGGTGGTCCCAAGCATCCTTTTAACCGAACGAACCACAATCCGAAACGCAGCGACCGAACCCAGACTATACTCGTTGTTTCTCGATATTCGCAATCTGCTTACAAAGTTTTGGGATAAAAATTGATCATTACAGGTTTCTGGGCGCAGACAGCAGACAGTCGCGAGGCGAGAAATGTGCGAGCTGCTGGCGCCTATCGCACCTTCAGAGGCTGCTGGTCCATTGTGAGGATTTCACATTGGTGCATTTTGGTTGGGAGCAGCTGCCCTATTGAGCGTCAAAATTAACTGTACTGGTGCAATTGTGATTTGGCAGGTGCTGTGCATTCGCGAAGTTTATTCCTTCTCCTGGCTCCAGAGGATATGCATAAAAGCACATTCTTTGGTGACGGAGACTACTTCGGACACAGCGACCGATGAAGGATCGTCAGCAGAGAAGGTTAAGGGCCGACTCCTCACATCACACCCAATACATAGATAGCTAGGTAGCTAGATTGATAGATAGATAGATAGAGAGATAGAGAGATGATGGAAATATAGATACTCATTTTAAGGTGACAGAAAATTATACATGGAATTAGACAACATTTTATGTTTGGTATTGCGCAATCTAAGGACTGAGTAAGATAGAATTGAGGTAGGTTATTTCAATAATTTCACTAACTTAGTAATTAGATCAAAGGGACACTTAATCACATTCAGCAGCTGCCCTCTGAATTTATTCTGTGCTACTGCGTAAATGAATGTGTTTGTGCAGGAACTCAAATTCTGAAGCATATACCCAGTTTCTTCCATTATGATGAGAGGGTTATTGGAATTGGCGAACATGAATTGAATGTCTGTAATTTGTACACAGATATAATATGCAAAATTTACCAACCATAACAGGATGAAATTGCCTGAGATGGCGAGCAATAAAATTATGGATTTTCTCCGACTCTCCATCTCTGGATCTTGTTGATTTTCATCATTGTTATTGCCCCTGAGTCCCCTCCTGACTCTACTGGACACCAGAATGTGCCTGATGGTCAGAACATTAAAAAACAAAATCAAAACAAATGGAGCGAATGGGGTTAAAACAATGTCAAACCAGACGAATGCTACCCAGACGGGTGAGGTATAGACGCTTGATTTTACTGTACAGAACCACGGTTCATTGTCAATTACTTCCTGATGTTCAAGTGTAAAGTACATTGGAATATTTTCTACAAAGATTAGCCCACACACTGTTGCTATAACGACAGCCGCAGTTATTTTTGTTCAATATTTGACTCTCAGCTTCTGGTAACAAATGGCCACAAATCGATCAAAGGTGAAAGAGACTGTTAACCATACGGAACAATCAATGGCAGCAAAACTGAGGGCGAGACTGAGACTGCAGACAGGAGTGTAGTTCAAGAATGAATTTTGAAAATAAATATTATTAATCTCATACAGTATTATATTAATTATGATGAACAGTAGATCCGCCGCTGCCATGGCAACCAGGTAACAAGTTATGCATTTGGAGAGGCCGCACTTTCCTCGGGAGAGAATCACAATTGTCATTAAATTCGCTGAAAGAGAAAAAATGTGAAAACCAGTGATTCTCACAACAAATGGAACATCATTGTATTAAAATGAATGCACATTATGTTGGATTGTTTTTGCTTTCACGCAACTCATTCTGTCTAATTATTAATTATCCGAATAACTCCAGAGCAAAACAATTATTTTTCCAGAGACGTCACTATATTCCCTCCAAGAAAAGGTGAAGGGCTGTAATGGCTCCGAGTGATTTCCCGGACCTTAATCAATCTATATCTGTTTTGCTGCAAAGGTCTCTTCACACAATGTTGAAGGAAGTACAGATATTGTAGATCAACATCCAGAGCTGTAAAGCAAAAGTGCCGTTTAGTTAGGCTACTTCTGTCGAGTGCTGGGAGATGGCAGGCAAAGTCTTCCTTAATACTATTACGAGAAAAAAATTATACAGTTGCAGATATTGGAACTTCAGAAACAAATCCTGTTATGAATCTGATGATTATATTGAGAACATGATGGGATTTGGGGTCAAATTTCTCTTTTAACTGATATCAGAAACTAGTGACATCTAAACAAACAAATGACATTATTAGGCAAATAGCAAGAGCTAGAATATAATTAACACACATATGTTATTAACAATTGTGGCTTACCAGGGACACCAACTACTGCCAGAATGGGATAGTAAATTGCTGAAATCTGAACTATTATTGGCCGCTCCATTTACTCTGAGAGGTGACGTTGTGCGTCGGATTGATGGCACATGGATCAAACATCTTCAGATCAAACCTTCCTTTATATCAGAGAGAAATCTCAAGTGTACAGAAGATTTGACATTAGTTACACTCATTGAACAAACAGATTAGGCAACTGCTTCACTGCAATACTGATCTGGGAATAGATTATTTTAGTAACATTTCCCACTGGGATTTAGAAAAAATAATACACTAGAAGATGACTGTATTTCAGATTCAAAATATTTCTACAGCTCCTCTTCTACAGCACTGGTGCATTCTATTACAATACAAGGACCTTATTTTATGATGTCTGTCACACGGGCATAGATTATTCCTACCTATTGAGAGAAATAAATGTATCCATTCTTACTACTATAGTCCAATTTTCGTATTAGTAAGATAGAGAATACATTTCCCACGTTTTAATGGTGTCCTCTAGAGAGTCGCTGTGTCACACAGTACACAAGACATTCAAAAAATTTCACAAATTCATACAAATGTACAAAAGCTTGTTTATATTAGGTATTGTGCAAAAGGTATAGGCTCCCTGTGCCGACTGCTAGTCAGGTGCCGTGCACTTGAAGTCAGTTGTACCTCACATGACCATGACTGCATTTGTGGAGTCAGGTCTTTAGAATGCCCTATGAACCCCCAAAGTGGACGGGCACCTTGACAGCTGCCTGCGCCCATCATCGGCAGCAGAATGGCAGCTATCTTCCCTGGACACAGGCTGAATCAGTTTGTTTGCAACCCTGGTGTCCTATTCACACCTGAGCTGAGCTTCCGAACCCATATCCTCTCCATCACAAAGACCGCCAACAGCTACCTCTGTAATATCGACCTCCTGTCTCAGCCCATCTGCTGGTGAAACCCTCCTCCATGCTCTTGGTGCTCCCCGACTCTACTATTCCAATACTCTCCTGGCCGGCCTCCCATCGTTCATCCTCCATTAAATTAAACTCACTCGCACCGAGTCCCATTCTTCAATGAGTATTTTATGGAAAATTATTTTCCGCAACTAAACAGAAAATTAAGTTATTTGAATGTATGGGTGGCAGCGAACTCGAATACACAGAGTTTGCAGTTTGCAACAGTTCCCAGTAATACCTGTGATTCAAATGAAGTACAAAGGAACATATGAACAGGAGTCGGCCTCTCAACCCTTCGAGCCCATTCCACCATTCAATTAGACCATGAATGATCAGAACCTCATGTCCATTTAACCGCCTTTGATCCAGATTTCCTGATATCCTAACCTAACAAAAATCTATTAATCTTATTCTTGAAACTTTCAACTAACCCAACATCCTTCGTCTTGTGAGGGGAGAGTTCCAAATTTTTTAATTCCTTTGTGTGGAAAATGTTGCCTGATTTCCCTCCTAAATAACCGAGGTTAAATTTTAAGATGATGCCCAATTGTTCTGGATTCACTTACCAGAGGAACTAGTTCATCTCTCGCTATCCTATCGAATTCACAGAACATAATATTAAATACTTCGAGTAGGCCACCCCTCAACCATCTCAACTCAAGGGGTAAAATCCACGTTTATGTAAATAGTCCACATAATTGAAACTTTTAACCCCCGGTATCATTATGATTAATCTACTCTGTAAACCTCCAAGATCAATACATTCTTCCTGAGTTGTAATGCGAAGAACTGAACGGTGTATCCCAGATGGATCTGGCCAAGGCTGTGTAACATTAATTTGTTCAAATTTGATTTGCTGGGTGGCCCTTTAAATGCAATCACAATACATTGGAAGCTGTATTTTTATTAAACAAGTTGTGACAGAATCTTGACCGAAGCGTTTTCCGGCGAATCGGTGCAGAATTCTGCATCAACTGGAGCTCCTGAGGCGACAGTTAATGGTAGAACTGAACATCTGTAGGTGCAACAGTGGGACAGATGTTTGTTGCTGATATCTGCATGGACATCTGCAGTTTTGAAAAAGGGTTAGACCCGAAACATCGACTCTAACTTCTCTCCACGAATGTTGCCTGGCCTGCTGAGTTTTTACAGCATTGTCTGTTGTTATTTCGGATTTCTGGCACCTGCAGTATTTTGCTAACGGATTTGTAAAAGGCAGATTGTGTTTGACAAATTTATTTGAAATTTTTGATGAAGTAGTAGAGAATTGATAAAGGGAATTCGATGGATGTTGTCTACATGGATTTTCGGAAGGCATTTGATAAAGTGCCACATAGAAGGCTTGTTAACAAAATTGAGGCTTAAGGAATATACGGGTCAATGGCATCTTAGATAAGGAATTGGCTTATGGACAGCAAACAGCGAGTTGTGGTAAATTGCTATTTTTCAGACTGGAGGATGGTAGACAGTGTTCTTCCCCAAGGGTCAGTGCTGGGGCCACTGCTTTTTTTGATATATATATAAATGACCTGGATTTTGGAATACAGCGTAGAATTTCTAAATTTGCCGATGACACCAAACTTGGGGTGTGGCAAACAGTGATGATGATACTAATCGACTGCAAAATTACATAGAAAGGCTAGCAGAATGGGCAGACAAGTGGCCGATGGAATTTAATACAGAGAAGTGTGAGGTGATGCATTTTGTCAGTAGGGACAGGGAGAGACAATATATACTTAATGGCAAAGATGTAAAGAGTGTGCAGGAACAGAGGGACCTTGGAGTTAATGTGCATAGGTCCCTGAAGGTGACAGGACATATTGAGAGTGTCATTAACAAACATATGGGATCTTGGGCTTCATAAATAGAGGTACTGAGTACAAAAGCAGAAAAGTTATGCTGAACCTTTATAAAGCGCTGGTTAGGCCGCAACTGGAGTATTTGCGTCCAGTTCTGGTCACCACAGTTTACCAAAGATGTGAAGGCACTTGAGAGGATGCAGCGGAGATTTACCAGGATGGTACCGGGGATAGGGGATCTTACCTACAAGGACAGGTTGGAGAAGCTGGATTTGATTTAATTAGAGCAAAGGAGGTTGAGGCGTTATTTGATAGGGTTGTACAATATTATGATGTGTTTGAATAGGCTAGACGGGGAAAGGCTGTTCTCTCTAGTTGATGGTACAAGGATTGAGGACACAGATTTAAGGTTGTGGGCAAGAGATACAGGGGGGTGTAACAAACATATATTCCTCTAGGTGAGACCACACCTGGAGTACTGTGTACAATTTTGGTCTCCTTACCTAAGGAATGATATGATTGCCATACAGGGAATGCAACGAAGGTTCACGAGATTGATTCCTGGGATGGTGGGACTGTTGTAGGAGAAGAGATAGAGTAAACTAGACCTGTATTCGCTTGACTTCAGAAAAATGAGAGTGGCATTCACTGAAGCGTATACAATTATTACAGGGTTTGATAAGATGGATGCTGGGGGAATTTATCCCTTGGCTGGGGAGTCTAGAACCAGCGGCCACAGCCTCAGGATAAAGATTAGGCAATTCAGGACTGAGATGAGAAGACATTTCTTCACACAGAGGGCCGTGAATCTTTGGAACTCTCTACCCCAGTGGGCTGTGGAGGTTCAGTCATTGGGTATATTCAAACCAGAAGTCGATCGATTTCTGACTAGTAAAGGCATCAAGGGATATGGCGATAGGGCGGGTGAATGGAGTTGAGGCAGAAGATCAGCCATGATCTCATTGAGTGGCTGAGCAGGCTCGAAGGGCCGAATGGCCGACTCCTGCTCCTATTTCTTATGTTCTTATGTGAGGAAAAACCTTTTTATGCAGTGAGTGGCGAGGACCTGGAACTCGCAGCCAACGGAAGTGGTGGAAGCGGATACACTCAATGTTTTCAAGGGGAGGCTGGATAGGCACATGAGGGAAATAAACTTGCAGGGTTACGGGGATAGAGCGGGTGAATGAGACTGATTGAATTGTTGTACAGAGAGCCGGCATGGACTCGATGGACTGAATGGCCTTCTGTGCCGTTATGACTCTACGATCACGTACAGAAACCACTGAATTAATTGCAATGGATGGAAAATCGGGAGTAAATTCAGCTTGCGTTCCTCGCCACCAGATTTTCCTGTCTGTATCTTGTCCAGATGCTTAATAATAAAACCTGTCCCATGGAGCCAAATTTATGAAAGTGCTGCTGGCACGGATGTGCCAAAAGGCGCAAATGGGCAGTTGGTGGGTGCAGTGCCAACATGATCTGTGCAACGGCAATAGGACCTCACAGTCCCTGGGCAACTTAACAGAAAACCGCGGAGGAACATCTTGCGGGTTTTCATCCGTAGACAGTAATAAATTTAAATTTTTAGGCAGTGCACCTGTTACTTTCTGATAAGCTGTCCGCTGTGTGTAAGAGGCCGTCAAGGGCGTGGGTCCTCAGACAATTTATTTTCAAATCTATCTATCTGTTATGTCTCTATCTAGTTGTCTGTCAGGTGATTTTCCGGTGGTTACCATCGCAATAAAGTTTTGTTACTCTGGTGACTTAACTCCACTCATGAGTCACCCCCGAGCGGTGTTTATCACCAGCTTTAATACAGTGACTGATACCGGTCAGCAATATTATGGTAAATAACGTGCAAATAATGCAATCTGGATCACAGGCTCCGACTACCTTGTGACCGTTTCAACACCCAAGAGAACAACACAGCCGGTCCCCAGTCCTGGAGGGGCCGGTTCCAGCCATCCTGGCCGTCCGCGCGGCCCCTGACCACCGGGAGAATGCTCTGCCCCTGAAGGGGGGACAGGTTATATTCCTATACTCTAATCCAACCTAGGTATCAAGGTGCGGGGGGAGGAGTGTTTCATAGGGATGGTTCGAATGTGAGGGCGGTTCACAGGGGGAGCCTCACCAGGGCGAGAGTTTTAAAGGGGCTGGGAATTCAAAGGGTGTGGATTGTCACGTGGTGGGTGTTTCTCTGCGGGTAGTCTCACGGGAGAGGATTTTCACGGGGTTCTTTCACGGGGAGAGAGTGTCACTGTGGGTAGAAGTTGTACGGGGGGATTTCACAGAGGAGTTTCACAGGCCAGCGGGAGTTTCACTGGGGAGTTTGAGGCAGCGGGGGTTTCACTGGGAAGTTTCACAGGGCAGGGGGAGTTTCACTGGGGAGTTTGAGGCAGCGGGAGTTTCACTGGGGAGTTTGAGGCAGCGGGGGTTTCACTGGGGAGTTTCGCAGGGCAGGGGGAGTTTAACAGGGGGGTTTCACAGGGCAGGGGGAGTTTCACAGGGCAGCCGGAGTTTCACTGGGGAGTTTGACAGGGCAGCGGGAGTTTAACTTGGGGAGTTCCAGTGGGTGAGTTTCACTGGGGGCAATTTCACGGGGTTGGATGGGGAAAGTAACACAGGGGTGGAGTTTCACGGGCTGAGTTTCAGAAGGGCGGGGTGTTTCACTGTGTGGGGGATTTTGACCCGGGGCGAGTTTAAGAGTTGGTGGGTTTCACCAGGTGAAATTTCACAGGAGGGTATATTCACAAGGGCTATTATCACCGGGAGTGGAATAGTTTCACCGGGGCTGGGGGCGGGAGGTTGTTCCACAGTTGGGGAGGTTCAGGTCAGAATGTATAGAGGAGAGTTTCATGGAGGTTTCCCAAGGGGGGAATGGAAGGGGCGTCACAGCTGATGGATTTTCAGTGTGGAAGTTTTAGAGCAGAGTTTTATAGGGGGCTTTTCACGGGGGGGATTTCACGGGGGAGTATCACAAGTGAGGTAGACAGGAGAGGATTGTCATGGGGTGTTTGACGGGGTGAGTCTCACTGAGGAGTTCATCAGGGGAATTTATCAGAGGAAGTTTCACAGGGGTATTCAAAGGGGCGAAGTTTTAGAGCTCAGTTTCATGGGGGGAGCTTCAAGGGGGAGTTTCACGGGGGGAGTGACACAAGGGGGAGTTTCAAATAGGGGATTTTCACAGGGATGTTTTTCACGGGGTGGGGGAAATCTTAAACAGGGTGGCTTTCACTGGAGAGGATTTTCATGGTGAGGGTTTCACAGGGAGGAGTTTGGGGGGAGTTTCCTAGGAGTCTTTCACAGAGTGTGATGCACGGAGGGGGGAGATTTTAACTAGGGTAGGTTTACAGGAGAAGGTTCACAGGGGGAGTTTCATAGGAGGAGTTTCACAGGGGGGAATTTCACAGGGTGGATTTTGATAGGGAGCTCCACCGGGGTGGTTCACAGAGGGTATTTCATAGGGGGAGTTTCACAGGGGCAGTTTCACGGGCGGAGAGTGTCACTGGGGGACGTTTCAGTGGGGCTGGGGATTTTCACAGGGGGCTAGATTCGAAGGGATGACTTTTACGGGGGGGGGCGTTCACAGTGGGAGTTACAGGGAGTTTGATTCACAGGTGGATTTTCACAGAAGTGGAGTGTTGCTAGTGTGGGTTCTTTACGGGGGTGAGGTTAATGACGGGGAGATTCACAGAGTGAGTTGCAGAGGGGTAGTTTCAAAGGGGCGAGCTTCACGGGGGGAGTTACACTGTGGGGAAATTTCACTGGGGAGGCGTTACACAGAGGGTACAATATTTGAGGATGGAGTTTAAATGGCAGTAATATAATCTGGCGTGGGTAGGGTATGTAAAAGCAAGGGCTGTACTACACCAGTACCTTTTACCCACCTTTACCATGCACGGGAGCTGATACTGAGACACACATGTGCCAGCCACTTTATTCAATCTCCTTCATCAATCTCCCTCTGTTAGTGTCTCTCTGTATCACTGTACTCAGTCTCACCTTTAAAAATCTCCCCCCTGTTGGTTTCACTCTGTGTCACTGTACTCCGTCTCACCTTTATCAATCTCCCTTTGTTGGTGAATCATTGTGTCACTGTGCTCATCTCATCTTTATAAATATCACTCTGTTGGTGTCCCTCTGCATCACCGTATTTAGTCTCACATTTATCTTTCTCACTCTGTTTGTGGCTCTCAGTTTTAATGTTCAAAGCGACCAGCCATTGTTTTAAAATTCAAAGCACATTTTAACTCCCTTGATCAATCTTTGCGCAAGATCAGTCTGCTGCAGTACAAAGATTTCTTTTTCTATTTACAGATCTTTATTGAGATGGAAAAGTGAGAGAGGTGGATGTTTGTGTTAAAGGTGAAAGGTGAAGTTATTAATATCTTGCTGTGAAATTGATAAATTCTAGAGTTTAATTCAATCATTCGGCATTCAATTGTACAAGCAACTTTATACACCAATCAGACAATGCACAGATGTTATAGAACCACACATACTGATTCGAGGTCTTGATTAAAAATGGCTTCAATGATCATATGAATAGGCTATACAGGCGTTTCTCTGCCTTTTCTGCATATAACAATCATGATTTAGCATTGAAATCTGTAATATTCTAATAATATTAATCACCTCTTAATATTCAATCCTATTTTTAAGCAAGCACATTCAAACAGGGTGGTATCATGATGTTTGACCCATGTACCTAGGATTACATAGGAGATATGGCACAGAAGCAGGCCGTTCAGCCCAACAAGTCCATGATGGCATTTATAGAATCACAGAATCGTAGAATGGTTACAGCACAGAAGGAGGCCAGTCGGCCCCTCGTGCCCATGCCGGCTCTCTGCAAGAAGACTTCAGCTAGTCCCATTCCCACATCCTTTCCCCTAGCCCTGCATTTTTTCCTTCATGTACTCTTCCAATTCCCTGTTGAAAGCCACGATTGAATCTGTCTCCACCATCACATCAGGCAGTGCATTCCAGACCCTAAACACTCGCTGGGTTAAAACGTTTTTCCTCATGTCGCCTTTGTTCCTTCTGCCAACCACCTTAAATCTGTGTCCTCTGGTTCTCGACCCTCGCATCAATTGGAAAAGTTTCTCTCTATCTACTCTGTCTAGAAAAATCATGATTTTGAACAAGTCTATCAAATCTCCTCTCAACCTTCTCAGCTCCAAGGAGAACAAACCCAGCTGTTCCAGTCTATCCACGTAATTGAAGTCCCTCATCACTGCAACTATTCTTGTAAATCTATTCTGCCCAGAACTGGATACAATACTTCAGTTGAGGCCGAACCAATGTTTTATAAATGTTCATCATAACTTCCTCACATTTGTACTCTATGCCTCTATTTATATAGTCCAGCATCCCGTATGCTTTTTTTTAACTACTTTCTCAACCTGCCCTGCCACCTTCAACGATTTGTGTACATATACCCCCAGGTTTCTCTGTTCATGCATCCCCTTTAGAATTGTACCCTTTAGTTTACATAACATAACATAACATAAGAAGTAGGAGCAGGAGTAGGCCATACGGCCCCTCGGGCCTGCTCCGCCATTCAATAGGATCATGGCTGATCTGAATCTAGACTCACGTCCACTTCCCTGCCCTCTCCCCATAACCCCTAATTCCCTTATCTGCTAGGAAACTATCTATCTCCGTTTTAAATGTATTTAATGTTGCAGCTTCCACAGCTCTCTGGGGGAGCAAATTCCATAGATTTACTACCTCTGAGTGAAGAAGTTCCTCCTCATCTCAGTTTTGAAAGGGCAGCCCCTTATTCCAAGATTATGCCCCCTAGTTCTAGTCTCAACCATCAGTGGAAACATCCTCACTGCATCCACCCGATCAAGCCCCCTCGCAATCTTATATGTTTCGATAAGATCGCCTCTCATTCTTCTGAACTCCAATGAGTAGAGGCCCAACCTACTCAACCTTTCCTCATACGTCAACCCCCTCATCTCCGGAATCAACCGAGTGAACCTTCTCTGAACCGCCTCGAGAGCAAGTATATCTGTTCTTAAATATGGAAACCAAAACTGCACGCAGTATTCCAGGTGTGGCCTCACCAATACCCTGTATAACTGCAGCAAGACTTCCCTGTTTTAATACTCCATCCCCCTTGCAATAAAAGCGAAGATTCCATTTGGCGTTCCTGATCACCTGCTGCACCTGCATACTAACTTTTTGTGTTTCATGCACCAGGACCCCCAGATCCCTTTGTACTGTAGCACTTTGCAGTTCCTCTCCATTTAGATAATAAATTGCTCTTTGATTTTTTCTGCCAAAGTGCATAACCTCACACTTTCCAATATTATATTGCATCTGCCAAATCTCTGCCCACTCACTTAGCCTGTCTATGTCCTTTTGCAGGTTTTCTATGTCCTCCTCACTCAGGGCTTTCCCTCCCATCTTTGTATCATTGGCAAACTTGGATATGTTGCACTCGGCCCCTTCCTCCAAATCGTTAATATAGATTGTAAAGAGTTGGGGACCCAGCACTGACCCCTGCGGAACACCACTAGTTACTGATTGCCAGCCCGAGAATGAACCATTTATCCCAACTCTCTGTTTTCTGTTAGATAGCCAAACATTCACCCATGCCAGTATATTACCCTCAATCCCGTGATTTTTTATCTTGATCAGTAATCTTTTGTGTGGAACCTTGTCAAATGCCTTTTGGAAGTCCAAATACACTACATCCACTGGTTCCCCTTTATCCACCCTGTATGTTACGTCCTCAAAGAATTCGAGCAAATTTGTCAAACATGACTTCCCCTTCATAAAACCATGCTGACTCTGTCCTATTAAGTTACGTTTATCCAAATGCTCTGTTACTGTTTCCTTAATAATGTACTCCAACATTTTGCCAACCACAGATGTTAGGCTAACTGGTCAATAGTATCCAGCTTTCTGTCTACTTCCCTTCTTAAATAAGGGGTTACATTAGCAGTTTTCCAATCTGCTGGGACCTTTCCTGAGTCCAGGGAGTTCTGGAAAATGATCACCAATGCATCCACAATCCCTAGCGCCACTTCTCTCAAGACCCTAGGATGTAGGCCATCAGGTCCGGGGCATTTATCCGCATTAAGTCCCATTATTTTACCGAGTACC
The DNA here is from genome assembly GCF_052327205.1 of Somniosus microcephalus. Taxonomy (NCBI): domain Eukaryota; kingdom Metazoa; phylum Chordata; class Chondrichthyes; order Squaliformes; family Somniosidae; genus Somniosus; species Somniosus microcephalus. Next base: position 90,834,974 of record NW_028225179.1, read on the forward strand.
ATCTCCTTAGTGATTTTAATCATGTTTAGCTCCTCCCCCCTCATTGCCCCCTGTTTGTCCAGTGTTGGGATATTTTTAGTGTCCTCTACTGTAAAGACTGATACAAAATATTTGTTCAGCGTCTTTGCCATCTCCAAGTTCCCCACCACTAGTTTCCCGGTCTCATCCTCTAAGGGACCAACGTTCACTTTAGCCACCCTTTTTCTTTTTATATAGCTGTAGAAACTCTTGCTATCTGTTTTTATATTTTTTGCTAGTTTACTTTCATAATCTATCTTCCCTTTCTTAATTAATCTTTTAGTTATTGTTTGCTGGCTTTTAAATGCTTCCCAATCTTCTATCCTCCCACTAGATTTGGCTACATTATATGCCATTGTTTTCAGTCAGATACTATCCTTTATTACTTTACTTAGCCACGGATGGCTGTCTTTTCTTTTACTCCCCTTTTTCCTCAGTGGAATATACTTATCTTGAAAGATGTGAAATATCTCCTTGGATGTAGACCACTGCTCTTGTACCATCTTACACTTTAATCTGTTTTCCCAGTCCACTTTAGTCAATTCTACTCTCATACCTTCATAGTCTCCTTTATTTAAGCTCAGTACGCTGGTTTGAGATCCAACTCTCTCACCCTCAAACTGAATTTGGAATTCAACCATATTATGGTCACTCATTCCAAGGGGATCCTTTACTAGGACATTTTTATTAATCCTGTCTCATTACACAGGACCAGATCTAAGATTGCCTGCCCCCTGGTTGGTTCAGTTACATACTGCTCAAGGAACCCATCCCTAATACACTGTATGAGCTCTTCCTCAAGGCTGCCATGCCCAATTTGATTCGTCCAGTCAATATGAAAGTTAAAATCCCCCATGATTATAGCTGTTCCCTTATTACAAGCCCCAACTATTTCCTGATTTATACTCCGGCCAACAGAGTTGCAACTATTAGGAGGCCTATAGACTACACCCACTAGTGACTTTTCCCCCTTATTATTCCTTATCTCCACCCAAACTGTTTCACTATCCTGATCCTTTGACCCAATATCATTTCCGACCAATGCAGTGATTCCATCCTTGATTAACATAGCAACCCACCTCCCTTTCCTTCCTGTCTGTCCTTCCTAATTGTCAAATACCCTTGTATGTTTAGTTCCCAGTCATGATCATCTTGCAGCCATGTTTCCATAATTGCCACCAGATCATACCCATGTGTAGTTATTTGTACCGTCAACTCATCTATTTTGTTACGAATGCTGCGTGCATTCAGATAAAGAACTTTCAAATATGTTTTCTGACAATTTATTCCTGCTTTTACCCCTTTTACTACTTTACCTTTATCATTATACATTCTGTCCCTTCCTGACACGCTCTGGTTTTTAATTCCCCCACTGCTACCTTGCTATATTGCCTTCTCCTCTGTCATTTTTATTTTCACTCTCTTAAAACCTCCCCCCCACTAATTAGTTTAAAGCCCTCTCTAAAGCCCTAGTTATTCGATTCGCCAGGATTCTATTCCCAGCACTGGCCAAGTGAAGTCCGTCCCAATGGAACAGCTCTCTCCTGTCCCAGTACTGATGCCAGTGTCCCAAGAAACAAAACCCATTTCTCCCACACCAGTCTTTGAGCCACGCATTTAACTCTCTAATTTTATTTACCCTAGCCAAATTTGCACGTGGCTCAGGTAGTAATCCAGAGATTATTACCCTTGTGGTTCTGCTTTTTAATTTGGCCCCTAGCTGCTCAAACTCCCTCAGCAGAACCTCTTTCCTTGTCCTATCTATGTCGTTGGTCCCAACATGGTCCACGACAAATGGATCCTCCCCCTCCCACTCCAAGTTTCTCTCCAGCCCAGAGGAGATGTCCTTAACCCTGGCACTAGGCAGGCAACATATATTCTCTCCTCGCTCTTTCGACCAAAATATATCACTTCGCACTTTTCTGCATTAAATTGCATCTGCCACGTGTGCGCATAATTCCACCAGCCTGTCGATGTCTGCTTGAAGTCTATAACTATCCTCGTCACTCTTCACTATACTTACAAGGATTGTTTCATCTGCACATTTTGAAATGGTGCCCTGTACACTCAAGTCTACCTCGTTAATATATATCTAGAAAAGCAGTGGTCCAATAAGGACCCCTGGGGAACACCACTGCATATCTACCTCCAGTACGCAAAGCAATCGTTCACCACTATCCTCTGTTTCCTGTCACTTAGCCATTTCCGTATCCATGCTGCCACTCCCGTTTTACTCCATGTGCTTCAAATTTGCCGGCAAGCCGATTATGTGGCAGTTTCTCAAACGCCTTTTGGAAGTCCATGTACACCACATCAACTGGAGTGCTGCGAGCTGGGAAAGAGGCCGAGAGCGGGAGCAGTCAAACAACAACAACTGCGAAACCGCTAAAGTGACATCACAACCAGGGAAGAAGCTGGGACCTGGTGAATATTTCTACAGTCCAGTCATTGAAGTAAAAGTAAGGTCTCTAGTTTAGAGTAAGCAGTGCTTAAAGGGAAGTAAGGTGCCTAGTGTATTTAAAATTCTTTAATTAAAAGGAAGTAAAGGGAGTATATTAAGGGTAGGCCATGGCAGGGCAGCTTGGCAGCGTGGTCTGCACATCCTGTGCTGTGTGCGAAGTCAGGGACACTTTCGGTGTACAGGGCGAACACATGTGCAGGAAGTGTCTCCAGCTGCAGCTACTCAAAATCCGCGTTTTGGAGCTGGAGTTGCGGCTGGAGTCACTGTGGAGCATCCATGAATCTAATGTCTTCTCAAAAAGCACGTCTGACGAGGTGGTCACACAGAAGGTAAAGAGTGCACAGGCAGACAGGGAATGACTGACCGCCAGACAGAGTAAAATAACTAGGAATGTAGTGCTGGAGTCCCCTGGGCCCATCTCCCTCTCCAACAGATTTTCTGTTTTGGATACTGCTGGGGGAGATGGTTTCTCAGGGGAATGCAGCAAGAGCCAAGTCCGTGCACTACGAGTGGCTCAGCTGCACTGGTGGGGAGCAAAAAGAGTGGGGGAGCAATAGAGATAGGGGATGCTATCGTAAGGGGAAGAGATAGATGTTTCTGTGGCCGCAGACGTGAATCCAGGATGGTATGTTGCCTCTCTGGTGCTAGGTCAAGGATGTCACTGAAAGGCTGCAGGGCATTCTGAAGGGGGAGGGTGAACAGTCAGAGGTCGTGGTCCACATTGGTATCAACTACAGGGGTAGAAAGAGGGATGAGGTCCTGCAACGAGAATTTAGGGAGCTAGGTAGCAGATTAAAAAGCAGGACCTCAAAGTTGTAATCTCTGGATTACTCCTGGTGCCACGTGCTAGTGAGTATAGGAATAGGAGGATAGAACAGATGAATGCGTGGCTAAATATTTGGTGCAGGAGGGAAGGCTTTAGTTTCCTGCTTCACTGGGTCTGCTTCTGGGGAAGGTGGGACCTGTACCAGTCGGATGGGTTGCACCTGAACTGGAATGGGACAAACATCCTTGTGGGGAGGTTTGCTAGTACTGTTGGGGGGGGCGGTTTCAACTAACTTGGCAGGGGGATGGGATACGGAGTGGAGCTATAGTAGGGTGTAATGCACATCCAAATATAGAGGAACACACAAGTCAGCCTGGAAGGCAGAGCAAATATGTAACGGCACCAGGGAGTATGGCAAGCTGGATGGCATTTATTTTAATGCAAGGAGTCTTGCGAGTAATGTAGATGAATTGAAGGTGTTGATGAACACATGGGAGAATGCTATCGGTGCTATCACAGAGATATGGTTGTGGGAGGGGCAGGATTGGCAGCTCAATATTCCGTGGTATAGATTCTTCAGGCGAGACAGACTGGGGTGTAATAGAGGAGGGGGTGTCGCAATATTAATCAAGGAGTCAATTACTGCTGTAAGGAGGGATGATATCTTAGCAGGTTCCTCTAATGATGCCATATGGGTAGAATGTAAAAGAAAAAGGGGGCAAGCACTTTACTGGGAGTGTACTATAGGCCCACACACAGTCAGGGGGAGGAAGAGGAACAGATATGTAGCCAAATCTCAGAGAAATGTAGAAATAATAGGGTACTAATAATAGGGGATTTCAACTTCCCCAATATTAACTGGTATAGTCAGAGTGTGAAAGGCTTAGAGGGTGTAGAATACTTAAAGTGCATCCAGGAGAGCTTTTTGAGCCAGCATGTAGAATGTCCTACAAGAGAAGTGGCGGTGCTCGACCTAATTATAGGGAATGTAGCCAGGCAACTGGTAGAAGTTTCAGTAGGGGAGCATTTTGGTGACAGTCACCATAATTCGGTGAGATTTAAGGTAGTCATGGAAAAGGACAAAGATGGACCGAAACTATAGGTTCTAAATTGGATGAAGGCCGATTTTAATATGATAAGGCAGGACCTAGACAAAGTGGACTGGGATCAGCTACTTGCTGGAAAATCCACATCAGAGCAGTGGGAGTCTTTCAGAAAGGAAATAGAGAGAGTACAACGCCAAGGTATTCTTGTAAAGGTCAAGGGTGGGACAAACAAGCCCCGGGAACCCTGGATGTCAAGGGATCTACAAGAATGGATTAGGAAAAAAAGGGAGGCTTTTGGAAAATACAAAGGACTAAAAACATTGGAAGCCCGAGAGGTATATAGAAATTGCAGGGGGTACTTTAAAACAAAATTAGGAGGGCGAAGAGGGGGCTTGAAAAAACACTGGTGGGCTAAATAAAGGAAAATGCAAAGGTGTTTTATAACTATATTAAGGGCAAGAGGATAACCAGGGAAAGAATAGGGCCCATTAGGGACGAAAGTGGCAATCTGTGTGTAGAGCCGGAAGACGTGGGTGAGGTTTTAAATGAATATTTTGCATCTGTGTTCACTATGGAGAAGGACAATGTAGGCATAGAAATCAGGCAGGGGTTTTGTGATATACTTGAACAAATTATTATTGAGAGGGAGGAGGTACTAGCGGTTTTAGCAGGCTTAAAAGGGGATAAATCTCCAGGCCCAGACGAGATTTATCCCAGGCTGCTGTGTGAGGCAAGGGAGGAGATTGCAGGGGCTCTGACACAAATTTTCAGAACCACTCAGCCCGGAGAAGCAGCGGACCTGCGCGGGAGAAGCCCGAGGCGGCTGAGTATAAGAGGGAGCAGTCAGAGGCACCGAGGCCCACAGCCCCGAGACCGGAGAAGCAGCGGACCTGCGTGGGAGCAGCCCGAGGCGGCTGAGTATAAGAGGGAGCAGTCAGAGGCATACCAATCCAGGTTCCGGGAGAGAGGTAAAAAGTAATCCAAGTATGACGTCAGCAGGAAGCAGGTAAGTGATTGGTTGGTGAGTAGTTCTCTCTTTTCAATACAAGCTTGAATTCTGTGGTGTTAAATTTCTAGGGTCACTGTGTTGTAGTGGGGACAGTTGGTAAATTAAGCGCCCTAGAGTATACCTGTAACTGGGGTGTTGAATAATTTTTTTAATTAATTAAAGGAGTAAGTCATGGCAGGAGAGCTCAGACCCGTGTTCTGCTCCTCTTGCTCCATGTGGGAAGTCGGGGACGCTGCCAGTGTCCCTGACGACCATGTGTGTGTGAAATGTATCCAGCTGCAGCTACTTGTAGACCGCATTGCGGCGCTCGAGCTGCGGGTGGATGAGCTTTGGAGCATGCGCGATGCTGAGAGGATCGTGGATAGCACGTTTAGCGAGTTGTTCACGCCACAGAGTAGGGCTGCACAGGCAGAAAGAAATTGGGTGACCATCAGGCGGAGCAACAGAGGCAGGCAGGAAGTGCAGGGAACCCCTGCGGACATCCCCCTTTCAAACAGGTATACCAAGTTGGATACTGTTGAGGGGGATGACTCACCAGGGGAAGGCAGCAGCAGCCAGCTTCCTGGCACCAGGGACGCTTCTGCTGCTCAGAAAGGGAGGAAAAAGAGTGGGAGAGCAATAGTGGTAGGGGATTCTATCGTAAGGGGAACAGATAGGCGTTTCTGTGGCCGCAAACGTGACTCCAGGATGGTTTGTTGCCTCCCTGGGACCAGGGTCATGGATGTCACTGAGCGGCTACAGGGCATTCTTAAGGGGGAGGGGGAGCAGGCAGAGGTCGTGGTCCACATTGGAACCAACGACATAGGTAGGAAGGGGGATGAGGTCCTGCATCAAGAATTTAGGGAGCTAGGTAACAGATTAAAGAGCAGGACCTCAAAGGTTGTAATCTCTGGATTACTCCCAGTGCCACGTGCTAGTGAGTATAGGAATAGGAGGATAGAGCAGATGAATGCGTGGCTAAAGAGTTGGTGTAGGAGGGAGGGTTTTACTTTCCTGGATCACTGGGCCTGCTTCTGGGAAAGGTGGGACTTGTACAAGTCGGACGGGTTGCACCTGAACCAGAGCGGGACAAATATCCTTGCGGGGAGTTTTGCTAGCACTGTTGGGGGGGGTTTAAACTAACTTGGCAGAGGGATGGGATACAGAGGGGAGCTGAAATAGGGGATGATGTGCTGCCAATTATAGAGAAAAAAACAAGTCAGCTTGGTAGACAGGGCAAATATATAAGGACAAGGCTGGATGGCATCTATTTTAATGCAAGGAGTCTGGCAAATAAGGTGGATGAACTGAAGGTGTTGATAAACACATGGGAGTATGATATTGTTGCTATCACGGAGACATGGTTGAGGGAGGGGCAAGACTGGCAGCTCAATATTCCGGGGTACAGAATCTTCAGGCGAGACAGAGGGGGAGGTACAAGAGGAGGGGGTGTCGCAATATTAATTAAGGAGTCAATTACTGCAGTAAGGAGGGATGATATATTAGCAGGTTCCTCTAATGAGGCCATATGGGTGGAGCTTAAAAACAAAAAGGGGGCAAGCACTTTGCTGGGAGTGTACTATAGGCCTCCAAACAGTCAGGGGGAGATAGAGGAACAGATATGTAGGCAAATCTCAGAGAAATGTGCAAATAATAGGGTAATAATAATGGGGGATTTCAACTTCCCCAATATTAACTGGGATAGTCAGAGTGTGAAAGGCTCAGAGGGTGTAGAATTCTTAAAGTGCATCCAGGAGAGCTTTTTGAGCCAGCATGTAGAAAGTCCTACAAGAGAGGGGGCAGTACTGGACCTAATTCTAGGGAATGTGGCTGGCCAAGTGGAAAAGGTGCTGGTAGGTGAGCACTTTGGTGACAGTGACCATAATATGGTGAGATTTAAGGTGGTCATGGAAAAGGACAGGGATGGGCCGGAAATAAAGGTTCTAAATTGGGGGAAGGCCGATTTTAAAAGGATAAGGCAGGATCTGGCCAAAATGGACTGGGATCAGCTACTTGTAGGAAAATCCGCATCGGAGCAATGGGAGGCTTTCAGAAGGGAGATTGAGATCATACAATGGCAACATGTTCCCGCAAAGGTCAAGGGTGTTTCCAAAAACCACAGGGAACCTTGGATGTCAGGGGATATACGAGAATGGATTAGGAAGAAAAGGAGGGCTTTTGGCAGATACAAAAGGCTAAAGACGGAGGAAGCCCTAGAGGAGTACAAAAAGTGCAGGGGGACACTTAAAAAAGAAATTAGGAGATCAAGGAGGGGCCATGAAATAGCACTGGCGAGCAAAATAAAGGAAAATCCTAAGATGTTTTATAAGTATATTAAGGGTAAGAGGATAACTAGGGAAAAAATAGGGCCCATTAGGGACAACAGTGGCAATCTGTGTGTGGAGCCGGAAGATGTAGGAGGGGTTCTAAATGAATTTTTTGCATCTGTTTTCACTATGGAGAAGGACGATGTAGACATAGAAATAGGGCGGGGGACTGTGATATGCTCGAACATATTAACATCGAGAGGGAGGAGGTATTGGCGGTTTTAGCAAGCCTAAAAATGGATAAATCCCCAGGCCCAGACGAAATGTATCCCAGGCTGCTGTGTGAGGCAAAGGAAGAGATTGCGGGGGCTCTAACACATATATTCAGGACCTCTCTGGCCACAGGGGATGTGCCAGAGGACTGGAGAACCGCTAATGTAGTACCATTATTCAAGAAGGGAAGTAGGGAAAAACCGGGGAACTACAGGCCAGTGAGCTTGGAAAAATTCTGAGGGACAAAATTAGTCTCCACTTGGAGAGGCAAGGATTAATCGGGGATAGTCAACATGGCTTTGTCAAGGGAAGATCATGTCTGACTAATTTGATTGAATTTTATGAGGGGGTGACTGGTGTGTGGATGAGGGTAACGCAGTGGATGTGGTATACATGGATTTCAGTAAGGCCTTCGATAAAGTCCCGCACAGGAGACTGGTCAAGAAGGTAAGAGCCCATGGAATCCAGGGTGCCTTGGCACAATGGATACAAAACTGGCTTAGTGGCAGAAGGCAGAGGGTGATTGTCGAAGGTTGTTTTTGTGACTGGAAGCCTGTGGCCAGTGGGGTACCACAGGGATCGGTGCTGGGTCCCTTGCTGTTTGTGGTCTACATTAATGACTTGGATATGAATGTAAATGGTGTGATCAGTAAGTTCGCGGATGATACAAAAATTGATAGGGTGGTGAATAGCGAGGAGGGTAGCCTCAGTCTGCAGGACGATATAGATGGGTTGGTCAGATGGGCGGAACAGTGGCAAATGGAATTTAACCCGGAAAAGTGCGAGGTGATGCACTTTGGGGGGACTAACAAGGCAAGGGAATACACAATGAATGGTAAGACCCTAGGCAAGATGGAGGGTCAGAGGGATCTGGGTGTGCAAGTACACAGATCCCTGAAGGCGGCGGAACAGGTGGATAAGGTGGTAAAAAAGGCATATGGGATACTTGCCTTCATTAGCCGAAGCATAGAATATAAGAGCAAGGAGGTTATGATGGAGCTGTATAAAACACTGGTTAGGCCACAGCTGGAATACTGTGTGCAGTTCTGGTCGCCACACTACAGGAAGGATGTGAACGCTTTGGAGAGGGTGCAGAGGAGATTCACCAGGATGTTACCAGGGCTGGAGCGCTTCAGCTATGAAGAGAGACTGGGCAGATTGGGTTTGTTTTCCTTGGAGCAGAGGAGGCTGAGGGGGGACATGATTGAGGTGTACAAAATTATGAGGGGCATAGATAGGATGGATACTGAGGAGCTTTTTCCCCTAGTAGAAGGGTCAATAACTAGGGGGCATAGATTCAAGGTAAAGGGCGGGAGGTTTAGAGGGGATTTGAGAAAGAACTTTTTCACCCAGAGGGTGGTTGGAGTCTGGAACTCACTGCCTGAAAGGGTTGTGGAGGCAGAAACCCTCACAACATTTAAGAAGCATTTGGATGAGCACTTGAAATGCCATAGCATACAAGGCTACGGACCAAATGCTGGAATATGGGATTAGATTAGACAGGGCTTGATGGCCGGCGTGGACACGATGGGCCGAAGGGCCGCTATCCGTGCTGTATAACTCTATGACTCTATGACTCTATGACTCTGGCTACAGTGGAGGAGTCAGAGGACTGGAGGACAGCTAATGTAGTACCATTATTCAAGAAGGATAGTAGCGATAAACCATGCAATTACAGGCCCTTGAGCCTAACATCACTGGTAGGGAAATTATTGGAAAACATTGTGAGGGACATAATTAGTCTCCACGTGGAGAGGCAAGGGTTAATCACGGATAGTCAGCATGGCTTTGTCAGTGGGAGATCATGTCTAACCCATTTGCTTGAATTCTTCAAAGGGGTGACTAGGTGTGTGGATGAGGGTATTGCAGTTGATGTAGTCTACATGGACTTCAGTAAGGCATTTGACGAAGGCCCTCATGGGAGACTGTTCAAGAAGGTAAGAGCCCATGGGATCCAGGGCAATTTGGCACATTGGATCCAAAATTGGCTTCGTGGCAGGAGGCAAAGGGTGATGGTCGAAGTTTTTTTTGTGACTGGAAGCCTGTGTCCAGTGGTGTACCGCAGGGGTCGGTGCTGTGTCCTTTGCTGTTTGTAGTTTATATTAATGATTTAGATATGAATGTAGGAGGTATGGTCAGTACATTCACAGGTGACACGAAAGTTGGAGTGGTAAATAGCGAGGAGGGAATCCTCAGGCGACAGGACGATATAGACGGGTTGGTCAGGTGGGCAGAACAGTGGCAAATGGAATTTAACCCTGAAAAGTGTGAGGTGATGCATTTTGGGAGGACTACCAAGGAAAGGGAATACACAATGAATGGTATGACCCTAGGAAGGACAGAGGGTCAGGGAGACCTTGGTGTGCATATACATAGATCTCTGAAGGTTGCAGGACAGGTAGATAAGGCATAGTTAAAAAGGCATATGGGATACTTGACTTCTTTGCCGAAGGCTAGTTAGGCCACAGCTGGAATACTGTGTGCAGTTCTGGTCGCCACACTATAGGAGGATGTGATTGTATTGGAGAGGGTGCAGAGGAGATTCACCAGGATGTCACCTGGGCTGGTGCGCTTCAGCTATGAAGAGAGACTGGACAGGCTGGGGAAGTTTTCCTTAGAGCAGAGAAGGCTGAGGGGAGACCTGATTGAGGTGTACACAATTATGAGTGGCATAGATAGGGTAGATAGAAAGGAACGTTTCCCCTTAGTAGAGCGGACAATAACAAGGGTCATAGTTTCAAGGTAATGGGCAGGAGGATTAGAGTGGATTTGAGGAAAAACCCTTTCACCCAGAGGGTGGTTGGAATCTGGAAACTCACTGCCTGAAATGATGTCGAGGCAGGAATCCTCACAACATTCAAGAAGCATTTAGATGAGCACTTGAAACGCCATAGCATACAAGGCTACGGACCAAGTGCTGGAAGATAGGATTAGAATAGAGAGGGATTGATGGCTGGCACGGACACGATGGGCCAACGGGCCTCTTTCTGTGCTGTATAACTCTATGACTCTAACCGCAATGCCTCATCAACTCTCTTCTGTTGCCTCATCAAAAAAATCAATCAAGTTAGTTAAACACAATTTTCCTGTAACAAATCCGTGCTGCTTTTCCTTCATTAAACCACACCTGTCCAAGTGACTATTAATTTTGTCCCGGGTTATCGTTTCTGGACGCTCCCCCAGTACGGAGGCTAAGCTGACTGGCCTGTAGTTGTTGGTTTATCCTTACATCCCTTTTTGAATAAGGGTGTAACATTTGCAATTCACCAGTCCTCTGGCACCACCCCGTATCTAATTAGTATTGGAAGAATATGGTCAGTAGCTCCGCAATTTCCACTTTTATTTCTCTCAGCATCCTAGGATGTATCCCATCGGCCGCTGGTGACTTATATATTTAAGCTTCTGCCCCACTCGAGCCGCCTTCTGTCTTTGCTCATCTAAAGCTATCAGCATAACCCTCTGTTCTTTTCTCCCTCATATGCTTGTCTAGCCTCCCCTTAAATGCACTGTATTATTCACTTCAACCCCTCCCTATGGTAGCGAGTTCCAGATTCCCACCACTTTCTGGGTAAAGAAATTTCTTCTGAATTCCCTATTGGATTTCTTTGTGACTAGCTTATATTGATGACCTCTAGTAATGCTCTTCCCCACTAGTGGCAACGACTCTCTGTATCTACTCTATCAAAATCATTCATAATGTCATATTAGGCCACCCCTCAGTCTTCCTTTTTCCAAGAGAAAGTAGAGCCACCCTGTTCATCCTTTCCTGATAGAAATACCGTCGCATTTGTGGTATAATCCTTGTAAATCTTCTCTGCTGCCTCTCCAGTGCCTCTATATCATTTTCTATAACATGGCAATCAGAATTATATGCCACACTCCAAGTGTGGTCTAACCAAGTTTCGATGTAAGTTCAGCATAAATTCACTACTTTTCAATTCTACTACTCTAGAAATAAACCCTAGTGCTTGGTTATTTTTATGGCCAGATTAATTTTTGTCGCTACTTTTAGTGATTTGTGTAGCTGAACTCCCTGATCCCTGTGTTCCCCTACCCCACCCAGACTGGCACCATTCAAGTAACAAGTGACCTCCTTATTCTTCCTACCAAAATGTAATACCTCACATTTATATGTTTTGAAGTTTTGTTGCCAATGATATGCCCATTCTTCAAATTTATTAATGTCCTCCTGTAATTTATTGCAGTCCTCAAAATTGACTAACCCGACCCGCACCCCCCCCAGCCCGCCAATGTGGTGCCATCCGCAAATTTAGAAATTGTGTTTTTGATTCCAAAATCTAAATTGTTAATATAAATTGTGAACAGCAGTGGTCCCATCACTGATCCTTGTGCAACACTACTACCCACCTTCAGCTACATAGATGCCCTTTACCCCATCTCCCTACTTTCTGTCTTGAAGCCAGCTAAATTTCCATTCTGCTTCTTGTCCCCTGCCTCCGCATTCTCTGACCTTGTTCATCAGTCAATTATGTGGTACCTTATTGAATGCCTTTGAAAACCGAGATAAATTACATCTACTGCATTACCGCTCTCGACTCTCTCGGTTGCCTCTTCAAAAAATTTAATGAGGTTGGTCAAGCAAGACCTTCCCTTTTGAAATCAATGCCGACAATTCATTACTATATTTTTGGTTTCTAGATGTTCTTCTATTTTCTCCTTTAGTAGGGAATCCAATACTTTCCCTACCACTCACACCCATCATAATGAAGTGTTTCGAGAGACTGGTCCTGGCTCACATCAAAGCCAGTGTTCCCGCCTCTCTTGACCAACACCAGTTTGCCTATCGTGCAAACAGATCAATGGAGGATGCAATCACAACTGCTCTACACTCGGCACTGAATCACCTAGATGGTAAAGAGACCTATGTCAGAATACTGTTCATAGACTACAGCTCAGCATTCAAAACTATCGTCCCCAACAAGCTGGCCACCAAACTCCAAACTCTTGGCCGGAACACTTCCCTCTGCAACTGGACCCTGGACTTCCTAACAAACAGACCCCAGTCTGTCAAATTAGGTAACCACACTTCCCCCCCCGACCCTGAACACGGGGGCCCCACAAGGATGTATGCTGAGCCCCCTCCTCTACTCCCTCTTCACCCACGACTGTGTGGCTGTTCATGGTTCCAACACCATCATCAAGTTTGCGGATGATACCATGGTAGTAGGCCAGATCACCAACAACGATAAGTCAGCCTACATGGAGGAGGTCCAGCATCTCGTGAAGTGGTGCACCGATAACAACCTGGCCCTTAACATCAAGAAAACCAAAGAAATCATTGTGGACTTCAGGAAGTCTAAAGGCGGAAGTCACACCCCCATCCACATCAATGGGACTGTGGTGGAAAGTGTGGACAGCTTTAAGTTCCTCAGAGTCCACATCACAGAAGACCTCTCCTGGTCCCTCAATACCTCCTCTCTGGTGAAGAAGGCCCAGCAGCGCTTATATTTCCTAAGGAGGCTGAAGGGATGTAACCTGTCACCCCTGATCCTCTCTAACTTTTACCGCTGCACAATAGAGAGCATCCTGACGAACTGTATCACAGTATAGTATGGCAGCTGTAGCTACTATGACCGGAAAGCCCTGCAGTGGGTAGTCAAAACTGCCCAACGCATTTCCGGCACCTAACTACTGACCATAGAGCACATATACCAGAAACGCTGTTTACTGAGGTCACGGTCCATCATCAACGACCCTACCCACCCCAGCCACAGTCTGTTCACCCTCCTGCCATCTGGGAGACGCTACAGATGCATTCGCACCCGTACGACCAGCTTTAGGAACAGCTTCTTTCCCAGGGCTGTCATCCTACTGAACTCCACAAATAAACTCTAATGCCTGTACATCTGCCAATGCACTTTATTATGGTTATGTTTATGTTAATGTATTACAAGCCAAATGTATGTTGAATGTTTAAATGTCTTAATCTAAATGTACACTCTCGGGAGCTGCAAGCCTACATTTCGTTGTACTGCACTTGTGCACTAACAATGACAATAAAAGTTGATTTGATTTGACTGACACGAATCTGATTGGTCTATAGCTCCCTGGACATGTTCTATCTCCCTTCTTAAATATAGGTATTATGTGCCAAAGTCCTCAGGAACTGCACCTTTTTCTGACGAATTATTAAATATATGTAGTAATGCCTCTGCTATCTCTTCACTAGAATCTTTTAGAATATGCAGATGTTATCCATCCAGACCAGGGTTTTTATCCTCTTTGAGTTTGATTAGATAATTTAATACATACCCTCTATTTATTTTCAGTGCAGTTATCTCATGCCTAATCTCATCAGCCGATGTGATGTCCACCTGTTCTAGCTCCCTGTTAAATACTGAAGCAAAGTAATCATTTAATATTTCTGCCATCTCTCCATCGTTGCCTGTGGTAATAGGCTGTCCATCCCTTAGGTCCTGATTCACATCACGACCTCCCATTCTTATTGATGTGCCTGTAAAATATTTAATTATTTTGTTTTCTGTTACTGGAAAATTTAATTTCATAGTTCTTCTCATTAGTTATTAGAATTCATGTGATATGTGTGATATGTGAGATATGTTTATAGATACATTTATTAATTGTTTTTGGAATATTTTGTGGTGTCTCTCATTTCACCTTTGTGCCCAGGAAGACGGTGTGATATGGCATGTGCCAGGGATTGTATTATTAGGATGTGATGAGCTCTGGGGATCTGGGGTTTCATTCAAGTGAATCGAAGTCTGATGAGCCTGTCATGGACAACCCGTCTGGAAGGCCGATTGTCTCTCCGCCTCCACCCTCCCTCCTGTTCCTCCTCCTCCTCCTCCTCGTCCACATCCTCCTCTGCCACCCACTGTGGCGAGTACTGGAGAGCTCCTCCCGAGTGGTTAAGGCAGCAGAACTGCTGCTTCAGTAGGCCCATTGTCAGCTCGATGATTTTCCTGGTGGCAACATGGCTCTCATTATATGAGTGCTGGGCACGGGCGCTGGGTTTATGCAGGGCAGACATGAGCCAGGTGCAAAGGAGATAGCCGTTGTCACTGAGCAGCCAGCCCCGAGCTTGACCTGGTGGCTGAAAGTGTGCTGGCACAAGATGAAGGCATCGTGGCTGGTGCTGGGATAGCGGGCATTGAAGTTGAGGATTCGCTGTGTGTGGTCGCATACCAACTGCAGATTAAGTGAGTGGTAGTCTTTGTAGTTACAGATGATCTCAGGATTATGCGTTGCTCACAAAGCCACGTTGGTGCAGTAACGGCGTCATGCACCCTCGGGAAACCCGCTATCCTGGCAAAGTCTCATGCACGCTCGTCCTGCTTCTGCCTGGTGATCGGGAAGCCAATGTAGTCCCTTCCCCCGCTGTAGACTGGAATCATCTGCTAGTGAAGAAATTGAGTGACACGGTGACCTTGCCACTGGGAGAGCCGTGGTCGCCCTGAGCTGAGGCTCGAGGTCAGGTTGCAAGAGGTGGCAGGGTTCTGTGACCAGCTCCTTGGTGAAGCGGAGCCTCCTAATTCACATCGCTTAATTGAAGGTAGGAGAAGTGCTGTCGGAAGACCCTGGGAGGGTAAGGCCTCCTGTTGAGAGACCTGATGGTCCTCCTCCTCCGTCTGCGCACATGATTCCAACTTTCTCACTGCCTTTGCTTCCTCTGCTGTTGATCCTGGAGGTCGACTGCCAGTACAGCACCCATGACTTTTCGCAAATGTTGTAGTTTGACGCGTTTCAAAAATAATGAGGGAGTTTTGCACTTGCCAGAAGACTCACTGACACCAAACAACCTATAAATAACTAATTAATGCTATTGCAGTAACAGGAATTAGCACACAGCCACTCAGACTGCAAAACCCTGTCAGGTACGAGTGAGTGGTGATGGTCCCTTTAAATAGCATCGCTGGAGCCGGCTCCCTGCTGCTGCATACCACGTCAACCTGTCATTGCTTTCTCCAGTCGGTAAGTTCAATGGCCAAAACGAAGTTTGGAGATCGGGCATCAAGTGAGCGTTGCACACTCACAGACTTCATGATTTCTGTGATTGTGATGTCCCTGGCGATCGAGTTACTGGCAGTGCTACCGGCAAGAGGGATATGGCGTGCGGCACTGGAACTGCCATCAGCTGCTGGTAGAGCTCTGAATGGCAATTTAGCACCATCTTGTGGCGCTAAACACACGAATTTCTGCCTTCTATGTCCTCCTGAAGACTGTTAGAATCCTCCTCATTGTTGACGATAGCCCTGAAATTGCAATCAGAGGCTTCCTGCGGACTAAAGCTTCCAACCAGCAAAAAAGATCCGAACCTACCTGCAGTCTCTGCTCCCACGGAGAGTTGCGCTTTCATCTTCAGGAAGCCTGGGCAGCGTATGACGTCACGCCGCCTAGGAGCGCAGCGTGCGTGGAGCCTCGGGCTTCATTGATAGGGCAGACCCACCCACAAGAACTGTCAAAGTTTATTTTTGCATAGGCCACGCCCCCGCTTTTTTCCCCCCTCTCCAGAGCCTTCATCATTGAAAGTGGCTGTTAATCTTAATGGTAAGTACATTGTTTATAGTTTGTAAAAATAACTTGTTAACTTTTATAAAATGTTAAAGACTTTTAGATGGATTTGAAGAATTTTAAGTAGTTTTAAAGAGTTTTAAAGAGAATAAATCAATTTAAAGTGTTTTAAAAACCTTGAAATAATTTTCATTAATTTTAGTGAAACAACAAAGTGAAATTGAAGGAGCACACACAGTTGTGATGATGAGGAGAGCTCCGAATTTCACTGACGATGACATCAGCAAACTCCTCAATGAGGTGGAGGTGAAGCGCCTGTGGACAGAAGTTGCCCAGGCTGTTAGCGCGAACTCCACCATTCCACGGACAGCAGAACAATGCTGCCAAAAATGAATGATTTGATGCGATCTGCCGAGGTTTGTACAGTTATTAGAAATGTCAACTATAAAATTTGTTAAAATGGAACTTTACTATTTTAAAACATGTTTACTTGCATAGCTGTTTTAAAGTGACTTCATTATCCAGGCATCTGAGCCAGTCATAAAATTCAATGACTTTGAAGCAGGTTAGGGTCATCGACTGCACTTGTAAGCATCTTATCTGTATGCCACAGACTTGAGGTGTGAAATTTCAATTAGTGAACAGTACACTGTCACTAAAGCAGCATCTAGTCCTGTTTCCAAAGCAGGTGGGTGTGTGGTCTCTGCAGGAAAAACTGCAGTTTCATTTTCATCTCTGTTTCCAATTCAGAGTAAAACGGCACAGGATGCCAGACAGGTGGTGCTGTTGCCACTCTGAGGGCGTTATCAGAGCAAGAGGAATGGATCGCGCACTTGCTTGGAATCAGTCATGGCATTTCAGTGTCTGCTTACCAATCAGACATTGGGGTAAGGAAAGGTGAGATGGTCTGTCCAGCTGTATATTTAACACTGTAAGGTGTGCGTTGAATATCAGCTTCTGTGATGTGGCAGATCATGCTTCACCTTAGAAAATGTTTACTGTTTCCTTCCCACAGGTTGACAGCTGTCTTCTCACAAACGGGATGAACAGTGCGTTGAGTCTGCGGCTGCAGAGGGCATTGGGGAAGGGGTTGCAGATGCAGTGCGAGCAGTAAGGGAGCCGGAGGAGGATACATTTGTGGAGTGTCAGCTAGTGGAAGGGGAGGGTATGGACCCTGCGTGGCTTCACACCACCTCTCTATCTCCTGGCCCCTCTGGCTCTGTGCGAGCCATGGATGACTGTCGTTACATAGCCATACACCAACCTGATATTGCTGAGCAGCTGGGAGAAGCAGCAAGACGTGTAACGCAACAAATTGCCACAGAAACTCAGGTGCAGCATGTTAAAGGTTTGAGGCAAGATATGGTTACTCATCATGTGAAGGAACTTGACTCTCTTTCCTCTATCAGGCAGGGGACTGATGTAATGGGGAGCTATATATGCGATAAGTTGGACATATTTGGTAAAGAATTCGCCAATGTTAATCTGGCGCTTAATCAGATGTACATGACTCTCATTCAAATATTTCTTGCAATGTATATTTGTGTATGATAGTGTATTTAACCATTTCGTTTCATATCTCTAGCCTCTAGTCATTTTACAAACATTTCAACTTTTTTAACAATCAATTTAACGTTACACCTGTTTAAAAAGAAGAAAATAGCTAGTTTACATTTCGAATGTCTTTATTGCACTAACAAACCCCAAAAGTTACTTGAAACTGTTAACATTTTTTATCAACTAATTTATCTTTGCAATTGTTTACATAGTAGAAAATAGCTAGCTAAAAATTTGTATTTAAAGGCTAAGAACATCAAAACAGTACATCAAACGTATTTGATGCTGCAATAAAAGTTCACTGTTTCACTTTAAATTGAGTGTGTTCTTTTCTATGCGTTGCAGGAGGAGGGGAGTTACAATGCAACACTATCATCATCTCCTGAAGATGTTGGCTACTAACTGTACCCTGGCAGCTTTGCTTTCGGCAGCATTTGGCTCATCCCCATTTGGCCTTTCCACAGACATATTGGCATCATCCGTGTCCAGCATTTCAGCAGGGAGCTCCTCTGCCGGGTTAGGGGTCAGTCCTTGCCGCAGGGCAAAGTTGTGCAAAGGATACCACAATCCTTGACACTTTCAGAGGAGAATAATGCAAAGTCTCCCCTGACCTGTCCAGGCACCGGACGTTTGATTTCAGAATCAGGATTGTCCTTTCGGGCATACTGATCAGGGGAAGGTAATGGTTCCTCAGTCTTCTTTGTGGTCTCTGGTGTTTTCTATTCTATGTTCCAGAATCACACAGAAGATAGGGGCAACATCGTCAAGAGGCATGTTTCTCCCTCACCGTTTTCCTCTTTAAACAGATGCAGTACATGTAGGGAAAAAGTGGAGAGAGTTGTAAAAGTCACTTTAAAAAGTGAGTGGGTAGAAATTCACGTCGGGCTGTGGTGGGAAACGGGCGGTATCGGATCGGGCACAAGTAATACCCGCCTGATGAATATCAACGCGTGAGATGAATTTCTAAGAATGTTAACATTTTCACAAAGTCATACATAAAATTTTTAAACAGCATAAAAAATTTAACATTTAAGTTATTCATATATTCTGGCATAACTTTTGTAAGCAATAGTAAACGTGAAATAAATCATTTATAAACAGTAATTTTCAAATTTAAATAAAATGAAGTCTAATTGAATAGAATACTTACCTCGCCCACCTGCACTGCTCAAAACAAGATCCGAAACCAATTAAATATTCAACAAATTAAAGTTGTTAAAAACTTACATCATGCTTTGTACAAAGAACATTGGTCATTTTCACAGCGAAAACAGTCCCGTTTCCCAGCCCCCTGCTTTCCAGGTCTTCTTCCTGCTGCTTCTTCAGGTAGAATGCACGCAGTAGTCTGCTATTATCTGTCGCAGCTATTTCGTACGTAGCTGCTGGCCTGTGGTTGACAGATTCTCGCAAATCTGCGCTGGCATTGCTATCTCTCCTGTGCATGCGGAGGATTAGTCAAGATGATTTTTGACAAATCGCAAGTGACGAGTTTCAGCGCATGCACTTCGAATGCCTAAACCCGGCACTTGCGAGGCCACTTACGGGCGCGTGCGCACCTCGTACGCACACATGGGGGTCACAAAAGACACGCCAATTTGTCTGATGAGCAGAGTATTGCACAGTAAAATCAAAACCATCGGGGCCAATGGGGTTAAAATAGTTTCCTACCACAAAATTCTACCCATATAGTTAAGCTATGAAAGCTTTATATTACATAGCAACAACATGTTACTTTCTCAATTATTTCAGGAAGTTAATATACAAAGTAGATTGCAATATTTTAGTCAATGGTCATGGAACAGATCGCTGCTATAACCACAGCCGCAGTGTTTTCACTGCAATATATTTTGGCAACTTCTGGCAACAAATGGCGCAACCCGGTCAAAGGTGAAAGTGACAGTTAAACCAGACAGAACAACCGACATTAGTAAAAATTAGGGCGGAGTTGAGACAGCAAATGGCAGCTTACTTCAAGAAGGAATATGAACAATGAGCAACTTGAATCCCATATACTGTTACATCAGATGTCAGGACCAGTAGACCCTCGCAGCCATGGTCACATGGTAACGCGTGCTGCATTTGGAGAGGCCGTAACCTCCGCGGGAGAGAATCACAATTGTAAATAAATTATCTGCAAAAAGGAAGCAATTCAATTACTAACTCTCTTTATATTCAGAGGATGATCAGTCGACAGTAATTTTTATGAAAATTCCTGCAGGCTTTATCTTGTCACTCCAAATGCTCTGTCACTAATTTTATCCGAACCCGCTGGGCGGGAATCCAAGGGAATCGCAGGAACGCTGGTTTTACACCACGCCCAATATACTCGCCATTAGATTCATTGAGTCGTGTTTCAACTATTTAAAACAATATATATTTCAAGCTGCCTTTAATCCCAGAACTCATTTGAGCAATTAATTCCAATTTATCATTTGCATGTTCAGGGTTTGATGCCTGATCCGGAATTTTTCCTGCGTTCAGTTTCCCAGAACCAGAATAATTAAAGAAAAATCTGCCGACAAGTTGAGTAAAGTCTATTATATTTTATATCATTAATGCCTTGTCTTACTAAAGCCGAAGAAAGCAGAAGCAACACAGAGTTTATCTCCAGCGATACTTTACTGGGTAGAATTCTGGAGTTTGGAGGTTCTTCCGATCGGCGGCCGTAACTTGGGCCATTCAGACCGTCTCTCCCGGTAGATCTCGGCAACTTATCTCAATGGATAGTTTCTACTTTTCAATAATATTAACCGACCAGAACCAAGCTGCGATGCTAATATTTGGCTCCGATTGAAATTTGCACGACTATCTGCAAATGAGACAAAATCCCCAGAAACTGTTTAATTTAAAACTTCCGAGCAATTTGTGCAACCCGTCCAGTTATTACATGAGGCAAATGTACGAACATTTGAGTTTTCTTGTTGTTATTTATTTGCTGGCGGTAATTAATGTCTGCACATCAACCACGTCAAAGCAGAGATATATTATTATTACACCGACAGCAGGAACAATGAGACAGTGGAATACTACTAAAGGTGAATATTAACTTATTATAAGCGGCTTACTCTGAACTCCAACTTTTTCAAGGATACGATAGTATATCTTTTCTATCTGTATGATTATTACTGGCTGTCCTGTTTTCGGAGGGAAGCGATGCGGTCTGTCAGTGTTATGGACACACTGCTTTCAAAATGAGGTCCTTTTCAGACCTGAGAGAAAGCTCAAGTTTTAAAAGAAAATTGCACAATTGGCAGCAATTAAAGTCATTTCAACAAACAGATTAAGCCGAGCCGTATTTGCTCCTACTGACCAGGGAGCAGGACATTTCACATTCAAAAAATGTCAAGAATATTACATTAATCATAATTTAAAATATACTAGTTTGAAATCTGCACTTCTAAACTAAAGGTGCAGACTCCTGTAGCTGAGGTCTTTCCATTAAAGGTTCATGGAAGGCATTTGATGAAATAACTGTGCACATTAGTGGTAGATCAGCACCACCTACATTTTCGGTGCATCATAAATTTTCCTTGTTCATTGATATTCAATATAATATCAGTATAAGGAGGCTCCGTGGTGCATGTTAGATTGATGAGCATTCACAGATACACACAGAAAGTGAGCTAGTCAGTTGAACACAGCTGAGCAGCCTTGTGGATAGGCTGAGATGTTGGTTTTCAGCATCAACAGGCGTTGGGAGGAGAGGAAGGAGACAGGGTCTGGTCTGATATGTACCGGGTGTGAGAAAGATGAATGTGGATAACCATCTCAGTAGCGGTTTGGAAGGGCTATGGGAGTTTATGGCCGTCAAATTCTAAGGAGTTGGAGGGCAAAATGGAGACTTCACGCTGTCAGTGTAGCCGGAATTTGGAGCAGGACCCGGTTATACCCCTTGGGCCAATGGAAGTAGCCCTGCCTGAAGCTGAGTTATTTTAGAAATATGCCACATTCCCCTAAAGCCCGTCATATTTTTGAATATTTTACCATTTGTTCAATAATGAATTTTGGTGTCATGTATATTAAAATGATGATGTACATTCAGATACTTCCCCAAAGTGATGACCATTCTCACTGCAGCAGATGCTGGGATTGGGGGCAAGGTTCGGATGGCGGAAAGAGGTGCCACTTTTGTATATGAAAGCTAGATTGTCCACTTTATGCTACTTGAATGCTATTTTCATAAACTTTCCAAAAGTCCTATCCAAGCTTATTCCCGAAAGTTGCATCCCCAGTTGGAAATGAGGTCGCTGATCCCAGTCAGGGCGGCGATTTCAGCCATTACAATTCGTCTCAGCTCCCTTCGATTATTTTTGGAAAGCTTCTCTGCTTCCCTCTCCGAATTGATATTAGCCGCCCCTCGTAACGTTGGAAATGTGTGATGGGATTTTTTCCCCATATTCTGTAACAAAATAAGATTTTTTGTGTTTTAAGTTGCATGATTTGAATTAGGAAGTGAAAATATGAATTATACATAGATTGAGCAAACTGCATCATTATGAGAATTCCATTGATGACATGACATTGATGTCGTTAAGTGTCCAGATCTGTCATTCTGAGCGAAAAGAAACAACGAATCTGATGGGGTTTCTTTGCTTTGTTTGTGCCTTTATTTGGAAATAAATTAAGGGAAACATGATGTTTAGTGATGAGAATGGCATAGTTGTAAAGCGAATGCATATGGACTGAGAACCAATGTAGTTGGCGGATTAAGCTCTCTAATTCTGGATCAATGAAGGCCACTTTTAGTGGAAGGAGGCAGTACATCTAACATTGCCTCACTAGCAAGTGGTCAGTTGACCTCCTGTTTTGTTGACTTCAAGGTAATTTATGTAGCTGGATTAATTTCCACTGTGACAGCAAGTCTAAGTTTTCCCTTGTCTTTAATTCTGACTGGAGATCTGAACGCTGGGTTTACGTAGAATTACATACAATACACAGCTGATAAATATGCTATTTGGTCCGACCAGTACATGCCAGCGTTAATGTTCCACTCGCGCCTCCTCTCATCCTTCTTCATCTCAGTCTATCAGCATAGCCCTCTATACCATTCTCCCTCATGCTTACCTCGCTTTCCCTGAAATCCATCTGTACTATTCGCCTCAACTACTCCCTGTGATAGTGAGTTCCTTATTATCACCACGCTCTGGGTAAAGAAGTGTCTTCTAGACATAGAAGATAGGAGAAGGAGAAGGCTCTATCCTGGGTGGGCGTGCTCCGCCATTCAATGTGATCATGGCTGATCATTCAAATTCAGTACCCGATCCCTGCTTTCTCCCCATACCCCTTGATCCATTTAGCCTTAAGAAATATATCCAACTCCTTCTTGAATATATTTAATGAATTGGCCTCTACTGCCTTCTGTGGTAGAGAATTCCACAGGTTCACCACTCTCTGGGTGAAGAAATTCCTCCTTATTTCTATACTAAATGGCATACCCTTTATCCTTAGACTGTGGCCCCTGGTTCTGGACTCCCCGACCATCGGGAACATCCTTCCTGCATCTAGTCTGTCCTGTCCTGTCAGAATTTTATAAGTTTCAATGAGATCCCCACTCTTTCTTCTAAACTCCAGCGAGTACAAGCCCAATGGACCCAATCTCTCCTCATATGTCATTCCTGCCATCCCAGGTATCAGCCAGGTGAATCTTCGCTAAACTCCTTCCATGGCAAGAACATCCTTCCTCAGATAAGGCGACCAAAACTGCACACAATACTCAAGATGTGGTCTCACCAAGGCCCTGTACAACTGCAGCAAGACATCCATGCTCCTGTACTCAAAGCCTCTCGCTACGAAGGCCAACATACCATTTGCCTTCTTAACCACCTGCTGCACCTGCGTGCTTACCTTCAGCGACTGGTGCACATGGACACCCAGGTCTCATTGCACTTCCCCTTCGCCCAACCTATTGCCATTCAGATAATAATCTGCCTTCCTGTTTTTGCCACCAAAGTGGATAACCTCACTTTTATCCACGTTATATTGCATCTGCCATGCTTCTGCCCAATCACCCAACCTGTCCAAATCATCCTGGAGTTTCTCGGCATCCTCCTCACAGCACACACGCCCACCCAGCTTTGTGTCATCTGCAAATTTGGAGATATTACATCTAGTTCCCTCGTCTAGATCATTAATCTGAATTCCCTGTTTGATTTCTTGCTGACTATCTTATGACGACTGCCTTTAGTTTTGCTCTTCCCCACAAGTGGATTTTCTCTCTCTCTCTACTCTATCAAAATGTTGCATAATTTCAAAGACCTCTATTATGTAACTGCTTTTCAAGAGCCTGTTCACCCTTTCCTGATATGTATAACCGCGCAGATCTGGTATCATCCTTGTATTGTGATTTTGCACATTCTCCAGTGCCTTTATATCCTTTTTCATAATATGATGACCATAACTGTACCCAGAACTCAAAGGGTTGTCTAATCAAGGTTCGATACAAGTTTAACATACTTTCACTACTTTTTCAATTTTATCCCCCAGGAAATAACCCCTAATGTTTGGTTTGCTTTTCTAATGGCCTTATTGACCTGTGTTGCAACTCTTAGTGATTTGGGTTTTTGTACTCCCTGATACCTTTGCTCCACTACACAATTTAGATTTAATTGTCCAAGTAATATGTGGTTAAATATCCTTACCAAAATGTGATACCTCACACTTAGCTATGTTAAAATTAATTTGCCAATTGTATGCCAATTCTGCAAGTTGATTAATGTCTTCTTGCAATTTGTTGCAGTTCGCTTCAGAATTGACGAACCTAGCCCTTCAATTTGGTGGAATCCACAAATTTAGAAATTGTGTTTTTGATTCCAAAGTCTAAATCGTTAGTATAAAATGTGAAATAAAGCTGCCAATTCTCAATTTGGGAAAAAAATGGCAGCTCAGGCAAGATATTTTCACTGAAAGAATCAATTGCCTGGGGGCTCATTTACAAAATGAATCCTTTGATGGGAATAGATAGCTGTTTCAACAGTTAACTATTGAAGGATATGTTAAGGAAATCGGTGTTGGGTTTAGATCAGGAAATGCAACAGATATGTTTGTCTAATTGATTTTATTACGGATCTGAAAAATTCTTACTTTTAATTCAGATCCGACAACGCCTGTCTTACACTAACGGCAAAAGTTAATAATGCTCCAAGCAGTTTTAATCTCTTATAATATGACATCGATTAAAGGGAACAGATGGCAGCTTCCATTTCCTTTAGAGATTCCTGTTTGCAGATGACAATTGAACAACTTCTGCTCGCTTCCGATGAAGGTAATTGAATTTTAGTTCTGTGAAGCCATTTAACTTATTTGACTAAATTATTAATGAGAGCCAGGGGACGCCAAATCACACTCTTTAATTCCTCTCTGAATTTGCTCTGTGACACTGCATAAATAAACGTGTTTGTGCAAGCACTCAAACACCTCAGCATATACCCGGATTGTTCCGCAATGGTGACAGAGTCATTGTAATCTGCTTCCATAAATTGAGTATCTGTAAATTGCACACATATGAAAATTACGAAATTTATCATCCATAACAGTATAAAACTGCCAGATATAGCGAGCAGTAAAATGATGGATTTCCTTCAGTTCTCCGTCTCTGGATCAGTGTGATTCTTAACATTGTTGTTTCCTCGGAGTTCCCTCCTCACTCTATTGGCCAGTACAATGTGCCTGATGGTCAGGGCATTGAGCAGTACGATCAACACTAATGGTGCAAATGGGGTTAAAATGGTTTCCAATCACAAAAATGCTACCTGTGGTGGAACCACTAGAGGACTACGGACAATTGTATATAATTCCTTTTACAGCAATGTAGTACAGCTGGGGGCTGCACCTTTAATGTATCTGTTAAATGTACTAGGGCTTCTTTCCTGTACTCTGTGTGATGACATCGTGCCGTCCATCACGTGATCTCTCAACGGTGGGAAGAACGTGATGACATCATGACGTCAGAGCTCGGAACCTTCTAGCAGTAGAGCTCGGAACCTTCTAGCAGTTGAGCTCGGAACCTGCTAGCAGTTGAGCTCGGAACCTGCTAGCAGTTGAGCTCAGAACCTTCTAGCAGTTTTCCAGAGAGGCTTTCAAGCAGACCAGACCTATTTGCATTGTATCCTACAGTTTCCTTTACAGCTTCGTTTGTTCATTAAATTTTATTGTTTTTGATTTTCTGAGTCGATCTCAATTCTTTGGCCAGGAACCCCAGTTCCTAATGTAATAGCAAAATACTGCGGATGCTGGAAATCTGAAATAACAACAGAAAATGCTGGAAATACTCAGCAGGCCAGGCAGCATCCGTGGAGAGAGAAACAGAGTTAACGTTTCAGGTCTGGGACCCTTCATCAGAACTGGAAAAAGCTGGAGATGTAACAGATATTAAGCAGGTGCAGAGACGGGGGGGGGGTCGTTCGGAGGGGAGGAAGGAATAGAAAGAACACCCTGTGCTTTTGTAAGAGGCAGGAAAGATAAAATGTTGCAAATGGGAATGGCAAAAATCATACTGCATGAAAAATGGGGGCAGGGATAATTATCTGAAA
Source organism: Somniosus microcephalus (assembly GCF_052327205.1). Lineage (NCBI taxonomy): Eukaryota > Metazoa > Chordata > Chondrichthyes > Squaliformes > Somniosidae > Somniosus > Somniosus microcephalus. The sequence goes on from NW_028225179.1 coordinate 90,861,371, forward strand.
TTATTAAACTCAATGTTGAGTCTGGCAGGCTGCAAAGTGCCCAATCGAAAGTTAAGGTGCTGTTCCTCGAGCTTATGTTGAGCATCATTGCTGCAATGCCATAGCCCGAGGACAGAGAGATCAGAGTGGGAGTGAAGCAGTGAATTAAAGTGACAGGTGACCAGAAGCTCAGGGTCACCCTTACGGTCTGAGTGGAGGTGTTCCGCAAAGCGGCCACCCAATCTGCGTTTCGTCTCCCCAATGTAGAGGAGACCGCATTGTGAGCAGCGAATACAAGAGCGAATCCAACTCCTCCTCCTGCAGGCTGGTATGCATAACACGCTCGTTTCAGCGCGAAGGCCAGAAATTGCTGTCCGCCCTGCAATTTCTCACCAAAAAAAAAACCTACCTCAAACCACCGGTATTCGACGTTCAAAAAGTCCTTGGTCCTCGCCATTACACATTGTTCCTAAGCCGGGCGGTGGATGGCGACCATGCAGCGACTACAGATGCCTGAATGAGTCTACCACACCGGATCGGTACCCAATTCCGCACGTTCAGGATTTTTGGGCCCATCTGGCAGGGAATTCCATCTTTTCCAAAGTAGACTTCGTCCGAGGCTACCATCAAGTGCCCGTGCATCCTGAGGACATCCCCAAAACTGCCATCATCACACCTTTTGGGCTCTTTGAGTTTCTTTGTATGCCGTTTTGGCTGAAGAATGCAGCACAAGCCTTCCAACTTCTCATGGATTCCGTGTTGCGCGATCTGCCGTTCATCTTCGTCTACCTAGACAACATCCTTATGGCCAGTAACAGAACGAAAGAACACATTACGCACTTGCGTACCCTTTTTTCTCGTCTCAGCCAACATGGCCTTATTATCAACCCGGCCAAGTGCCAGTTTGGGTTGCACAGCAATGATTTCCTGTGACACAGATTCACCTCAGAAGGCGCCGTCCCGCTGGCCACGAAGGTGGAAGCAGTCACTTCGTTCCCTCTTTCTCAGACTGTCAGGGCCCTCCAGGAATTTCTGGGAATGGTCAATATTTATCATCGGTTCGTCCCCAAGGCGGCCTTGTTGTTGCAACCTTTGTACGAGGCCCTGAGAGGTAAATTGGGCAAAGACCCGATCGATTGGACACCCCGATGGACCAGGCTTTCCTCGACACTAAGAACGCACATCCCCTTCCGGGAGTAACCATTGCCCTTACCACCGACGCATCTGATTATGCCATCAGGGCAGTATAGGAGCAGTGGGTCGATGGCACATGGCAACCACTGGCTTTCTTCAGCCACCAATTGCGGAAGAATGAACGCAAGTATAGTACTTTTGATAGGGAGTTGTTGGCATTGTTTCTGGCCATCCACCATTTTCGCTTCCTACTGGAAGGACGCCCATTCACGGCTTTTGTAGACCACAAGCCACTTACTTTTGCAGTGGCCAAGACAGCGGAACCATGGTCGGCACGGCAACAACGTCATCTTACGTACATGTCTGAATTTACAACCGACATACAACATGTCTCGGGCAAAGGCAACCTGGTGGTGGATAGTCTCTCCCGTGCCCAGCTCCACGCAATACCCCTGGGAGTTGACTATTTTGGTTTGGCAAAAGAACAGAAGGCAGACCCTTAAGTGCAGGTATAACGGACCGCACCTTCCAGCTTACAAGTGGCTGATGTCAGTTTACAGGCCACAGGGACCACACTCCTGTGTGACATCTCGATGGGCATCCCACGTCCAATCGTTCCAGTCGAATGGCGCAGGAGAATTTTCGACACTATCCACGGGTTGTCACACCCTGGCATGAGAATGTCACAATGACTCATGGCAAAGAAATTCGTCTGGAAGTGCATGCATCTCGACATCCGTGACTGGACCAATACCTGCGTGATTTGCCAGAAGTCCAAGATACAACGCCATGTTAAGGCCCCAGTCGCCACTTTTCTGGTTCCGGAACGTCGATTCGACCATGGGCACATGGACCTGGTTGGTCCTCTCCCTTCCTCTCGCGGGTACACTCACCTCCTCACCATGGTAGACTGCACCACCAGTTGGCCAGAGGCATTTCCTTTGGTTGCCACCACAGCGGCAGACATCTCCAGAGCATTCATCTCGTCGTGGGTAGCTCGGTTCGGGGTACCGGCTGACATCACCTCCGACCGGGGGCCTCAATTTATCTCTGAGCTTTGGAGCGCCGTAGCTCAAGGTTTGGGCACCAAGCTTCATCGTACCGCCGCCTACCATCCACAGGCGAACGGTCTGTGTGAAAGATTCCACAGGTCCCTTAAAGCCGCATTGCGTACAAGTGTCTGTGGGCCTAGTTGGGTGGACAGGCTCCCTTGGGTGCTGTTAGGTCTTCGCACGGTGCCTAAGGACGACTTGCATTCTTCTTCAGCAGAGCTGGTTTACGGCCAACCAGTCAGAGTGCCTGGTGATTTTCTTCCTCCTCACACGGAACCCTGGTCCCCAGCTCAGCAGCTCGTCAGCCACCAGGAAGTGGCTAGGAATTTCATCCCAGTGCCTATGACGCATCATGACCTGCAGCGCTCCCATGTCCCGGTGGATCTTAAGAGCGCAGAATAGGTGTTCATTTGGCAGGATGCTCACAAAAGCCCACTCAAACTGCCTTACACAGGTCCGTTCCATGTCATCTCGTCAGCTGACAAGTCCTTCACAATCGACGTCGGCGGTAAGCCTGACCATGTCTCCATCGACCGGTTGAAACCGGTGCATCTGGATCTGATCGAACCAGTCATCACCGCTCAGCTGCCTCGTTGTGGTCGTCCACCATCGACTGCCGGTCCAGTACAGCCACAGTCATCCGCCGAGTCACCAGTGCCCGCCTCACCGGGTCAACCACAGCCGGCCTCTTCTTCTCCTCCACCTGCGGCATTATCCCAACCACAGCCAACTGCCAGTTCATCTTCTAGTGCTCCGTTCCAGCTGCCGGGTTATCGCAGTCGGCCAGACAGACTTGTCAGACCCCCTTCTCGCTTTACCTTCTCTGTTAAAAGCAATTCTGGGGGGGCGCATGTGGCGGAAACACCAGAGGATTACGGACAATTGTATATAATTCCTTTTACAGCAATGTAGTACAGCTGGGGGCTGCATCTTTAATGTATCTGTTAACTGTACTAGGGCTTCTTTCCTGTACTCTGCGTGATGACGTCATGCCGTCCGTCACGTGATCTCTCAATGGCGGGAAGAACATCATGACGTCATGACGTCAGAGCTCAGAAACTTCTAGCAGTAGAGCTCAGAACCTTCTAGCAGTTGAGCTCGGAACCTGCTAGCAGTTGAGCTCGGAACCCTCTAGCAGTTTTCCAGAGAGGCTTTCAAGCAGACCAGACCTATTTGCATTGTATCCTACAGTTTCCTGTACAGCTTCATTTGTTCATTAAATTTTATTGTTTTTGATTTTCTGAGTCGATCTCAATTCCTCGGCTAGGAACCCCAGTTCCTACATCCCATATATTAAAAGCTTGATTTTACATAGCAGAACCATGGTATATTGTCAATTTTTGCCCGAGGTTCAAATACAAAGTAGATTGGAAAATTTTCTACTAGGTTTAAGAAACACACCACTGCTCTCACCACAGCCGCAGTTTTTTCAGTGCAATATTTTGTTCAGAACGTTTGGTAACAAATAGCGAGAAATTGATCAAAGGTGAAAGCCACTGTTAGCCTGACAGAGCAATCAATGGAAACATAAAACAGGGCGTGATTGAGACTACAAATCGGAGTGTAATTCAGGAATGAATATGGGAAATAGGCAACGTTAATCTCATACAGAATTACATCAAATATCAGGACCATTAGATCGGCCACTGCCATGGCCACCAGGTAACCGGTGATGCATTTGGAGAAACCACACTTTCCACGGGAGAGAATAATGATTGTCACCAAATTAGCTGCACGAAAGAGGAAATTCAATTACTAACTCTCCTTGCTGTGACAGGATGATCAGTCGACAGATATTTGTAGGAATTCATGGAATGTTTTCTTATCACTCAAATCTCACTCTTTATTTGTCCCAATCTAGCGGATAAGCCTAGTAATTCTGCAAAGATACATTCCTTTATGGATACACATTGCTAACATATTCTGAGTTGCTTCAAAAGATAATGGCCCAGAAATTCGGGTCGGAGGCTTCCCACAGTTGCAAGCCTCCAGCCTACACTTACCTAGCGCACCAGCCGTTGTGCTGTGGGCCCGTGTGGTCTTCTGATACTGCGCCTGCTCCAACTGCCGGCGCGCAGTGCTTGCGTATCCCAGGGGCGCAGTTAGTTTGAAGCGTCCTCTGGGATCACGTGGGCCATGAAGAGCCAATGGTAGCAGGGAATGCCCATTCATAAAATTGACAGGAAGAGCTGTCAAAACTATAAATACTATAAACCCCAAAACATAACTAAAACTTCAAATAAATTTTAAAAAACATCACATTTTAAAAATAACTATAAATTACATAAAATAACTATTTTAAACAATAATTTAAATTTTTGAAATAATTAATTACATTTTCTAACGGGGCTAAAATAAACTTACCTTTGTTTAAAGTATTTAAAAATAATAAACCTGTGGAAAAAATGTTTTAATTTTAATTAATTCACCACTTACCTTGTTAAAAGCAAGCCTTGCGCCTGCTTTTTAAAAGTGTAGCTCCTGGAGACTTACACTCCCGGGGAAACCTGCAAAAAAAACGTAAGTTCCAAGGCGCATGCCCTGCCTCTGTGGCGCATGCACTCGACCTCTGAACCCCTTCCTTTAAGAGAACGGAAGTTCCGGTTTCCCGCGCATGCGCAGTGCATGCACGAAACGGCCACTATTGTTGGGCCTACGGGTGAGTACCCAGTGCGTACTCACCCGTGGGACCTGAATTTCTGGGCCTTTAAGCTGCAGTGAATGACATGGTTGGATTTTCAACTTCCCACCTATCCAAAAATTGGATTTTCCAACTGGCGGCCGCAATTGAATCGGCCCTCTATTTTATTTCCATTCAGTTCAACAAAATAGAATGTCCAGTTCGGTGCAAACAATCCAAGAAGAGCGGTGGATTTTCTTATCCCTGTCCCTCCATACACATCGTGGTATAGCTTCCTAATGGTTTTTCCATTAAACCGGCACAGTGGATCCACTAACAGATCAAAGCGGGCCGCCCAAACTCAACGTCAGTCCTAAGCCAGTCATCAGATTAAAAATGTAGCCCAGTATCTCCTCATTGCAAATATTCTCAATAATCACGCAATGTAGGTTTCGGAGTGCGGACACGATTTTGACTTCAATATTCTATCGTTTTGTCTTCTGGAAGCAGGTGAAGTGATTTTCCTCAGCAAGTGACCAACAAAGGAAGATTTCTCAGTTATGCATTGTTTTCTCTGCACAATATAATGACAACATTTTATTATGGATTGTGCCCAAGTATGTACCTTCCGAATCACTTACATCAAAGTAACCAGTTAAATGACGAGCGACATGAGGTGCCTGAGCATGGGAGAGGGAATGTTATGATATATCAGGAATTCTTAGATAAGTGAACGCTGGTTTGCCTCAGATGCAAACCTTTAAAAGAGCATTTGAAATTTAGTTTATTCATAATGTGCAATAGCTGTTAATATCAAGCGTGGCACTGGAAGGAATGACTGTACTTTGCAAACAGGTCGAGGATTGTCTTGGGTGGTAATGCGCGGGCCACCCATTATCTGCCTGCTCGATATCCAGTTTCTTAGACCAATGGAGCTGAATATTGGGAGCGGCAGCTAACAGGCAGCCCGTGTCATTCCACCCAAAGATTTCTACCCCCAGATAGCTGCAGCTACATGAGAAACTCTCCTTAAATTATTTCTCAACATTTCTCCCAGATGTATTTCAAACTGTGTATTTGAATACAAGTATCAATATTGACCCCCATTTGACGACATAAAAACGTTCTTTGGCGTCCCGGCTGAGCTGAATATTATAAAAAACAACAGCTGTTGTCTCATAGATACATAGAAGATAGGAGCAGGAGTAGGCCATACGGTCCCTCGAGCGTGTTCTTCCATTTAATGAGATCATGACCGATCATCCAAATTCAGTACCCTGTCCCTGCTTTCTCCCCGTATCCCTTGATCACTTTAGCCTTAAGAAATATATCTAACTCCTTCTTGAATATATTTAATGAATTGGCCTCAACTGCCTTCTGTGGTGGAGAATTCGACAGGTTAACCACTCTCTGGGTGTAGAAATTCCTCCTCATCTCAATCGTAAATGGCTTACCCTTATCATTAGACTGTAACACCTGGTTCTGGACACCCCCGCCATCAGGAAAATGCTTCCTGCATCTAGTCTGTCTGGTCCTGTTAGAATTTTATAAGTTTCAATGAGATCCCCTCTCATTCTTCTAAACTCGAGCGAATATAAGCCTAATCGACCCAATCTCTCTGCATACGTCATTCCTGCCATCCCAGGTATCAGTCTGGTGAATCTTTGCTGCACTCCCTCCATGGCAAGAACATCCTTCCTCAGATAAGGTGACCAAAACTGCACACAATACTCAAGGTGTGGTCTCACCAAGGCCCTGTACAACTGCAGCAAGACATCTTTACTCCTGTACTCGAATCCTCTTGCTATGAAGGCCAACATACAATTTGCATTCTTAACCGCCTGCTGCACCTGCATGCGTACCTTCAGCGACTGGTGCACAAGGACACCCAGGTCTCGTTGCACTTCCCCTTTTCCCAATCAATTACCATTCAGATAATAATCTGTCTTCCTGTTTTTGCCACCAAAGTGGATAACCTCGCATTTATCCACATTATACTGCATCTGCTATGCATCTACCCAATCACCCAACCTGTCCAAATCATACTGGAGTTTCTCTGCATCCTCCTGACAGCACACATGCCCACCCAGCTTTGTGTAGTCTGCAAACGTAGAGATATTACATCTGGTTCCCTCGTCTAGATCATTAATATATATTGTGACTAGCTGGGGTCATAGCATCAATTCCCGCGGTTCCCCACGAGTCACTGCCTGCCACTCGGAAAAAGACCCGTTTATTCCAACTCTTTGCTTTCTGTCCGCCAACCAGTTCTCTATCCATTCAGTACCTTACCCCCAATCCCATGTGCTTTAACTTTTCACGCAAATCTCTTATGCGGGACCTTATCGAAAGCCTTCTGTAAGTCCAAATACACCACATCCACTGGTTCTCCCTTATCCATCCTACCAGTTACATCATCAAAAAATTCCAGTGGATTAGTCAAGCATGATTTACCTTTTGTAAATCCATGTTGACTTTGTCCGATCCTGTCACTGTTTTCCAAGTGCTCTGCTATTACATCTTTTATAATGGACTCTAGAATTTTCCCCACTACCGATGTCATGCTTACCGGTCTATAATTCCCCGTTTTCTCTCTACCACCTTTTTTAAAGATCTCTGATCCAAATCTCTGTCAGGAGTGTAATCTTACGTTTGGGAACTGTAGCTTGTACAAACATAGCATTGTAAATCCCTGTGACTATAAGGACAACCTATATAATTACCTTCTCGCAATCTATCTTTTCCCTCTTTTGCACTTGATGTATGACACTGTATTTCTCTCTCCTCCAGTTTTCATAAATAACAAACTTAAAAAAATCTGCCAACAGATGTGTTCAAGTCTCATATTGATTTGAATTATTTTTTTCTTGGTTTATCATGCCAGAAGAAAGGACCATTTGCAAAGAGGGTAATTTTGACCGCTACTACGTGGCTGATAATGTTGCAGTCACGCTATTTCTACCATGCACAGGAAAATTGAGAAAGATTTATCATTAAACTTCGGCACTAAACAGGAGGTAGTGCATCGGCTGCCTGTTATACTCCTCGCTTGATGTGGAGTTCTGCTGAAGTCAATGGAACTTAACATCAGACGGGGATTGAGAGGGAGACACAATAGCGTCGTTCTACCCAACTTTGTAGAAAGGAATATCTGGCAGCTATGACCGCAGGTGTTAGCAGAGCCGACGCATTTTCTTCCTTTGACAATAATGGAGGACAATCCGCTGTTTTTTATGGAACCCTCTCCTCCACGGAGGATTTGGCTTTTTGTGTTTGGCCGAGGCGATACAGAACACCCCAGATGTACAGAATAAAATCTACCCCATGCTTCCCGGACAAATGACCACTTGGATTTAGAATTACAACAGCGCAGCAGTAGCTCGACATGCTTTGGTGGCACTTGTCTCATTTTGCTTTGCTGCCTCAGAACACTAACTGATTCCAGTTTAAAGCAACATATATTACACTGTTTCAGAATCAAGCGCTTCAGGTTGCTCTATAAGCTCTATTACCGAGTAGTTGCATGAGATCAATGACCTCACCTGGCTCCAAAACATACGCCCATGGTTTTCCATAACCAGTAGCAGTTGTAGAACTCATTGATCCTGTCCCAAATCAGAATATTAGTGACAATGGGGTGTGAAAATGGTCTTAGGCAGTGGCGTAAACCTGGCGATAGCAAATTGGCAGCCCATTTTAACCAAATTACATTCCCATTGTCTCCCCCGCACCACTCTGCGCTCCACCAAGATGACACAAACTGACCAGGTGGTAAAGACCAAAGTATACAATTACGTCTATAGATGTGGTATAAATATGCAGAAAAGTTACAGAGTTGCGACAAAAATAAGTTCTACGCACAAGAAATCCTAGATGAGGTTCGGCTTTCAGCCTTGTTTACATGCTGCTGGCCGGCTGCATGCACCAGAAGGGCGCCCGGAGCCGCTCCCAGTTGGACAATGGCCCTGAAATTCGTGTCGGGGGCTTCCCGTAGGTGCAAGCCCCCGACCTACACTTACCTAGTGCGCCGGCAGTTGAGGACTGGGCCTGCGTGGATTTCCTCTCTGTGGCCGGGTCCAGCTCGGCGCGCTGTGCTTGCGTGATCCAGCGGCGTAGTTAGTGCGATGCATCGGCTGGGATCATGTGAGCACTGGGCAACATGTGGGAGGAGGGAAAAGTCCATTCATGAGTTTGACAGAAAGAACTTTCCAACTCATGAAAACTCCGGGCGCCCAAAACAATACTTAACATTAAAATAAATTCAAAATAAATCTCACACTATTTAAATCAACTACAAATAACATTAAATCACTATTTTAAACAATAATTCAAATTTTTGAAAAAAATAATTTTATAAAAAATCGGGGCTAAAAATACACTTACCTTACTGTAAAGTATTTAAAAATAATAAACCTGTGGAAAAAATGTTCTAATTTTAATTAATTGACCACTTACCTTTTAAAATGAAGTCCTTACGTCTGGTTTTTAAATGTGCAAAAGTAGAGGCCTTCACACTCGGGCAAACCTGTAACAAAAGAGGAAGTTCAACGCGCACACGCAGACTCCTGCGCGCACGCGTTCAACCTCTGAACCCCTTGGTTCAGAGGATCGGAAATGCTTGTTTCCCATGCATGCGTAGTGCATGCAAGAAACTGACACTTCGATCGGGTCCATGCGTGAGTACTCCGTCCGTACTCACGCGTTGGGACCCGAATTTCTGGGCCAAGGGCCCAGTAATTCGTCTCTGAACGCATGAGTACGGTCGGGGTACTCACGCGTCTGGCCGGAGGAAATGCCGGTTTTCAGCCTGCACAGCGCATGCGGAGAAAACCGGCATTTCCAGTCCTCTGAACGAAGAGGTTCAGAGGCACAGCGCGTGCGACTGCACAGGCAGCGCGTGCGCAGAGCACTTCGTCGATTTCATTCATGGATTCAGTGAGGGTAAGTCCTGACAACTTACACATGAAAGAAGCAGGAGTAAAGCTATCGAGAAGCTACGGAGGAAGAAGTCTGTCATCGTGGAGCTTCTGAAAGTCTACTATTTCTGTTTGGGAAAGGGAGGAAAGTTATTTTAAGAAAGGCTGAGATAAGTTTAAAAATTTTTTTTTTGTTTAAAACGGGTTTTCAGTACTGTAGTTAGAAGGAGCAATTGTGGCTGTGGGCAAGGCCTCATTGAATTTATTTTTATAAAATATGAAATTTAATGTTTTAAAAATAATAAAATGCTTACAAAATGAAATTGTCATCAGTAATATTTAGTAAGTATGTATGTATGATTGTATGTATGTCTGTATATTTTCCATTTAGGATGTGCATTTATGTATGTATTCCTTTCAGTACGTGGATGAATGTATTTATGTAATAACTGCAATTTAGAAAAAGATGTAGGCCTGTGATATTCATCAGGCGGGAAGGATGTGTTTGCAAGCCGTTAAAGCATGCTTCCTGGCATAGGCCGAGTTGATGTTATAGGCACTCAGTTTATTAAAATAAGTGTAACAACTCTTTCCATTTACTCCGTACAGGTACGTCTGTGTGAGGAGCAGTCCTGTGAGCGAGGAACATGCCCTGTTGTAGAAATTTTGCCGTGATGCTATTTGTGTATTTGCTTCAAAGAAATAGGAATGCCAGGGAGCACCGTAGAAGATTGAGGAACAATGAACGTCTCCTGATCAGAAGGAACAACTACCCACCCCACAGAGTTTACAGGGAGAGGCGATCATTTGAAATGCTGTCCGAGGAGCTGTGTATCAGGCGGCTGCGCTTCAGTGAAGAGGCAATTGGACGACTATGTGACAGGTTGAAGGCGGACTTGGAGCCACGCTCGAAGACCTGCACTGCCTTGTCAGTGAACATGAAGGTAACCACAGCATTGAACTTCTTTGCAAGTGGATCATTTCAAGCAGGCACCGGTGACATAACCAACATCTCCAAAAATGCTGCGAGGGTCTGCATTCACCAGGTCACAGCAGCCATTTGCCGTAGGATTTCTGCACTAACTGCTCTGGAGGAGCACTCCAGTACTCGCCGGAGTGGGTGTCCCATTTCCTGGTGGTCTGCTGCATGCTCTACAACCAGCAGGGATTGTGGGACCACCTCAGGTGGATGTCGAGGCAGAGCAGGATGAGGATGAGGAGGAGGACGAGGAGGAAGAGGACAAGGCGGTCGAGGATAAGGAGGGTGAGTAACAGGAGGGAGGGTGCGGGCAGACCGACAATCGGCCTTCCAGACGGGTTGTCCATGACAGGCTCATCAGACTCCGATTCACATGAATGAAACTCCAGTTTCCAGAGCTCATCACATCCTGATCATACAATCCCTGTCATCCACCATATCACAGCATCCTCCTGGGCACAAAAGTGAAATGAGAGACACCACAAAATATTTCAAACACAGTTAATTTTTTTTTCAATAAACCTATTTCATATATCTCACATACCACATGAATTCTAATAACTAATGAGAGGAACTATGAAATTAAATTATCGAGGAACAAAAAACAAAATAGTTAAATATTTTACAGGTACATCAATAAGAATGGAAGGTCGTGTTGGGAATCGGGCCACTAAGGCATGGACAGGCTAATATCACAGGCAACGATGGAGAGATGGCAGAAATATTAAATGATTACTTTGCTTCAGTATTTACCAGGGAGATAGAACAAGTGGACATGACATCGGATGATGAGATTAGGAATGAGATAACTGCATTGGAAATAAAAAGATATAATAAAATAACTAATCAAATTGAAAGAGGATAAAAGCCCTGAAATGTATGGATTGCATCTTCGTATTCTAAAATAATCCAGTGAATGGATAGTAGAGGCTGGCCCGAAATATTGAAGCCCATGGAATGAAACGGACAGTGGCAGCATGGATACGGAATTGGCAAAGTGAAAGGAAGCAGAGAATAGTGGTGAACAGTTGTTTTACAGACTGGAGGAAGGTACACACTGGTGTTCCCCAGGGGTCGTTATTGGACTACTACTTTTCTAGATATATATTAATGAGTTAGACTTGGGTGTACAGGGCACAATTTCAAAATTTTCAGATGACACAAAACTTGCAAGTATAGTGAACAGTGAGGAGGATAGTGATAAACTTCAGGAGGATATAGACAGGTTGGTGGATGTTGTGGCGCAATAAAATTAATTAAATCTGCAAACTAGTCTGTAAATGGTAAAGAGCCAAGCAGTTTATTTAAAACACAAAATTATTCAACAGTACAATACAAACAGTCCATGGAGGTACCTGAAGTCTGATCAGGGAGTACAGTTAGAGCTCCTGTAGCTCGTTCCTGGCTGACTCTCCGATTGTCTTTGTTCTCCGGTATTTAAGCTTACAAACCACAATGAATCATACTTTCGCATGACATTTCTTGTTTGGCAACACCTTGTTATTCAAACCGTATATTGCTATTATCGGCGGTGTATGCAATGAACTGTCTGGGTTGTGGTCGAACCGTCAGGTGCCCACCCTGTGACTTCCCTGTTTCCCAACAGCTAGTATCAGTCAAGCGAGTCCCTTTGACCTGTTATTGTCAAGTCGCTTCCTCTTTTCTGTGTCTTAGCACGTCTCCTTCTGCATTGTCTATCTTTGTCTCTGTTTGTGGTTGCGTGCTGAGCTGTGTGCCAAGCCTATATGCTTTTAACTTGCTGTTGTCAGGCAGAAATGCATTGACTACTTATTCTTACCCATAATGCTATGCTTATACTAAGTGTGATTTCTAAAAATCCACTTCAAACCCCCCTCTGGTCCATGGCTACCCCAGCCCATGAGACCACACTAAACTAAGTTACACCAATTCAGCCCGCCCCCTGTTCGATGATCAGCTGATGTGTTAGGGAGGAATAGGTGTCCGATGTCAACGGTTAAATTCCAGTGCTCATCAGATTCTCGCTTTCCTCCAGTACCTTTACTACCCGCTGGGCGCGGCATACTGCCCAGCGTCTTCTGCAGGATGAGCAAAACATAAAAACGTATCCAAGAACCAAAACTAGCTGTGCTGCCACAAATATATGTGATATTATACGTATCGACTGGTAGATATTAACATTTAATCCCCAGTTCCACAATTTATTGTAACAAGGAGTTTCTACTAAGGTTTTGTCAATGTCCTGCTCTTGCTCCTGCTGTAATTTCTTTACAAGCTTCTTGTACGGCAAACTTCGGAATTGCCTTGGGCTCGGGTATGACATAATCCCCAACCTTGTTATCAAGTTCCGTAGTCCAGGTTTTCTCTTCTTGTGGTGTTGGTGGGTGTATATATTGATGTCCTTTAAACAAAAGTTTGGCTGGGGAATGGGACAAGTCAGGTCTTGATATTCGTATTTCTTTTCAGTTGTGGTGACACAAAATGTCCTGTTATTCTTTGGCGTATCCTCCTTGGCTCTACCTCAAGGGTGCAATTGGTGGTTTTGGTAAAACCACACTCTGCTGTGTCTCCCTCGGTGGGGTGTGTGTGCACACCCACGTCCTTCCCTTGTGGTGGCACCCGTCCATTACCACCCCCCTTATGGTCCCATTCTTCTGGTTATTAGCTTCGCCCCCTTCCCAAATTGCCTTGGTAGGGACTTCATGATATTTAACCCAACAATCCCTTTGTATCTCTCCTATTTTAATCACATCATACAGAGGCTGTCCCACTTCTGGGAGTTGTGGGATGGTCAATACAAAGCCTATCACCTTAGTCCATGGGGGTCAGACAATTGCCTGCCCTATATATTTGTCACATTTTACGCCCTTTGCATAGGCTTTTATTTGTGTCAATCCAGGGTTCCAGATCCTTATTAGTAATCCAGTCAGGGATCTGTCCATTATTTATTTGTTTCATGTTATGCTGAACATTCGACAATAGCCATGATCCATACATGACGCATACCAATGCCTTATGGGTTAGTTGTGATGCATTGCTGATCAATAATTGTATTAATTGTTTTTGCATGGTGGCTACTATCTCTTGCACCCCCAACAATTGTTTTGCCGCTGGTTCTCCTGCTAGTGCCATTTGTTGGCTGTTTCCAGTGGCTTGTTTTAATAACTTCTCTATTTTTTGCTTGTAGTTCTTCTACTCCCTCATTTACTCCTTCTATATCTAAGCTATTAACTGTCGCTAACCCGGCCGCATACCCTGCTCCGGCCATTTCCAATATTCCCCGTTTCTTACCTCTTTGTAAGATAAATTTTCCCTGTGGACCCTCTAATTGTTTTACCCACAGGGCGTTCCATAATTGTTTTGTGTGGTTGTTACACATCGCGGGCATCTCAAAAGTACTCATATTAATGGCAAGTTTAACAACTCTATGTGTTACACTAAAATACATCTCATCTTGTGTTTTTCTTATAACCAATCCCCCTTTGCCTCCGCCTTCCATCGTTGGGCAAGTTAATGGGGTGGTAGTTGGAGTACAATGCCACAAAGTCCGATTGGTGCATTAAGTTACTGCGGGCAAAGTATTCAAATATGGTTTACTGCACTCAGCAGCATCTATTCCTGACCCCGTGTCAGAGCTCGCATCGTAAATTCCGTTGCCCCTACCGTCAGTGCCGTTACATGGTTTAGTTTGGTTGCAGGGTGTGCTTCAAAATGTTTCACATATTTTCTGTTTGTTACAGGTGACTTTTTTATTTAGCCACACGATCCCGATGAGGGCAACAACGATAATCCACTTCATTGTTCTACGAGCTTATTGTTCCTGCAAAATAGGAAGGGGCTGGTCGTCACCACTCCGTTAGAGTTAGCCCATTCTTACTAGCACAACCACCAGGTGTGGTGGCACTTCCTCTGGCTGCCATCTATGATGGCGCTTCCATATATAGCAAAAGAGGTACACTACCCCGACTATTATCAGTACCACGAGTAACCCTCCTAGGCAGGCAAACGATAACGCATCCGCCAATCCTTACTTTCTTCATATGGTGTCATTTCGGGGTGACCCATTTTTATTGTGTTACTGCGGGTTCCCTTTCCTTCCCATTCCCGCATCGCTGTAATTTTGACCAGTGTTTGCATCGCCCCACTCCATTCATGTCCACACATGCACACGTGTCACCACTGATCAGTATTTCGTATAGACCTGACCACCGCGGCGTGAACACGGTCTGCCCCGGTAATCCCTTAACCATTACTTTTTCCCCCACTTGGGGAAGATCTGCCGGGAACTCTATTTCCTCTTGCTCATCTCTACCTGCCTGTTGTTCTCTTACTTCCTGTCTCATATCCTTAAGTTATCTACTTAATTCCGATACATATCTTTTTATTTGATCCCGTATTGGGCCCACATCGGATCCCCCTGTGATTATACCTTTGGGCAGATGCATCGCCCGACCAGTCATAAGTTCATATGGAGTTAATCCTGTCGTCCGGTTAGGGGTTGCCCTTTGCCTCATCAGGATAGCAGCCCAAGCCTGTCCAGTTTCTTGCATGGCTTTTCTCAGGGCTGTCTTTATTGTCCAATTCATCTGTTCTACCATTCCCGAAATATGCGGGTGGGAGGGGATGTTAAATTTTTGTGTAATGCCCAATATAGTGCATAGTACTTTCGTCACCTGTCCTGTGAAATGCGTTCCCTGATCGGAGTCTATTTGAGTGGGAATGCCCCAGTGGGGAATCACCTCCGTGGCTAAGACGCGGGCTACTGTGGTTGCGGTGCAGTTTCGGGTGGTGAATGCTTCCACCCACCGGGTGAACAAACCTATTATCACTAGACAATATTTTCTTCCTCGAGGCTTTGGCAGAGACCCCGTAAAATCAATTTGGATATTCTCCCACGGCCCTCGCGGCCGTGGTTGATGAGCCATTCCTATTTTAATGGCCTTTCCTGGATTATGTTGGGCATATGTAATGAATTGCAGACAATATTTAGCAATGTCTCGTCCCAAGCCTGGCCACCACCAATCCCTAGATACATTACTGATCATGGCATTTCGCCCCGCATGGCTAATGCCGTGATGTAATTCCATGAGTGTTTTTCGTATACACGTGGGGGCCGCCACCCTTCCCTCTTTTCTCCATATGGAGCCCTGGTCTGGCGCAGCTCCCCACCATTCCCATGCTATCTTCTCCACGTCCTGTACTTGTCATGTCCTGTGCAGTTTTACAATATTAATGTCCTCCTTAGTTATTATACTACTTACTGCTTCTTCCCTAGCTTCTGTTTTATCAATATAATTAATCCACAATCGGCCCTCGAGCATGCTCCCCCATTCAATGAGATCATGGCTGATCATCCAAATTCAGTACCCTGTCCCTGCCTTCTCCCCATATCCATTGATCCCTTTAGCCTTAAGAAATATATCCAACTCTTTCTTGAATATACTTAATGAACTGGCCTTCACCGTCCTCTGTGGCAGAGAATTCCACAGGTTCACCACTCTCTGGGTGAAGAAATTCCTCCTCCTTTCAGTCCTAAATGGCTTACCCCTTATCTTTAGACTATGACCCCTGGTTCTGGACTCCCCAGCTATCAGAAACATCCTTCATGCATCTAGTCTGTCCAGGCCTGACAGAATTTTATAGGTTTCGATGAGATCCTCTCTTAATCTTCTAAACTCCAGTGAGTATAAGCCCAATCGACACAATCTCTCCTCATACGGCATTCCTGCATCCCAGGTATCAGCCTGGTGAATCTTCGCTGCACTCCTTCCATGGCAAGCACGTCCTTCCTCAGGTAAGGTGACCAAAACTGCACACAATACTCAAGGTGCGGTCTCACCAAGGCCCTGTACAACTGCAGCAAGACATCCTTGTTCTTGTACTCGAACCCTCTTGCTACGAAGGCCAACATACCATTTGCCTTCTTAACCACCTGCTGCACCTGCATGCTTACTTTCAGCGACTGGTGCACAAGAACACCCAAGTCTCCTGGCACTTTCCCTTCTCCCAATCTATTGCCATTCAAATAATAATCTGCCTTCCCATTTTTGCCACCAAAGTGGATAACCTCACATTTATCCACATTATAGTGCATTTGCCATGTTTCTGCCCAATCACCCAACCTGTCCAAATCGTACTGGAGTTTCACGACCTCCTCCTCAAAGCATACCCTCCCACCCAGCTTTGTGTCGTCTGCAAATGTGGAGATATTACATCCAATTCCCTCGTCCAGATCATTAATATATATTGTGAACAGCTGGGGTCCGAGGACCGATCCTTGCGGTACCCCACTAGTCACTGCCTGCCACTCGGAAAATGACCCGTTTATTCCAACTCTTTGCTTTCTGTCCGCCAACCAGTTCTCTATCCAAGTCAATACCTTGCCCCCAATCCCATGTGCATTAATTTTGCACGCTAATCTCTTATGCGGGACCTTATCGAAAGCCTTCTGAAAGTCCAAATACACCACATCCACTGGTTCTCCCTTATCTATTTTACCAGTTACATCTACAAAAAATCCAGTAGATTAGTCACGCATGATTTACCTTTTGTAAATCCATGTTGACTTTGTCCGATCCAGTCACTGCTTTCCAAGTGCTCTGCTATTACATCTTTTATAATGGACTCTAGCATTTTCCCCACTACCGATATCAAGCTTACCAGTCTATAATTCCCCGCCTTTTCTCTACCACCTTTTTTGAATAGTGGGGTAACATTAGCTGCCCGCCAATCCATGGGTACCGTTCCAGAGTCTATCGAGTTCTGGAAGATGACTAGCAATGCATCTACTATTTCTAGGGCCACTTCCTTAAGTACCCTGGGATGTAGATTACCAGGCCCTGGGGATTTATCGGCCTTCAGTCCCATCAATTTTCCTAACACCATTTCCCTACAAATACTGATTTCATTCAGTTCCACCCTATCATCAGACCCTATGTTCCCCGGCATCTCTGGGAGGTTATTTGTGTCCTCTTATGTGAAGACAGAACCAAAATATGTATTTAGTTGGTCAGCCATTTCTTTGTTCCCCATTATAAATTCCCCCGATTCTGACTGCAAGGGACCTATGCTTGACTTCACCAATCTTTTTCTCTTCACATATCTATAAAAGCTTTTACAGTCAGTTTTTATGTTCCTTCCAAGCTTACTCTCATATTCTATTTTCCCTTTCTTAATTAATCCCTTTGTCCTCCTTTGTTGAATCCTAAACTGCTCCCAATCCTCAGGATTATTGCTTTTTCTATCCAATTTATATGCCCTCTCCTTGGACCTTATGCTATCCCTAATTTCCCTTGTTAGCCACGGTTGAGTCACCTTTTTTGTTTTATTTTTATGCCAAACTGGGATGAACAAATTCTGTAGTTCATCCATGTGGTCTTTGAATGTTTGCCATTGCCGATCCACCATCAACCCTTTGAGTGCCATTCCCCAATCAATCCTACCCAACTCGCTCCTCAGACCATCGTAGTTTCCTTTATTTAAATTGAGGACCCTAGTCTCAGGGTCAACTACTTCATTCTCTATCTTAATGAAGAATTCGATCATATTATGATCGCTCCGACCCAAGGGGCCTCGTACAACAAGATTGCTAATTAATCCTTCCTCATTACATAATACCCAGTCTAAGATGGCCTGATCTCTGGTTGGTTCCTCGACATATTGGTCCAGGGAACCATCCCGTAAACACTCCAGGAATTCCTCCTCCACAGTATTGTTACTAATTTGGTTGGCCCAATCTATATGCAGATTAAAGTCACCCATGATGACTGCTGTGCCCTTATCGCACGCTTCTTTTATTTCCCTTTTAACCCCATCCCCAGCCTCCGCCTTACTGTTTGGAGGTCTATAAACCGCTCCCACTAACGTTTTTTTCCCCTTAGTATTTCTCAATTCTACCCATACAGATTCCACCTCATCAGAGCTAATATCCTTCATTACAATTGTGTTAATCCCTTCTTTAACCAGTAATGCTACCCCAACTCCCTTTCCTTTTTGCCTATCTTTCCTGAATATCGAATACCCCTGGATGTTGAGTTCCCAGTCCTGGCCTTCCTTGAGCCACGTTTCCGTAATCCCAAACAAATCGTATTTGTTTACTTCTATTTGCGCAGCCTATTCATCCACCTTATTACAAATGCTCCTCGCATTAAGAGACAAAGCCTTCAGGCTTGTTTTTTTAACGCTCTTAGACCTATTAGAATTATTATTTACTGTGGCCATGTTTGATTTAAACCGTTGATTTTTCTGACTGCCACTTTGTTTTTTCTCCTTCCTATCTTTTGTTTATCCTTGTTTCCCTTTCCTCTGTCTCCCTGCTCAGGTTCCCAACCCCCTGCCATTTTAGTTTAAACCCTCCCCCACAGCACTAGCAAACACTCCCCCTAGGACATCGGTTCCAGCCCTGCCCAGGTGCAAACCACCCGGTTTGAACTGGTCCCACCTCCCCCAGAACCGGTTCCAATGTCCCAGGAACTTGAATCCCTCCCCCTGGCACCATTCCTCTAGCCACGTATTCATCTGAAGTATCCTTCTATTTCTACTCTGACTAGCACGTGGCACTGGTCGCAAACCTGAGATTACTACCTTTGAGGTTCTGTTTTTAATTTATCTCCTAACTCCCTTTATTCCGCTTTTAGGACCTCATCCCACTTTTTACCTCTCTTGTTGGTGCCTATATGCACCACGACAACTGGCTATTAACCCTCCCCTTCCAAGATGTTCTGCAGCCGCTCGCAGACATCCTTGACCCTTGCACCAGGGAGGCAACACACCATCCTGGAGTCTCGTTTGCGGCCGCAGAAACACCTTTCTATTCCCCTTACAATTGAATCCCTATTACTATAGCTCTACCCCTCTTTTTCCTCCCATTCTGTGCAGCAGAGCCACCCCTGGTGCCAAGAAGTTGACTGCTGCTGCCTTCCTCTGATAAGCCATCCCCCCCAACAGTACTCAAAGTGGAATATCTGTTGGAGAGGGGGATGGCCACAGTGGACCCCTGCACTACCTGCCTGTGCATAGTACTCTGCCTGTTGGTCACCCGTTCCCTTTCTTCCAGTCCAACCTCTGCCTGCGGTGTGTCGAACTCCGTAAATGTGCTATTCACGATGTCCTGAGCATCGGGAACGCTCCAGTATGTATCCAATCGCAGCTCCAGCGCTGCAATGCGGTCTGTCAGTAGCTGCAGCTGGATGCACTTCCTGCACATGTAGTTGTCAGGGACACTGGAAGTGTCCCTGAGTTCCCACATATCGCAGGAGGAGCAGATCACGGGGCCCGGCTGTCCTGCCATGACTTACCCTTTAATTAATTGAATTTAAATTAAATCAATCAATCCCACTAATTACACTACAGCAAGCTGGTTTACCAACAGTCCCTGCTACACTAGAGAGACCTTAGAAACTATAAACCAGAGTTAAAGTTTAAAAAAAGAGAGAAATACTCACCAACCAATCACTTACCTGCTTGCTGGTGATGTCACACGTTGATTACTTTTTACCTCGCTCCCCTGCTGCTGATTTGGTCGGACCTCGCCTCGCTCCTCCTTTTAAAGTTGCTGCGCTGCTTGTACCTCACGCAGGTCCACTCTGGTCGGGCGTCGCTGTTCACTCCACTCCCAGGTCAGCCGCTGTGGTCTCATTAGATCTGAGAAGGTTGAGAGGAGATTTAATACAGTTGTTCAAAATCATGATGGGTCTAGACAGAGTACATCGAGTGAAACTGTTCCCATTGGTGGAACGGTCAAGAACCAGAGGAGAGAGATTTAAGGTGATTGGCAGAAGAACCAAAGGTGACATGAGGAAAACATTTTTTACACAACGAGTGTTTAGGATCTGGAAAGCACTGCCTCAAATGGTGGTGAGACAGATTCAATCGTGGCTTTCAACAGGAAAGTTGATGTAGACCTGAAGGAAAAAATGCAGGACTATGGGGAAAGGGTGGGGGAGTGGGACTAGCTGAAATGTTTTTCTGGAGAGCTGGTACGGGCTCGACGGGCCGACTGGCCTCCTTCTGTGCTGTAACCATTCTACGATTCTATGATTCTATAAATGCTGGAGTGGACTGTTTGGGCTGAATGGCCTGCTTCTGTACCATAAATCCTATGTAACCCTATGTATATGGGTCAAACACCATGGATACCACTCTGCTCGCTGTTTGTATGTGTTGACTTAAAAGATAGGATTGAATATAAAGAGGTGATTAATATTATTACAATATTACACTTTTCAACACTAAATCATGAAGGTTATTTGCAGAAAATGCACAGAAACGGCTGTATATCCCATGTATATGATCATGGAAGTCCTTTTAATCAGGTTCTATAACAGCTGTGTGTTGCCTGATTCGTGAATAAAGCTGCTTGTACAATTGAATGCCAAATGATTTAATTAAACTCTAGAATTTATTCAATTTCACAGCAAGATATAAATTTTCACTTCACCTTTCACACAAACATCCAACTCACTCACTTCCCCATCTCTGTAAAGATCTGTAAATAGAATAAGAAATCTTTGTGTTACAGCACACTGATCATGTGCAAAGATCAAGGGAATTAAAATGTGCTTTGAATTTAAAAACAATGACTGGTCGCTTTGAACATTAATACTGAGACCCACAAATAGAGTGAGAACGATAAATGTGAGACTAAATACAGTGATACAGAGGGACACCAACAGAGTGATATTTATAAAGGTGATATGAGCACAGTGACACAATGATTCACCAACAAAGTGAGATTGATAAGGTGTGACGGAGTACAGTGATACAGAGTGGCACCAGCAGAGGGCGATTGATAAAGGTGAGACTGAGAACAATGATACAGAGAGACAACAGCAGAGGGAGGTTGATAAAGGTGAGACAGAGTACAGAGATACAGAGAGACAACAGCAGAGGGAGGTTGATAAATGTGAGACTGAGTACAGTGATACACCAGCAGAGGGAGATTGATAAGGTTGAAACGGAGTACAGTGATATAGAGTGGCACCAGCAGAGGGCGATTGATAAACGTGAGACTGAGTACGGTGATACAGAGAAACACCAGCAGAGGGAGATTGATAAAGGTGAGACTGAGTACAGAGATACAGAGAGACACCAGTGGAGGGAGATTGATAAAGGTGAGCCGGAGTACAGTGATACAAAGTGAAACCAACAGAGGGCGATTGATGAAGGCGAGACTGATTACAGTGATACAGAGTGGCACCAACAGAGGAAGATTAATACAGCTGAGGTGGAATATAGTGGCTGATGCATTTGTGTCTCAGTAACAGCTGCTGTGCATGGTAAATGGGGGTAAAAGGGACACTTCACGCCTGACTGGTATAGTGCTGATTTTACATTCCCCATCTCTGCCAGTTTATATTGCTGCTATTTATATTCCACCTTCAAATACTCTACCTCCTGTGTAAACACCTCCCCAGTGAAATTCCCCACTCTGAAACTCCCACCATGACACTCGCCCCTGTGAATCTACCCCCTGTGCAACTCCCACTGTGAATCTCCCCATGTTGAAATACACCCCCGTAAAGCTCCCACACCAGCAAAACTCCCCATTTGTGAAAATCCACCTGTGAAACAAACTCCCTGAAACTCCCACTGTGAAACCCGCCCCCGTTAAGCACACCCCTGTGAAACTAGCCCCCTGTGAAAATTCCCCCTGTGACACTACCCCCTCTGAAACTTCCTCCAGTGAAATTCTGCACCCACGAAACTCCCACAGTGTAAAACCCCCTCTGAACCTCCCCCCTGTGAAACTTCCCACTGTGATACTCCCCCTGTGAATCTCCCGCATGTGAACCTCCCTCCGTGAAAGCCCCCTTGTCAAATTCGCCCTGTGAAACTCCCCCCTGTGAATCTCCCCCCTGTGACACTCCCCACTGTGAAACTCCCCCTTCCCCCTGTGGATCGCCCGCATGTGAACCTCCCCCCATGAAACCCCCCTTGTCAAATTCGCCTTGTGAAACTCCCCCTATAAAACACCCCCTGTGAATCTACCCCTGAGAAACTACCCCTGTGAACGTCCACCCATGATACTCTCCCAGTGAAACTCAAAAATAGAGATAATGGCCCAGAAATTCGAGTCGGGGGCTTGCCGCGCGTGTAAGCCCCCGATCTGCACTTACCCGACGCGCCGGCCGTTGAGCTTCAGGGATTCCTGGAATTGCTGTTTTAAAATGTTGACTCCCGGGCAGCGTCTGACGTCACGCTGCCCAGGAGTGCAGCCAGCGCGAAGCCTGTAGCGCGCTGTGCAACTGAGACACGCCCCTTGAGGTCTCAGTTTAATAGGACACGCCCCCAATGTTTCTCACAAGCTGCTAAGCATTTTTACATGCAAAGCAGCATTTTAAATAGGTTTTTGGTATTTTTATGAAGCTTTTGGTAACTTTTATAAACTTTTAAAAACGTTTACATTATTTTGAAGAATCTGAAGTAGTTTTAAACAGAATTAAAGCAATTTAAAAAGAATTTTTTAAATTCCATTTATTCATTTAGCAATGTCGTCATCAAACGTGTCTTCACACTGTTCCCTTTGGGGAACTGTATGAAGTGGTGGAAGGATGTATGGCCATGATTAACGCTCATTCCGTGACCGTAACCATCTTTGAACCAGCCATTAGGGTGGTTAGTCCTATGGCGGGAGGGTTTTACGGGCTCCCACAAGCTATACAAGGAGGGGGGGGCCACCCGCACCCACCCACGGACACGGACACAAATATCCCACTGGATGTCAACCCAGAATTTAGAGCCGGAGCTCCGACTCCACTTGCCGGGACTGTCTGGAGCGGGGATCGAAACCCTACCCCGTCTGGCCCAGCGGCGGGGATCCTACCGCTACGCCAAAGGCCCAATCCGATTAACAACATGAAATGGCTGGAATGAGCACAATTCACGGCATTAAAAGAACTCACAATTGAACTGATGATGACCTCAGCAATCTCCTCAACGAGGTGGAGGCGCAGCGCCTGCTCATCATTGGTAATGAGAAGTCAAAGGCGCCGCAAAAAGGACAGATGATAGATTGGTCTTTCAAGTGGCAGCATAGGGCTCCAGTCACGGGGAGGCAAAAGGCGCAGGAAACATATGGGTGTCACCTTTTGTGTGGAGTGGGCCTTTTGCATAGCGGTAAGCATCCCCGCCGCTGGGCCAGAAGGAGTAGGGTTTCGAACCCCGCTCCAGACAGTCCCGGCAAGTGGAGTCGGAGCTCCAACTATAAATTCTGGGTGGACATCCAGCGGGATACTTGCGTCCGCAGGTGTGGGTGGCCTCCCCCCTCAGATGGGTTGTGGGAGCCCGTAAAACCCTCACGCCATAGGACTAACCACCCTAATGGCTGGTATGAAGATGGTTATGGTCACGGAAGGAGTGTTAACGTGGCCAGAAATCCTTCCACCACTTCATACAGTTCCCAAAAGGGAACAGTGTGAGGATACGTACGATGATGACCTCTTGCGCAATGCACCTCCTTGGACCCTCAGTCGCAGATGTGAGGGGGCAAATCGTGCAATTGTTAAATTTTTCATTTTATTGACATGTAAAATGCTGGCCCAGTAATTCCCTTCCAAACGCGCGAGTACGGTCGGGGTACTTACGCGTCTGGCCGGAGGAAATGCCGGTTTTCAGCATGCACAGCACATGCGGGGAAAACCAGCATTTCCTGTCCTCTGAACGAAGGGGTTCAGAGGCAGAATGCGTGCGACTGTACAGGCAGTGCGTGCGCAGTAAAACTCGCCGCTTTCATTCATGCTTTCAGTGAGGTCAAGTCCTTATAACTTACACATGATAAAAGCATGAGGACAGTTGCTCCAGAGGCTGTGGAGGAAGATATTTCTTATCGTGGAGCTTCTTAAAGGCAATATTTTTGTTTGGGAAAGGGAGGAAAGTTATTTTAAGAAATGCTGAGGTAAGTTTTAAAGTTTATTTTCGTTTTTTAAAACGGATTTTCAGTACTGTAGGTAGAAGGATCAATTGTGGCTATGTGAATTGAATTTGCTGTGTTTATTAAATGTGAAAATGACTCCAACATTTTTAAGAAAGAAACTTTTCATCAGTAATATATTCTTTTAAGTAATTATGTATGTATGTCTGTATATATTCCTTTGCGTGTATGTATATATTCCTTTACTTATGTGTATGAATGTATGTATTTAATTATGACTTTCAGAGAAAGTAACTTATTGGAAAATCATAATTAAAAACATACATTCATACACATAAGTAAAGGAATATAAAACATACATACATATACGTAAAGGAATATATGCAGACATACATACATAATTACTTATTACTGATGAAAAGTTTCTTTCTTAAAAGTGTTGGAAATGTTACATTACTCATTTTAGAACACTCATTCTCACATTCAATTCACACAGCCACAATTGCTCCTTCTACCTACCGTACTGAAAACCCGTTTAAAGAAAAAAATGTAAACTTTAAAACTAACCTCAGCATTTCTTAAAATAATTTTCCTCCCTTTCCCAAACAAAAATATTGCCTTTCAGAAGCGCCACGATAAAATATATCTTCCTCCGCAGCCTTGGAGCAACTTTACACATGCTTTTTTCAAGTGTAACTTGTAAGGACTTACCCTCACTGAATCCATGAATGAAATCGACGAAGTTCACTGCGCACGCACTGCCTGTGCAGTCGCACACGCTGTGCCTATGAACCCCTTCGTTCCGAGGACTGGAAATGCCGGCGTTCCCCGCATGCGCTGTGCATGCTGAACGCCGGCATTTCCAACGGCCAGATGCGTGAGTACCCAGACGTACTCACGCATTTGGACACGAATTTCTGGCCCATTGAGGGCAAAATTAGAGAAGTTATGCTGAAACATTGTAAAGCGCTGGTTAGGCCACAACTGGAGTATTGTGTCCAGTTCTGGTCACCACACTTTAGGAAGGATGTGAAGGCACTTGAGTGGGTGCGGAGGTGATTTACTAGAATGTTTCCAGGGATGGGGATCTTAGCTACAAGGACAGGTTGGAGAAGCTGGATTTGTTTTCATTGGAGCAAAGGGGGTTGAGGGGTGATTTGATAGAGTTGTACAAGATTATGATGGGTTTGGATAGGCTTGTTGGGAAAGGCTGTCCCCATTAGTTGATGGTACAAGACTAGGGGAAACAGATTTAAGGTTTTAGGCAAGAGATACTGGGGGATGTGAGGAAGAGCCTTTTTATGCAGTGAGTGCTGAGAATGTGGAACTCGCTGCTGATGGAAGTGGTGGAAGTGGAGACACTCAGTTTTTTCAAGGGGTGACTGGATAGTCACCTGAAGGAAATAAACTTGCAGGGCTACTGGGATTGTGCGGGGGAATGGGACTGACGGAATTGCTGTACAGAGAGTTGGCACGGACTCAATGGGCAGAATGGCCTCATTATGTGAAGTTAGGAATCAATGACTCTATGTCTCCCCCTGTGAAAGAAACTCCCCCAAACTGCTCCCTGTGAAATTTGCCCCAACCCGTGAAACTCATCGCCACTGTGGAATTTCCTCCCCTGTGAGACTCTCCCCCATGAAGGACCCCCATGAAAATCCTTTCCAGTGAAACTCCCCCCATTTGAAACATTGCCCACCCCGTGAAACACATCCCTGTGAAATCCCCTCTGTGAAACTCCCCATCTGTGAAGCTCCCCATGTGAAGATCCCCCTGTGAAGCTGTCGCCGTGAAGCTCCCCCATGAAATTGAACACTAAAACTTTGCCCCTGTGAAAACCGCCGTGAAACTCCCCCTGTGAAAATCCCCAGAGAAACTCGTGAATGAGACTCCCCCCCATGAAACACGCCCATGAAAATCCTCTCCTGTCTAACTCCCCTTTTGATACCCGTGAAATCCCCCCTGTGAAAATCGCCTGATAAAAATCTGATCGAAACTTCTACGCTGAAACTCCATCAGCTGTTAAGACCCTCCCCCCACCTTGTGAAACTCCCCCAGTGAAATTCTCCCCCATGAAACTGTCCTCTAAACCATCCGACCTGAAACTCCCCCAACTGTGAAACATTATCCCACCCCCAAACCTGGTGAAACTACTCCACTCCCGGTGATGCTTCAGCTTGTAACTCTAACCTCCTTTGAAATTTCACCTGGTGAAACTCACCAGCTTTCAAATTCGTCCCCACCCCCTGGTTATAATGCCCCACTGCCTGAAACTCCACCTCTGTGTTACTTGCCCCCGCCCCCTCCCACCCCTGTGAAATTGCCCGCAGTGAAACTCACCCACTGGAAAACTCTCCACGTCAACCTCCCCGGGCACTGTCCAACACCCGCTGCCCTATGAAACACCCGTCATGAGGGTATCCGGGGCCACATTCTCTTTGATGCGTCGGTAATGTATGGTGTACCCAAAGGCGGCCAATTCCATCCTCCAGAGTAATATTTTGTTATTCTTGATCTTAGTGCGTTTTGGCTAATCCAGCATAAACGCCACGGAGCACTGATTGGTTATAAGTGTGAAATGGTGCCGAGCGAGTAAATGACACCATTTATGTACCGCTTCGATGATGGCCATAGCCTCCCTCTCGACAGCAGGATAATGGATCTTGCTACCGTGCAAAGTTCTGGACTGAAATGCAACGGGTCGACCACCTTGATTCAAGGTAGCAGAGATCTCCACATCCGATGCATCACACTCGACCATGAAAGGAAGATTTTTATCAATGGAATGATGCGTGGCTTTTTCCAGTTGTCGCTTGAGGAGGTTGAAAGCTGGAATAGACATTGGCTCTAATGGAAATGACTTTGCATGAAGCAGGGGCTGGATCTTGTCGGAGAAGTGGGGTATCCATTTCGCATAACAGGCGAACAGCCCGAGTGCCCGACGAAGAGAGCCGAGATTTGTAGGGGGAAGGAGCTCCTGAAGCGGTTGAAGTCGCTCCGGATCCAGTTTGATGACACCGTTGCCCACCCAGTAGCCAAGGATGTTGATTGATGGTACTGATTTCACAGGTTTGGACTCATTTAAGGTTAAGTTGTGACGATGGAGAACGTCAAAAAATTTCTGGAGGTTGGCATCATGCTCTTTCTGGTCATGACCAGCAATGGTGTTATTATCCAGATATGTAAAAGTGTCCGTTAAGATCTCCTGTTTGACTAGGCTATCCATTGCCCGTTGAAAGATGGCCACCCCATTGGTGACCCCAAATGGAAGGCGACAAAATGGTAAAGCCGACCATTGGCCTCAAAGGCCGTATACTTCTTGTCAGAGTCCTTTAATGGCACTTGATGATATGCACTCCTTACATCAAAAGTTGAAAATACCTTGTATTTTGCAAGGTTATTGACCATGTCATCGATGCGTGGTAGTGGGTATGCCTCCAAGACGGTATACTGGTTAGCAGTTTGCGAGTAATCGATGCAAAAACGTTTCTTGTGTTGCTTCAGAGGATTTTTAACAATGACGACTTGAGCCCGCCAGGAAGATGAACATGGCTCAATGACACCATCAGCTAGAAGGCGAGAGATTTCTGTCTCGATAAAGGATCAGTCATCTTGGCTTAAACGTCGTGATTTAGTGACTATGGGCTTACATCAGGGGGAAAGATTGACAAATAAGGAGGGCTCGTCGAGTGAAGCCGCTGAAAGTGCACGAAGTGGTACTTTGGAAATAGTAAGCTTCGGCTTTGAGCCTTCAAACTTAAAAGTGAGACTTTTGTGTTGTTTCTGGAAATCCTGTCCCAGGAGCACATCACTGCATAGGTTCTTGAGCACTCCGAGCTGGGTGGAGAAATAAGTGCGGCCATTGAGAATAAGGTCGACAAGACAAAAGCCGGAAGAAATGGTGGTCAGTGTCATCAGAGCCATTGCAATTGCCCTGTCCGAGGGTTAAATACGCAGTTTTAACTTCCTGACAGCCCGCTCACTAATGAAGCTGTCAGAGTTGCATAAAAGATTAGTGCACTCAAAATGTGTCCATTTACCAAAACCTTTGTGGCTGCATGGGACAGACTTTGGGGAAAAATAGCTGTGATGGGAGGAGGGGCAGTTTTATCCTTGACAGCTGTAATCTTAGTAGTGGTTCTTGGGGGAGGAGCAGTTTTATAGATTGCAGCTGTCACCATAGTAGAGGCTCTTGGGAGAGGAGCAGTTTTATAGATAGTAGCTGCAAAACTAACAGGAGCTCTCGACCGGTATACCTTAGAAAAGTGGCCTTTCTTACTAACAGCAGCTCTTAACTGGCATACGTTAGAAAAGTGACCTTTCTTGGTGCAATGTTTGCAGGTCGCGTTACGAGCAGGACAGAATTTCCGATAATGGAATGCTCCTCCACAGAAGAAACACCTCCTTCCAGATTGCCAGATTGCCACTAGGGCGGGGTCGTCATCAGTGTAGGTTTCTAGGGTAGGGTTGTCATCAGCCGGGTTGGAGTTGTCATCCATGAGGGCTTCCGCCCGAGGCCTATCGAAAGAGTCGCTAAAAGTGATAACAGCAGCCCGTGTACGTGGGCAGCCTGTAACTTGATGGTTTTATTCTCCAACAGATGCTGATGTATGAAGGGAGATGCAATCCCATTAATAAAGGAATCACGAATTAACTCCTCCTGGTACTGCTCTGCTGTTACAGCGTTAAGATTACAATCCTTGCTGAACCTGCAAAGTTTCTAAAGGAATTCATCAAGTGATTCCCCGGGTTGTTGTCGAGTTGTGGCCAGTAGATGCCGAGCAAAAATTTCATTTGGGGACTTGACATGTAGCTGCTGTAGTATCTGGATAGCGGCGTCATAGTCTACACAGTCTTTGATATAATCAAACGCATGAGGGGATACATAATTAGCAAGCATTCGTAACTTGTTAGGAACATTCTCAACACACTCCTCAAGGAAGTTGCTGAAGGTACGATACCAGTGTTTCCATACCTTAGCGGCTGTAAGTGAATTCGATCCAGGTCGAGACGTGCGGGTCTGAGTAGTTTCTCCATGATGGATCGATTAATTGTCTAAGTTCCCTTCTACGGCTTGAGTCATAGCTGGCTGTTCCCGAATCACCCAATGCATGGAGTCGATATCAAGTTGATTAAATGACGTACTAAAACTGACTACGCACTTGGTTTGAGTATAAAGCAAGGCTTTAATCAACTTGTTTCAGAACATGGAGGTCTAGTTGTATTCACTAGTTCCTTATCTTACAAAATGTCCCTGCCAAGCTGGGTCCGACTCCCGAGTATTTATACTCCTTGGACGGCACCACCAGCTGGCCGTCCAGCGTTATTTCACGAGTAATTTCTTGATGAATGATGAGATTTATAACAGCCATGGTATCGGCGGATCTACAGTTCCTTTGATATTGTACGAGGTTAATAATATTTACTTACAAAATTATTTATTGAACTACACGGCTGTCTGCAGTGTCAGCTTCGCCCTGGGTTTTGCTGCCAGTGATTGTTCGGTCTGGTTAACAGTCTCTTTCCCCTTGGATCGATTTGTGGCCATTTGTTGCCAGAAGCTGAGAGTCAAATATGTCACCGAAAAACTGCAGCCTTCGTTATAGCAACAGTGTGTGGGCTAATCTTTGTAGAAAACATTCCAATGTATTTAACTTTTTACCGTCGGGAACTAATTGACAATGTATCGTGGTACTGTGATGTAAAGTCAAGCTTCTGTACCTCACGCGTGTGGAGAACATTCCTCTGGTTTGACGTTGTTTTAACCCCGTTCGCTCCATTTGTTTTGATTTACATGTTCAATGCTCTGACCATCAGGCACATTCTAGTGACCAGAAGAGTCAGGAGGGGACGCAGGGGCAATAACAATACTGAGAATCACAATGATCCAGAAATGGAGAGTCGGAGAAAATCTATAATTTTACTGCTCGCCATCTCAGGCACTATTATCCTGTTGTGGTTGGTTAATTTTACACATTATATCTGTGTACAAATTACAGACTTTCAATTTGTGCTCGGAAATCAGAGTGACCCTCTCAACATTATGGAAGAAATTGGGTATATGCTTCAGAGTTTGAGTTCCTGCAGAAACACATGGATTTATGCAGTAGTGCAGAATAAGTTTAGAGGGCAGCTGATGAATGTGATTAACTATCCCTTTGATCGAATTATTAAGTTAGTGCAACGGTTGAAATAACTGATCTCAATTCGACCTCACTGAGTCCTTAGACTGTACAATAGCATGTTAATCTCATGTGTAATTTTGTGACACTTTAACATGAGTATCTATCTATCTATCTACCTATCTGTCTCTCTTTATCTCTCTATCTCTCTATCTCTTTCTATCTCTATCTCTCTCTTTTTCGTTCTTTCTCTATCCCTCTGGCTATCTATCTCTCTATTTATCTCTCTCTTTATCTCTATTTATCTCTCTCTCTCTATCTCTCTCTCTCTATCTATCTCTCTCTCTCTCGTTCTCTCCCTATCTATCTCTCTATCTATCATGTGTTTGGCGCAATGTGAGGAACAGGCTGTGGGCCCTCCGCTGACGGCTCTGCATCATTCGCTGCAATTTCAGCAGCCGCCGTCACAAATGACTGAGTGTTTAAAACGTTCCTGTGGAGCCAGGAGGAGAAGGAGTGCCCCTTCTGGCTGCACAGCAACTGACCACTTACAATCGCGGCAGGACAGCCTGTTTTCGACCCGCCCTCCAGGATTTACAATAAGCCAGCCGCTCACAAGCCAGACCAAGGAATTTGAAATCCTTACAATCGACCAGCTGCCTCTGAAGACGCGATAGGCGCCGGCAGGTGATCTATTTCGTGCTGTCTGCGCCCAGAAACGTGGCACAATAATTATTTTACCCTAAGCTTTGCAAAGAGGTTGTGCATGTTGCAGAGCAGTGAGTATAGTCCGAGTTCAGTAGCTGCAGTACGGATTATCGTTCAGAGATTCCAAGGATGCAAGGGACCGCCATTGGACTTTGCTAAAACAGAGTTGAAACTGTGCCAGCTTTAAACTTGGTGGAGTATCTGTAGGTAGGATTCTGTAGGGAGAGACGATTATAATGCTGTAATTTCTGACGTCCCCGCTACCAGATTCCCCTTATCCTACCGATATACCCGATCTGACAGTAGTGTGGTAAACCACTGTTGTTAGTATTGTTGTACTTGTCTGTGCATGCCTCAGCTGACTCCGCCCCTGGCTCCACCCTCATGGCTGGGTATAAAGGTCGCTGCTCAGAAGCCTCCGGCCCTTTTGGATACCAGGCAACCCCAAGAGGCATGCTCTGTTCTTTGGTAATAAAAGCCTGTTTATTACTTACTCAATCTCCAGTCTTTTGTAGCAATTGATAGTGCATCAATTTTATTACCAAAGTTAAATGTTGGCTGCGGATGCTGATCAACCGATGGCGCAAAACGCTGAGCAGCAGGCGCTGCTGCGAGCCCTCAGACCAACATGCCTGGACCTAGACCCCCAAGAAGCGGGTTCGTCGACTAAATTCGCACAATGGCTGCGTTGCTTTGAGGCGTATCTGGAAGCCTCGACCGTGACTCTTGATGAAAATAAACTGAAAATCCTGGCCTCGAAGGTGAGCCACCAAGTCTATACTTTAATCCAAGATGCGACGACCTACGCGGCGGCTATCGACCTACTGAAAGGGCAGTATGCACGCCCGGTTAACACGGTCTATGCCAGGCACCTTTTAAGATCTCGCAGACAGCAGCCCGGGGAATCGGTGGAAGCCTTCCTACGGGCACTGCGGGTACTCGGATGCGGCTGCGACTGCAAGGAAGTATCGGCCGCGGCACATGCGGAGGGACTGATTCGAGACGCTTTCGTTGCGGGTCTAAGGTCCGACTACTCCCGGCAGAGGCTGCTGGAGAAGGGTGAAATAGACCTGACAAAGGCAGTGTCCCTCGCGCTCTCGCTTGACGCGGCCCACAGAAATATGGACGCTTTCTCCCCTCATCGCCCCGCGCCGTGGACGCCGCAATCTTGGGCCATGGGACCGCCACCTCCAACTGCTGCAGCGATGTCCAAGGCACAAAAATGCTATTTTTGTGGCCAAGCTAAACACCCTAGAGCACGCTGCCCCGCGAAGAATGCTATCTGCTCCGGCTGCGGGAAGAAAGGTCACTACGTTAGCGCCTGCAAAGGGAAGACCGCTAACGCCAGCAGCGCTGCGTGCGAACCGTGGGCGCAGCCATCTTGTCCGCCATCTTGGGCTCCCCCAGCCGCGTGGGGACCGTGGGCGCCGCCATTTTGTCCGCCATCTTGGACGCCTCCGACTTTGGTTACGGGGGACCCGGACTCCACCACCGCCTCATCGGACGACCGCATCGACACGCTTGAACATACGCTGGCTTCCGTGACGCTGGATCAATCTCTCCCGCATCAACTGTCCAGGTCCATGATGGACATTACGGTAAACGGCTGCGCCACTACCTGCCTTTTTGACAGCGGGAGCACGGAGAGTTTTATACACCCCGACACGGTGCGCAGTTACTCTCTCCCGGTCCTGCCGACGCGTCATCGCATCTCTATGGCTTCCAAAGCCCAGTCAGCGGACGTCGGTGGCTACTGTATGGTGACTCTTTCAGTGCGGGGTACTGAATACAAAAATTTTAAACTTCTGGTCCTGCCCCATCTCTGCGCTGCCGTCCTACTGGGGTTGGATTTTCAGTGCCACCTTAAGAGTGTCACTTTAGCGTATGGTGGACCCCTCCCCCCTCTCACAGTCTGCAGCCAGCAGTTTTTAAATCGCCCGCCGCGCGCCATTTGCAGCCTCTCCACCCTTAAAGTCTCCCCCCCCTCCTTGTTCGCTAACCTCACCCGCGACTGTAAGCCCATCGCTACCAAAAGTAGGCGTTACAGTGCCGGGGATAGGGGTTTCATTAAATCCGAGGTAGCGAGACTCCTGAAGGAAGGGATTATCGAGAGCAGCAATAGCCCATGGCGAGCACAAGTGGTGGTGGTGAAGGCTGGCGGCAAACAGCGCCTAGTTATTGACTACAGCCAGACGATCAACCGCTACACCCAGCTGGATGCATATCCACTCCCCCGCATATCTGACATGGTCAATCAGATAGCACAATACCGGGTGTTCTCGACGATTGATCTGAAGTCGGCATACCACCAGCTCCCCATCAGGGCTGAGGACCGCCAGTACACAGCTTTTGAAGCTGACGGTCGGCTCTATCACTTTCTCAGAGTTCCCTTCGGCGTCACCAACGGAGTTTCTGTCTTCCAACGGGAGATGGACCGGATGGTTGACCAGAACGCGCTCCAGGCCACTTTCCCATATCTAGACAACGTCACCATCTGCGGCCACGACCAGCAGGACCACGACGTTAATCTAGAGAAATTCCTCCGGACGGCCCAGCGGCTGAATCTCACATACAACAAAGACAAATGTATGTTTCGTACTACGCGCCTTGCTATTCTTGGCAGCGTAGTGGAGAACGGAGTCATCGGCCCAGACCCCGATAGAATGCGCCCCCTTATGGAGCTCCCCCTCCCCCACTGCCAGAAAGCACTGAAGAGATGCCTGGGGTTTTTCTCTTACTATGCGCAGTGGGTGCCCAACTATGCGGATAAAGCCCGACCCCTCATCAAGTCCGCCTCCTTCCCCCTGACAGCAGAGGCCTGTGCAGCCTTCACTCTCATAAAAGGAGACATTGCGAAGGCCACAATGCACGCTGTGGATGAGTCCCTTCCTTTTCAAGTGGAGAGCGACGCATCCGACTTTGCCCTAGCTGCAACCCTTAACCAGGCGGGGAGACCCGTGGCCTTTTTCTCAAGGACCCTCCAGGGCCCCGAGATTCGACACTCCTCTGTCGAAAAGGAGGCCCAGGCCATTGTGGAAGCCGTGCGACATTGGCAGCATTACCTGGCCGGAAAACGATTTACCCTGCTCACTGACCAGCGTTCAGTGGCTTTTATGTTTCATAATAAGCAGCGGGGCAAAATCAAGAATGACAAGATCTTAAGGTGGAGAATCGAACTCTCCACCTACAATTACGATATCTTGTACCGGCCCGGGAAACTCAATGAGCCCCCAGATGCCCTATCACGTGGTACGTGCGCCAACGCGCAGGTTGATAGGCTACAGACCCTCCACAATGACCTCTGCCACCCGGGGGTCACCAGGTTCTTCCATTTTATCAAATCCCGTAACTTGCCCTACTCCATCGAGGAGGTCAGGACCATGACCAGGAACTGCCAGATCTGTGCCGAGTGCAAGCCGCATTTTTATAGGCCAGACAGAGCGAGCCTGATCAAAGCCACGCGCCCCTTCGAGCGGCTGAGCATCGATTTTAAAGGGCCCCTCCCCTCCTCTGACCGCAATGTGTACTTCCTCAATATAATTGATGAGTACTCCCGTTTCCCGTTTGCCATCCCTTGCTCGGACATGACCAGTACCACGGTCATTAAATGTCTGAATGACCTCTTCGCCTTGTTCGGTTTCCCTAGCTATATCCATAGCGACAGGGGCTCATCTTTTATGAGCGACGAACTTCGGCAGTACCTGCTCGCGAGAGGCATTGCTACAAGCAGGACCACCAGCTACAACCCCCGGGGTAACGGCCAGGTGGAAAGGGAGAATGCGACAGTCTGGAAGGCAGTCCTTTTAAACTTAAAATCTAAGGGCCTTCCGACCTCCCGCTGGCAGGAGGTCCTCCCTGCGGCGCTCCATTCCATTCGGTCGCTGCTCTGTACACCCACCAATGCCACTCCTCACGAGAGAATGTTCTCCTTCCCCAGGAAGTCCACGTCGGGGATTTCGCTACCAACATGGCTGACTTCTCCAGGACCCGTCCTACTGCGGAAGCACGTGAGGACCCATAAGGCGGACCCCCTGGTCGAGAGGGTGAGCCTCCTCCACGCTAACCCGCAGTATGCTTACGTGGTGTACCCGGACGGGCGGGAGGACACAGTCTCCATTCGAGACCTCGCACCTGCAGGTGCTCCTGAAACACCCTCTTCGCCACCCACCGCTACTCCTGCCTACCCCCAGGACACAGTCCCCGCACGAGACCTCGCACCTTCGGGTGCCTCTGAGAGACCACCATCGCTACCTCCCATTACCCATGCTCTGACCCCTGTAGACGGCATGCAGCAGCCCCAGGGTCCGCCACCTGCTACACCTCCTCTGAACGAGACACCGGGTTCACCGTTGGATGCTGCACCATCACCGCCGCTGCTGCGACGCTCAGGACGGCTTACAAGGCCTCCTGATAGACTTCAGTACACGAATTTTTAGTGCACTTCACCCCGCCGGACTCAATTCTAAACAAGGGGTGAATGTGGTAAACCACTGTTGTTAGTATTGTTGTACTTGTCTGTGCATGCCTCAGCTGACTCCGCCCCTGGCTCCACCCTCATGGCTGGGTATAAAGGTCGCTGCTCAGAAGCCTCCGGCCCTTTTGGATACCAGGCAACCCCAAGAGGCATGCTCTGTTCTTTGGTAATAAAAGCCTGTTTATTACTTACTCAATCTCCAGTCTTTTGTAGCAATTGATAGTGCATCAAGTAGTTGCTATTCTTTATCAGAGGGTGGCTGTTTTTTTTTCGACCTGGATGACCATCGCGTCCCACATGGCCCACGCTGCAGTTCACAGCTGCTTTCTCGGACCTCAACTGGCTGACATTCTACACCTGACCCGCGCTGCCATTCCCTGCCTTGCTGCACTGTCATACACAAACTAACCACTGTTGCCAAATCAGAAACAATTCGCCAACTGGTATCCCTTTGTAGTTTAGCGATTTGTCATTGGTGCTTTGAAAATAAATAAAGATTTTCGACTTTATGAACAATTTATCCAATGACTGCTTTAAAAGACTAATATTGGATGAATGTATAAGCCTATTTAAGATCTTTAAATGATTTGATAGAGTAGATAACGAAAATGTATTTCCTCTGGTGGACGAGTCGAGAACAAGGGACATAATCTTAAAACTGCATTGCTATCCATTTGGCTACATGTTCCCTGACTCCACATATCTGACCTTAATCATGAGTCCAGTATATGGAACCTTATCGAAGGTGTTTTTAATATCCAAATATATTAAATCAACTATATTACCCTTGTCTATCACTTCTTCATAAAATCAATAAGTCTGTCCATGCATGACCTTCTCTTATGAAATCCGTGCTGACTATTCTTTACTGTATATCCGTTTTTTTCCTTTCACATCTTTCAGTAAATATTTCATTATTTTTCTTAGTACCAATGTTAAGCAATCTGGTCTATCGTTCCCAGGACTTGCTCTATTTTAATATAGTTATGACATTAGGTGTACGCCAGTCCTCTGGAACTATTCTTTTAATAATTCTTATACATAAGCAACAGTGCCTCTTCTATGCCTTCCGTGTCTTCTTTTAAATGCATAGATTCAATTCATCCAAATCAGGAGATTTATCATCTCTAAGTTTGATTGTTCATCAATCTCCCCTCTTTCTTTCTTAAAAGTTTTTAATTTTTTTTTATCTCTTCTTCTTTTGCCATGCCCACTGTAATCTCTCTGGTGAATACTGAGGAGAGGTAATTGTTCCATTTTTCTGCCATTTCGCTGTTATTGACTGTGAGATTTTCTGGTGCATCCCTTAGTGGCCTTATCCCTATCTCGATTTTATTTTGTAATTTATGTGTACATAGAATACTTTACTGTTTCTTTCTATTTTCATTGATAATTTAATTTCGTACTTCATCTTTTCATGTAGAATTGTTATTTTTTGACTTCATAAAAGCAACAAGATTTTTATGCCTCTCACTTTGATCTTTTCATGATAATAACATCCTCTTGTAACCTGCTGGGCAAAAAGAAGAAATCATTTTCCCTGGTTTATCTCATCCTAACTCTTCAGTATTTATAACTTTTCCAATAATCACTGCTCAACTAGTTGCCTGAACTCCTCATGTGAAAGGTCCAGTTCTATTGGTGGATAAAATATGAGATATAGAGTTGTCCATCTCCCATGGCATTACACATGAGGATGAAATTGGAGAGTGGCGAGGCCGTAAAACAAGTGGTAGCACATCGGTCACCAGATATCCAGTTCTTGGGGAGGGTCAGACAATGGGCTGCAAAAGCGATTCTGCATGTTTTGTTTCTCCGCCCATTTCCAATTTCACCCACAGACAGCCAAAATTAAAGGTTAGAAATTCGACTTGGTTGATAGCGCAAAACGAGTGGTATCGCTTTGTGGGCCTCTTATACTTTCTGCCCAATATTCATTTCCATTGAAGTCAGTGGAACTGTCTATCGGTTGGGGCATATCAATGGTGGCAGGTGTGGCACCACCCATCTTGCCATGAAGAGAAGGATGATTTTTTTACCGCAAATTTATTCTTCAGATGTAGCTGCGTTAGAGGAGAGTGATTAATTGGTCACGGGATACAGACATAATAGAATCCCAACTGTAAAGACCTACATTGTGCTCTTCTTTCTATATATCTGATATATGTTTTGTTGTCTACATTTGTAATGGAAACTATCTGTGCAATCTTTTTGTGTTGCAATTACATCCTCCAAGTCTCTACCTTTTACTTCCATTGTCTACAATGGAGATGTAAATGAGGAAAAGTTGCTAATATGCAGTTGATCCAATATCACCTCATTCACTCTAACACCAAATGTTAGAATAGGAATAAGAACATAAGAAATAGGGGCAGGAGTAGATCATTCGGCCCTTCGAGCCTGCTCCACCACACAATAAAATCATGGCTGTTCTTCTACCTCAACAACAGCTTCCCTCCCTATCCACAGGTCCCTTAATACCCTTAATATGCAAAAATCTATCTAACCGTATTTTGAATATACTCAACGATGGGGTATCCACAGCCCTCTGGGGAACAGAATTACAAAGATTCATAACCGTTTGAGTGAAGAAATTTCTCCTGATCTCAGCCCCAAATGTCCAACTCCTTATTCTGAGACTGTGACCACTAGTTATAGACTCCCCAGCCAGGTAAACATCCTTCCAGAGTTTACTCTGTCAGGCCCCTTAAGAATTCTGTAAGTTTCAATGATATCACCTCTAATTCCTCTAAACACTAAGGAATATAGACCTAGTCTATACAGTCTCGCTATGTCAGGCTGTTGCTTGAAGCATCTGTAAATCAGGTTTCCCAACTTTGGTAGCAGGCCCCAGATGTTTAAGAGGAGCAGTAGGTATGGTACCCTAGTGGTTAAGTTACTGGAGTAATAAGCCAAAGGTCTGAATGTAATTGTCCACAGAACGCAAGTTCAAATACTGCTATGTTAGTTTGTGAGTCTAATCTGTTAATTATTTTTGAAAAACGCTGGATTTAAAATGCTGGTAACAGTAAAACTGACCATGAAGTAGCCGAATTGTCAAAAAACTGTTGTCCTATTGGAAGGATAGCTTCTGCCCTTATCAGGTTTGGCCTAAACGTAGCATCAGTAAGCTCCCCGCTGGAGTGGAGCTAATTTAAAGAACAAACGGGAAACTGTTCACCCTCCATCGCCTGCAGTCCAGATCCATGGTCTTCCCATCGAATTACAGTATGCAGACATCAGTAACACATCAACGTGGTTGACAATTTTCTCCCTCCCCTGCTGATACAGCTTCTCCATAAATGCATCTATGCTACCTGCTTCAATTGTTCATTGTGGCAGTGCTTTCCACCTTCTTACCAATCTTTTCATAAGTAAGTTTCTCCTGGATTCCCTATTGGAATTTTAGTGACTATCTTATACTTATGACCTCCAGTTTTGGAACCGCCCCCACCCCACCCACAAGTGGATATATTTTGTCTACATCTACCCTTTCAAAACCTTACATTAGCTTACAGACGTCTATCATGAGACAACACTGGGAGCGAGTACTTTAGACAGGACATTTTCTCTGACGCAGATTATCTTTCTTACCCAATAAATAAGTTGAAATAACCTTCCTGATCAATTAACTTCAAAAACGTTTTTACATTTATTTTGAAACGAAATCATTTAATAAAATTATTAGTTATACATCAGGGAAAATAACATTCAGCAGTTTGTAAACCAACCTGCCAGGGGGGAAACTGATGGTTTGGATCGACTGCCTGTTTACACCATGCCCGATTTTACTTTCCAAGGGGCGGAAAGGGGTGGCCAATTCGATATCGTCAGTTTCCCACTGGTTGTGTTAAGTTAAATTTAATGGAGTTTATTGTTAAACAATTTGGAATGGGAGCAGGTGCTCAGATGGTCCAATCCTTCCATTGGACCGTATTAATTATTTTATCTTCTTCACCATGATGCAATAATGTGATAATGTCAAGGTATAATTGCTGACACACAGGCTTTTCCAGAAGGAAGTGCTGAGTTAACATCGGGCGTTAGTGTAAAATGGGCGGAATGTATTTGACTTCCCATTATGCGTGTCGGATGATTTTTCTTCAAATACTTCAATATAATGGCGGTCACTTTGATATCCTCCATTTAAATTATCAGGTATTCAGCAAATGTTAACCTCCGATAATCTTTGCAACAATTCCCTTTAAGTTAGCAATTTCAGATCTGCAGCAAAGCACAGCCTGTGATAATCAGTGTCATAATGCCCTTTAAATTGCCAATTGAAACTTGCAGATGATAAGAGGTGGTCCTGCTGTGTAAAATTAAGGTGTTGGACCGTACCCATATGGGTTGCATTTTTCGGGTGGGGAACCATATTAACCCCATTTGTTCCATTTGAGTTGATTTTACTGCTCAATGCTCTGACCAACAGGCACATTATACTGCCCAATAGACTAAGGAAGCGTCACCGAGGAAACAAGAATGGTGAGAATCACTGATTCAAAGCTGGTGAACCACAGAAAATCCATCATTTGGTTGTAAAACGGCAGTTTACAGGGCTGCGCGGTTTACGGCCGGCCGCTGCCGCTCCCCCACTCTGTGTCTCAGGCCGAGCGGCTGTCAGGCCCGGCCCGAGTGACCCCAACTCACCTCCCGCTCCGGCGGGCACTGCAGCTGCCCCGCTCGCTGTTGAGTAAAAGCAGTGAAAAAAATGGCGGCTACGTTTTGGGAAGCTGCAGGATTCGGTCCCGCCTACACACAGAATCAAACGCCCCCCGTGACGCACCGATTGGTCAACCATCAGGTCACTGAACTGTAGGATTGGTCAACCATCACGTCAGTCAATGCTATCCCCTGCACGCTATTAAATAGGTAATGAATTCAGGGAATTAAATAAATTATATCTATTCAAGCTGAACATGGATTCTGCAGTACAATTAGTGTGCACACGCTCAAAGCTCACGTGGCATGTAAGATAATACATCCTCTTTTCCAAACATGCTTCATTGACGATGTTGTGCAGGAACCACCTAGATTTGATGCTTTCTTGTACTCAAATTTGATTATCCCTTCCCTAAATGGGAAACCTATATGTATAATTTTACACTTTTTGGGTGCTTCAACAGCAACATGTATCAATATATTTTGTTTTTTAAACAACTGTTACACAGGCTTGTTGGTTTTACTGCAGAGACTGGGGGCTCGCAGTTACAGTTGGAGGTAAATCTCATGACTCCCGCCTCGAGCACTCTGTCCTGGAACCTGAGATACGGAACAGAATTGGTTAAAACCGCGCCTTTGAGAAGCTAATCCTTGCTCCAACTTGCCACCAGACTATGAGATTTGATGCTGTTCCTCTGATAGCTGCCGAAAGCAAGAAAATCATCAGCATAAATAAAACCTGAGGCTGTCAACCTGACTTTTGAAGTTACAAAAATACTCTAATAGAATATGATCTCTTTACATTCAGCATTGCAACTAAGCAAAATTTTGATTAGTAAATATTCAACCTTAATGCCTTGAGGGAATAGAAGGCAGGGGTTAATTAATACTTGGTTGCACAAACTTTGAAAAGAAACCGTGAGGTTGGAATCAGCCATCACAACAGCAGCTTCAGACTGGCTGGAAGAAAATTAATGAAGCAGTGATTTGAAGGAGTTCGAATGAGTTTAAAAAAAAACATCATCCTATAACTGTAATTTGTGAGGAATGGAACTAGGTGAACCCAACGACAAGAAGGCAAAATGAGGCAGAAGTTAGGTTGCAAAAACAAAGATAGACTTTACTTGAAATAAACAAAATAACAACAGCACAGATACAGGCCAGCAAGAGGAATCACAAGACAGTGAAAACTCAAGACTGAGCAATGAACATAAACTAAGCACCACTTAAATAGTAGGCATATAACCATGCACAGGTGAGTACAATTAAGAATAAAGAAGGAAACAATTAAGAGTTCATGGTGCCCTCTGGTGGTGATGCGAGGCAGAACCTGGATCATTCCTGACAGGAGCCCCCCGCCTAGGAACGGCCCCTGACGTTCCCCCAGAAGGTCCATGGCGACAACAAAGAAAGTTCTGCACTAAATCGCGATCCAGGATGTTCCGGTCCGGGACCCAGGAGCGTTCCTCCGGACCATATCCCTCCCAGTCCACCAGGAACTGGAGACGCCCACGAACCCGGCGAGAGTCCATCAGGCGATGGACCGTGTAGGCAGGCTGGCCTTCGATGATGCGGGGAGCAGGAGGAGGCCTCGTGGCGGGCGCCAGGGAACTGATGGCCACTGGCCGGAGCCGGGAGACATGGAAGGTGGGATGAATCCACATGGAGCGGGGCAGCTGGAGATGGTAGGACACCGGGTTGACCTTACTCAACACCGTGAAGGGACCGATGAAATGGTGCACCAGCTTGCGGGATTCCACTCACAGTGGGAGATCCTGCGTAGAAAGCCAGACCCTCTGATCAGGACAGAATGAAGGAGTCGGTCTGCGCCGCTTGGTGGCCTGGATCTGCCGTTGCCGAGAAGCTCATTGTAAGGCCAGCCACGCTCTCCTCCAGGTCCGTCGACAGCACTGGACAAACTTCTGTGCGGAGGGAAACTCCACCTCGAGCTCCTGCTCCTGGAACAGTGGAGGCTGAAACCCGAACTGGCACTCGAATGGCGACTTTCCTGTGGGGGAGCAGCGCAAGGTGTTGTGTGCATACTCAGCCCAGACGATGTGACGACTCCAGGTCGCAGGGTTAGCGGACACGAGACACCTCAGGGTCATCTCCAGGTCTTGGTTGATCCATTCTGTTTGACCATTAGACTGAGGGTAGATACCCGAGGAAAGGCTGAGATAGCTCCAATGAGTTTATAGAAAGCTCTCCAAACCGGGAGGCGAACTGTGGACCACGGTCAGAGACGATGTCAAGAGGCAAACCGAAC
Source organism: Somniosus microcephalus (assembly GCF_052327205.1). Classification (NCBI taxonomy): domain Eukaryota; kingdom Metazoa; phylum Chordata; class Chondrichthyes; order Squaliformes; family Somniosidae; genus Somniosus; species Somniosus microcephalus. The sequence continues at coordinate 90,904,132 of NW_028225179.1, forward strand.
AACCTGAAAACATGCTGGACCATGAGCTCGGCTGTCTCTTGGGCTGAGGGAAGCTTGGGCAAGGGCAGAAAGCGACAGGCTTTGGAGAAGCGATCCACGATGACCAGAATGACAGTGTTGCCTTGAGATGGTGGAAGGCCTGTGATGAAATCCACAGAGAGGTGTGACCAGGGGCATGTGGGAATGGGGAGAGGATGCAGCAAACCCTGTGGGGCGAGATCGAGGGTTCTTGTTTCGTGCACAAATAGCACAAGTTGCCACGAATGCCTTTACGTCCTTCTCCATGGTGGGCCACCAGAACCTTCTGCGAAGGAACTCCAGCATCCTGGATGTGCCTGGATGTCCAGTGAGTCGCGACGAATGCCCCCACTGCAGGACTTGTGAGTGTGCCGTGTTGTGAATAAAAAGGCGACCTGGTGGGCCGTTGCCAGGGTCTGCCTCCCTCTGTTGTGCCTTTCTGACCAGTGTCTCGGTCCCCCAGCGAACCGGTGCTACAATTCGAGAAGTTGGAAGAATAGGTTTTGGTTGTCTCTCCCGCTCGGGTGGATCAAATTGTCTGGAGAGAGCATCAGGCTTGAGATTCGTGGATCCTGGACGATATGACAGGACAAAGTTGAAACGATTGAAAAACAGTGCCCAGCGAGCTGATGAGAGTTAAGCCATTTGGCCTCCTGGATATAGGAGAGATTCTTATGGTCTGTCCAGACAATGAACGGGTGTTTAGATCCCTCCAACCAATGTCTCCACTCCTCCAGTGCCAACTTGACTGCTAGTAGTTCCCTGTTTCCAATATCGTAGTTTGTTCTGCAGGAGTGAGTCGGTGAGAAAAGAAGGCGCAAGGGTGCAGTTTGTTGTCGTTAGACCGCTGGGAGAAAACGGCACACACTCCTATATCAGAGGCATCCACCTCGACAATGAAGGGGAGTGAGAGATCCGGAATCACGAGGACAGGAGCAGACGTGAAGCCGTGCTTGAGATCCTCGAAAGCCTGCGCAGCCTCAGCGGACCAACTGAACCGGGTGGAAGCGGTTTTGGTGAGGGCGTTGAGAGGGGCAGCAATGGTGCCGAAGTTCCTGATGAATCTCTGATAGAAATTAGCAAACCCCAAGAAACATTGCACCCGTTTGAGAGAGGTGGGTGGTGGCCAATCTCGGACAGCTTGGGTCTTGCCATGGTCCATTTGGATGTTGCCGCTGGAGATAATGAAGCCCAGGATGAAACCGTGGAAACGTGAAACTCACACATCTCAGCCTTGACAAACAAGAGGTTATTAAGCAGACGTTGCAGGACTTGCCTTACATGCTGGGCATGATCGTGAAGAGTTTTGGAGAAAATGAGAATGTCGTCCAGGTAGACAAAGACAAAGCGATTCAGCAAGGCTCGGAGGACGTCGTTGATGAGCGCCTGCAACACAGCAGAGGCGGTGGCCAAACCAAAAGGCATGACCAGGTTCTCATAGTGCCCGGTTGGTGTGTTGAATGCGGTCTTCCACTCGTCCCCTTCGCGGACGCAGATGAGGTTGTAGGCGTTGCGCAGATCCAATTTTGTGAAGAATGTGGCTCCCTGTAGTAGCTCGAATGCCGTCGAAATGAGCGGAAGAGGATAACGGTTTTTTATAGTAATCATGTTAAGGCCACGGTAGTCGATGCAGTGGCGGAGACCTCCATCTTTCTTACTCATGAAGAAAATCCCGGCACCAGCAGGAGAGGTGGACGGACGGATGAAGCCAGTGGCGAGGGCGTCACAGATGTAATCCTCCATAGCGGCGGTCTCTGGAGCAGAAAGGGAGAATTTCCTACCCCTAGGTGGGCATGTCCCAGGCAGGAGGTCAATAGCACAGTCATGTGGCCTATGAGTGGGAAGTGATGTGGCTCGAACCTTACTGAAGACCTCTTTTAAATCCTCATACTCGGGAGGCACTCGGGACAATTCAGAGTGCGATGCTGGCACCTGGGGCTGGGAAAGAGACTTGGAGCGAAGACAGGTGGTATGGCAGGCGGAGACCCATTCCGTAAGTCGGCCGGCGGCCCAATCCATTCGTGGATTATGGCAGGCCAACCAAGGGTAACCCAGAACTAATGGAAACTCGGGAGAGTGGATAAGGGAGAATTGGATGGTCTCGAAATGTTGACCTTCCACGCCCAAACACAGGGGGGCAGTAAGATGGTGAATAGTTCCGGAGCCCAGGGGTCTTCCATCCAGGGCGACAACAGTGAGGGGGTGATCTAGATGGGTCAGGGGAAACTTAAGCTGTTTAGCTCAACCCAGATCCATGAAGTTACCATCAGACCCAGAATCCACCAGGGCCTTAAGATCATGTTGTTGATTGCCCCAGAAAAGGGAGGAAGCCAGCAGGACCCTAGAAACAGTGGGGCCGAGAGAGACGGTTACGCTCATCTCAGGTCCCTCCGTCCTGGATGAGCCCTGGCTTTTCCCAGCAACTTTGGGCAAGAAGAGTGAAAGTGGCCCGGTTCTCCACAATAGAGGCAAGATCCCTCTCTCATCCGGCGATCACGTTCAGGCTGCGAGAGACGAGTTACTCCCAACTGCATGGGCTCCTCTGGATCAGTCAAAGATGGACTCGTGATGGGTCAGAGGTTCTCAGATGGCTTTGAAGCAGGGAAGGCTCTTGTCTCCGGAAGTGAGGTGAAAAAGGAGTGGCGTTCTCTTCGCCTCTCACAGAGACGATTATCCACTCGAATGGAGATATCAAAGAGAGACTCCAAATCAATCACTGGATATCTGGAAGCCAGTTCATCCTTGATTTCATCCATGAGACCGTGGCGAAAGGTGGCGATGAGCGCCTCCGAATTCCATTGGCTCTCTGCAGCGAGAGTGCGAAACTCAATAGCGTAGTCAGCAACCCCAGGAGCCCCCTGGCGAAGCTGAATTAGTTTGTTAGATGCCTCTCTCCCACTGACAGGATGATCAAAAACCCTTCTCATTTCCTCAGAGAAAAGTTGGTAGTTTAAACATGCCGGAGTTTGCTGTTCCCAGACGGCCATAGCCCAGGTAAGTGCTTTGCCGGTGAGTAGCGAAATGATGTAGGCTACTCGGGAATGGTCACTGGGAAATAATGAACCTTGCAGTTGGAAAGCCAGGGAACACTGGGTTAGAAAGCCTCGACATCCTCCTGGGCTACCATCGTAACGCTCGGTTGCAGGTATTCGGGGTTCTTTCAGAGGAGGAGGCGAAACCGGAGGAGCGGGTAATGGTGCTGGAGTAGCTTGGATCACCTGACTCTGGCTCTGATGGAAAGCAATGACGAGGGCCTCCAGCTGTTTCTGGCTTCGGGAGAATGACGTGGCGGGGCACCTCAGTTCGTCCGAAATCAATTGTAGCTGTTCAAAAATTTGTCGTACCCATTGGTCCTTCTCTGCTGGGTCCATTGTTTGGCTCAGTCTTGCTGTGAGGAATGGAACTAGGTGAACCCAACTGCAGGAAGGCAAACTGAGGCAGAGGTTAGGTTGCCAAAACAAAGATAGACTTTACTTGAAATAAACAAAATAACAACAGCACAGATACAGGCTAGCAGGCCAGCAAGAGGAATCACAAGGCAGTGAAAACTCAAGACTGAGCAATGAACATAAACTAAGCACCACTTAAATAGTAGGCATATAACCATGCACAGGTGAGTACAATTAAGAATAAAGATGGAAACAATTAAGAGTTCATGGTGCCCTCTGGTGGCGAGGCGAGGCAGAACCTGTGTTATTCCTGACAAATTTTGTAATTCTCCACAGTTCCCCATTATTTTATTTAACTCCTGTGCATGTATTTGTTGTATATCGTATCCTGTTTATTTATAAAACCTGCTGCAATCAATTTAAGGTAAAATAAAACTCGAGCAAAGATAATGTAAAGTCATAGATATGATTTATCCAATCAGAAAATAATTGTCGTCAAATAAATTTCAACCGAAATGAATCTAGGCTAATCCATTTTTCTCGAAAATGTATAAGGACAATTTTCAAACATTATCCGTGAAGGCACAGACCTTTCCCAATCTCTACCATTGTTATCTCAAGTGAAAATCTACGTGGTTTAACCCATACATTTCCTTCCTACAGCTCCCTCCCCGGAAAAAAAAACGAAAAAAAAGAAAAAGAAAAAAATAAAAGAAGAAAAAGAAAAGCCAGAAAAGAAAAAAATGCTCCCTCCCCCGTGCCTTACATTTCATAACATTCTGTGACGCAATCCCCAGTTGCACAATCTCAGCAATGGGTGGAGTTTGGTTTGAAGCTGCTTAGTTGAGTACCACACTTTTAGAAAGGCAGGAAAAAGTGCAGAAAGGCATTTAAAGAACACAAATAATATTTACATGCTTTATCACAGAAATCACAGAAACCCCACAGTGCAGATAGAGGCCATTTCGGCCCATCGAGCCTGCACCGACACATGTCCCACCCGATCCCCGTAACCCCTACACCAACACATATCCCACCCTATCCCCGTAACCCCACGTATTTAATCCCCCTAACACTAAGGGTCAATTTATCATAGCCAATCAACCTAACCCGCACATCTTTGGACTGTGGGAGGAAACCGGAGCACCCGGAGAAAACCCACGCAAACACGGGGAGAATGTGCAAACTCCACACAGACAGTCGCCCGAGGCCGGATCCTCATTAAATCTAATAAGGAAAACAAATGCTGAATATTAGGAGCAGTTGAATGCCTTGACATCCAGAAATGTCTTGTTGTAAAAAGGAGGATATGAGTTTAACCACCGATTAAAAACCGCATTCAATTTCCCTTTCTATTGAAGCCAATAGAAGGGGAAATTGGGCGGTCTTATGAAGGCCGTCCAAGTCGATATCGTCCATTTTACATCATCGCCCAGAGTAAAATTACTCCATACATTATAATGCAGATGTTGGGGTTTCACTTCATCACACCACCCATATAAAGGAGTATGGCCTTCAGCTGCAGCACAACTCGATAATGGATAAGGAGATCTTCGAAGTGCTCCTTCCAGCGGGCACTGACTGCTTCCCTGTCCTTGATGAGTACCTCTCCATTGTTGGCCTACAGTGGGGAAGGGCCTTGTCTGCTTGGGCCATAGAAAGTCTTGACTGCAATAAAAAATCCATGCACATCATGGTTGTCGGCTAGCTGCTGGATCACCTGCACTTTCTCCACCCACCATCTGTTCTTTAGGTCGCGAGTTTTTTGCTGGACCTCGGCCTTCAGGCTTTTGTAGAGCTGCTTTCTTGCTCTCGAGTTCTGTTGCTGTTTCCAGATCAGAACTGCCTTGTGCTTGCGGCTTATTAGCTCCTGGATCTCCTGGTCATTCTTGTCGAACCAGTCATGGTGTTTCCTGGTTGAGTGACAGAGCGTCTCTTCACAGGTGCTGATTATGGAGGCCTTGAGTGCAGACCAGACGCTGTGGGCACTCTGTGTCTCTGCAGAATCGGGAGTCGTCAGGTTGTTTGTGAGGCACAGGCTGAATAGGGCTTTCTTAGCGGGGTCTTTGAGTGCTCCAGCGTTAATTTTCCTGCGGCATTGTTTCTGTTGCCGCCGCTGTTTTGGGGCTACATTGATGGAGGTGACAGAGCGGATTAGGCGGTTGTCTGTCCAGCAGTCATCAGCACCTGTCATGGCCTGGGTGATGCGGACATCCTTGCAGTCCCTCACTTGGATGATGACGCAGTCCAGCAGATGCCAGTGCTTGGAACGAGGGGGCTGCCATGAATCCTCTGACTTCAACACGAGTGTACTCAACTCCATCCCACAGCATACTACCCGCCACCATCTCAGCACAACCCCAGCCTGGTATGAGGTTGAAAAGGCCATCCGACAACTGAAGAACAACAAGGCCTCAGGAGCAGATGGAATCCCCACCGAGGCACTAAAGCATGGCGGAGAAGCACTACTGGAGCGAATTCATGAACTAATTTCTCTTAGCTGGAAGGAGGAGTGCATGCCAGGGGATCTCAGAGATGCCGTAATTGTGACCATCTTCAAGAAAGGTGACAAGTCCGATTGAGTTAATTACAGAGGATTATCCCTGCTATCTGCCACAGGGAAAGTCATCACAAGAATCCTCCTCAATCACCTTCTCCCAGTGGCTGAAGAGCTCCTCCCAGAGTCGCAATGTGGATTCTGCCCACTAAGAGGCACAATGGACATGAACTTCACTGCACGTCAATTACAAGAGAAAGGCAGGGAACAGCACCAACCAATGTACATGGCCTTCTTTGATCTCACAAAGGCCTTCGACACTGTCAACTGTGAGGGATTATGGAGTGTCCTCCTCAAAGTCAGCTGCCCTCAAAAGTTTGTCACTATCCTCCACCTGCTTCACGATGACATGCAAGCCGTGATCGTGACCATCGGTTCCACCACAGACCCAATTCACGTACGAACTGGGGTCAAGCAAGGCTGTGTAATCGCACCAACGCTCTTCGCAATCTTCCTTGTTGCAATGCTCCATCTCACCCTCAGTAAGCTCCCCACTGGAGTGGAGCTAATTTACAGAACAAACAGGAAACTGTTCAACCCCCGTCGCCTCTAGCCCAGATCCAATGTCGTCCCATCCTCTGTCGTTCAATTACAGTATGAAGACAATGCTTGCATCTGCGCGCACGTGGAGGTCAAACTCCAAACCATCATAAACACCTTCACCGAAGCATATGAGAGCATGGGCCTTACACTAAACATCCGTAAGACAAACGTCCTCTACCAACCTGCCCCCGCCACACAGTGCTGCCCCCCGATTATCAAAATCCATGGCAAGGCCTTGTACAACGTGGACCACTTTCCATACATCGGGAGCCTACTGTCAACAAGGGCAGACATCGATGACGAAGTCCAACACCACCTTCAGTGAGCCAGTGCAGCCTTCGGTCGCCTGAGGAAGAGAGTGATTGAAGACCAGGACCTCAAACCCGGCAATAAGCTCATTGTCCACAGGGCAGTAATGATACCTGCCCTGCTGTATGCCTCAGAGACATGGACCATGTACAGCAAGCACCTCAAAGCACTGGAGAGGTTCCACCAACGCTGCCTCCACAAGACCCTGCAAATTCATTGGCAGGATAGGCGCACCAACGTCAGTGTTCCTGCTCAGGCCAACAACCCCAACATCAAAGATCTGACCACGCTCTATCAGCTCCTATGGACGGGTCACATTGCTGCATGCCCGATAAGAGACTCCCAAAACAAATGCTCTACTCAGTGGGCAGAGGAAATGCTTCAAGGACACCCTCAAATCCTCCTTTAAAAAGTCTAACAACCTCACCGACACCTGGGAATCCCTGGCCCAAGACCGCACAAAGTGGAGGGGAATCATCCGGGAAGGCGCCGAACACCTTGAGTCTCTTCGCCGGGAGCAAGTGGAAGCCAAGCGCAGGCAGTGCAAGGAGCGCATGACAACCCCACCCACCCGCCCCTTCAACCACCGTCTCCCCCACCTGTGACAGAGACTGTCGGTCCCGCATTGGACTAATCAGTCACCTGCAAGCTCATTTTTAATGTGGAAGCATGTCATCATCGGTTCCGAGGGACTGCCTAAGAAGAAGAAGAAGAAGAACTCGATAATACACTTTATTCTTTGCTAATCTGTATGCAATACAGCACCTGCATTGGTGAAAAGAGGAGATGTCTCAGGACACCAAAAACTTGCCTTTACATAGCGCCTTTAAAGTAGATAAAACATCCAAGACACCTCACAGAGGCTTAAATAAAAATAATAGCCAGGAGCCACAGCAGGAGATATTCAGAGGATTGTCGAAAAGTTTCATCGAGGTGGTGGGATTTAAGGAGGTTTTTTACAGGAGGAGGGGGAAGTAGAGAGAATGAAGGGATTGAGAAAGTCCATTCCAGAGCAGTGACTGTGGGCGGCTTCAGACAATGGAAAGTAAAGTCAGGCGGGTGCAAAACAGACGGCCCAACCAATTTCTGCCGTGCTGGGTATGTTAAAATCAGGGTTATGGGGCTACAATGATACAATCTAAACCAATTCAGTTACCTCCAATTACCTCCAATTTACACTGAAGCTTTAATTGTCATTTATTGTGGTTATGGATTCAATACTGGAGTATAATTCTCAATATTAGCAAATTAACAGCGAAACCAATAAGTATATTTTTACAGCTTAATAGTAACATTATATGAAATAACTTTGGCTGGTTCTGAATGAGAATAAGGACACAAATGGACTGGACCTGTTTCTGGTTGGGGCGGATGTCACCGGTTAGAAAAGGTAGTTACTTTAGGAAATGCAGTGTCAGAGCGATCAATGGAACTAGTATTGAACGCCGAGATGAGTCGGAGAGGAATTTCCCAGATTATTGCACCCATATTGGCCTGTTATTTTTTACCTTTTTTTTGCTTATACCATTAGCTCATAATGGCCCAGATATTCCGATCACAAGCGTCCCACGGGGGGCGGCCTGTGATCTGGATAAATCTGCGCCCTTACCTGAGGGCTCCCGGGATGCAAACAAATCCAGTACTGGGCCTCTCCAAACTGCCAGTGCAGAGGGCCCACATATTCCAGAGACGCAGGTAGTTCCCAGCACCCCTGGGATCATGTGGGCCATGGGGAGCCAATCACAGAAGGTAATCTCTCTTCATACAATAGCAAAACACTGCGGATGCTGGACATCTGAAATAACAACAGAAATCGCTGGAAAAACTCAGCAGGCCAGGCAGCATCCGCGGAGAGAGAGACAGAGTGAACATTTCAGGTTGAAGACCTTTCATTAGAACTGGAAAAAAGCAGGAAATGGAACAAATTTTAAAGCAAATTTCAGGGCTTGGAAATGGGGGAGTGGACGAAAGCACAAAAGGGAAGGTCTGTGATAGGATGGAAGGCAGGAGAAGTAAGGAGGCATTAAGAGATATTCAAGGCAAGAGGAGATGATAATGGGACAGGTTAATGAACAAAGGATGGCTCTCGATGAAGTGTGAGTTGCGCTGGCAGAATGAAAGACAGCTGCCATGTGGGAGGGAAGAAAAAAAGGCACATAGAAACATAGAAACATAGAAGATAGGAGTAGGAGTAGGCCATTCGGCCCCTCGAGCCTGCTCCTCCATTCAATGAGATCATGGCTGATCATCCAAATTCAGTACCCTGTCCCTCCCTTCTCCCCATATCCCTTGATCCCTTTAGGCTTAAGAAATATATCCAACTCTTTCTTGAATATATTTAATGACCTGGCCTCCACCGCCCTCTGTGGCAGTGAATTCCACAGGTTCACCGCTCACTGGGTGAAGAAATTCCTCCTCATTTCAGTCCTAAATGGCTTACCGCTTATCCTTAGACTATGACACCTGGTTCTGGACTCCCCGGCCATCAGAAACACCCTTCCTGCATCTAGTCTGCCCAGGCCTGACAGAATTTTATAGGTTTCGATGAGATCCCCTCTCAATGTTCCAAACTCCAGTGAGTATAAGCCCAATCGACACAATCTCTCCTCATACGTCATTCCTGCCATCCCAGGTATCAGCCTGGTGAATCTTCGCTGCACTCCTTCCATGGCAACAACGTCCTTCCTCAGATAAGGCGACCAAAACTGCACACAATACTCAAGGTGCGGTCTCACCAAGGCCCTGTGCAACTGTAGCAAGACATCCTTGTTCCTGTACTCGAACCCTCTTGCTACGAAGGCCAATATAACATTTGCCATCTTAACTGCCTGCTGCACCTGCATGCTTACCTTCAGCGACTGGTGCACAAGAACACCCAGGTCTCTTTCCCCTTCCCCTTCTCCCAATCTATTGCCATTCAAATAATAATCTGCCTTCCTGTTTTTGCCAGCAAAGTGGATAACCTCACATTTATCCACATTATAGTGCATTTGCCATGTTTCTGCCCAATCACCCAACCTGTCCAAATTGGACTGGAGTTTCACGACATCCTCCTCACAGCACACCCTCCCAACCAGCTTTGTGTCGTCTGCAAATTTGGAGATATTACATCCAATTCCCTCGTCCAGATCATTAATATATATTGTGAACAGCTGCGGTCCTAGGTACCCCACTAGTCACTGCCTGCCACTCGGAAAATGACCTGTTTAATCCAACTCTTTGCTTTCTGTCCGCCAACCAGTTCTCTATCCAAGTCAATACCTTGCCCCCAATCCCATGTGCCTTAATTTTGCACACTAATCTGTTATGTGGGACATTATCGAAAGCCTTCTGAAAGTCCAAATGCACCACATCTACTGGTTCTCCCTTATTTATTTTACCAGTTACATCCTCAAAAATTTCCAGTAGATTAGTCAAGCATGATTTAGCTTTTGTAAATCCATTTTGACTTTGTCCGATCCTGTCACTGCTTTCCATGTGCTGTGCTATTACATCTTTTACAAACAAAACGTGTGGATGAAAAATATATACATGATAGGGGCCGAGGTTATGATCTGAAATTGTTGAATTCTATGTTGAGTCCAGAGGGCTGTAAAGTGCCTAATCGAAATATGAGGTGCTGTTCCTCGAGCTTATGCTGAGCTTACGTGGAACAATGCAAGAGGCCGAGGACAGTGAGGTCTGAGTGGGAATGGAGCAGTGAATGAAAGTGACAGGCAACCAGAAGCTCGGGCTTCCCCTTACAGATTGAATGGAGGTGTACTGCAAAGTGGTCACCCAATCTGCGTTTGGTTTCCCCAATGTAGATGAGACCACATCGTGAACTGCGAATACAGTATGCTAAATTGCAAGAAGCACAAGTAAATTGCTGTTTCACCTGGAAGGGGTGTTTGGGGCCCTGGACAGTGGGAAGGGGGAGGTATAAGGGCATGTGTTGCATCTCCTGCATGGGAAGGTGCCAGACGAAGGGGAAGAGGTGCTGGGAGTGATAGAGGGGTGGACTAGGGTGTCACGGAAGAAGCAATCCCTACAGAATGTTGAAAGGGGAGGTGAGGGGAGATGCATTTGGTGGTAGGACCATGCTGAACATGGTGGAACTCTATTGTGGTTCTGGTAGGGAGGGGCAGGTGTGAGGGCAGAATTGCTGTAGACTGAGCGGACATGGTTGCCAGCTGTCTCAACCACAGTAGTGGTGAATTCTCGGTTCAGGAAACAGGAAGACATGTCGGAAGTACAGCTATGGAAGTTGGCATCATCAGAGCAGATGCGCCGGAGGTGCAGAAACTGGGAGAATGGAATAGAGTCCTTACAGTAGGCGGGGTGGAAGGAAGTTTAGTCCAGGTAGCTGTGGGAGTCAGTGGTCTTGTAGTGAATGTTTGTCAATAATCTATCTCCAGAGATGGTTACAGAGAAGTCGAGGAAGGGAAGGGAAGTGTCGGAGATGGACCAGGTGAAGGTAAGGGAAGGGTGGAAATTGAAGGCAAAGTGAATGAAATTTTCTAGTTCAGGGTGAGAGCTGTTAACAGCACCGATGCAGTCATTAATGTACCAGAAAAAGAGTTGATGGAGGGGACCCGAGTAGGATTGGAACAAAGAGTGTTATACATATCCCACAAAAAGGCAGGCATGGCTAGGACCCATGCGGATTCCCATAGCAAAACCTTTGATTTGGAGGTAATGAGTGGAGTCAAAGGAGAAGTTGTTCAATTTGAGAACAAGTTCAGCCAGGCGGGGGAGCATGGTGGTGGACCTGTCATATATATGAAAGGAGGGCACCCCAAAACATTGTAAAACTTTAATTAAATTTTAAAATGTAATCACATTTTTAAGATGACTTGAAATTACAATAAATTAACAATTTTAAACAAAAAATTTAATTATTGAAAAAAAAAATTAAAGTTTTTTACGGGGCTAAAATAAACTTACATTTTTCTAAAGTATTTTAAATGATAAATCAGTGGGGAAAAAACTTGTTTCAGCTCGTACCAGGCACAAGAATTGTTTTCTGTGGGTAGAGAGTCTCCTAAAAGCTGAACTCTCCACCAGCAGAGGCCCTGCTCCAGTGCAGCAATGGATCTGTCGAGAGCTTTCTTGACCGATCGGAAATGCTGGTTTCCAGCACATGTGCTGTGCATGACTCAAAGCGGCATTTCCGATGTCCCTGCAGACCGGACCCACCCATAGGGATTGGAATATCTGGCCCATTGTTTTGGCAGGGTGGAGGTTGCATATATTGTGATACATGAGTTATCACAATCTTGTGGGAAAGTTGAAATGGACAAGAACCTCTTCGCATGTCCGTCATTGCTCGTTTGTTCCTATTATCTGAATTAAAATGGAAGTCACAGCACCTATTTCCAATATCTCTCAATGCAGCAAGTTGTATGGAAGGTTGGGAGATGTATCTTAAATTGCTGGGGACATTAATGAGACCGAGATATATAGAAGATGGTTGAATTTCCAAAACTAATATTTGGGAAGTTTGGACAGCATGCTGTTGAAGATGAACCATAGGAACAAGAGCTCTGAGCAACTTTTCGGTTGGGCATCGAGGACAGTACAATATCCCCAGGCATAACCCACCCTTCACAGCATCCATATCAACATGTAGTGCCCAGTCATGCCCAACGTATCTATTATGTCCGTGTGTAATTGAGACACAAACTGCAGGAATTGGTTACAACAGGTGTTTACTGAGTGGAGACAAAACTGGAACTACTATGCAAAGTTACTGCACAGGCTTATATACAGGGGTGGTCACTACTGGTACTGCAGTATACAGGGGCTGCAGAATATAGTTCCTTCTGTAAAGTACATACACTAAAATTCCTCCCCTTTTAGCTAAACAGTACATAACATTCGATTAATAATTGAATAACATATTTACAATTACAGTTGCTGTATACATTAGCTGAAGTTAAGCAATTATAAGTTCAGTCTTTGAGGAGGCTTCCTGATTCTGTCTGGATAACGCCTCTTTGGGGTATCAGGTTCTTCTGGCAAAGTTGATTCGGGATCAACGTCGTTGTTTGGTTCGTCTGCTTCCAATATCACCGATTCTGAGGTAGATGCAATTGGTACTTCGGTTTCATCACCAGGTGTATCGGATCGTGGTGTGGATTTGACGTTTTCCAGTGACTCTAGAATCTGGTCAGCATGGCGTCTTACAATGCTCTCTCCAACGTCCATGGTATACATTAGAGGTCCTTGCCGTGTGCAGATCGTTCCTGGCTGCCAGTTCTCTGTGCGGTAGTCTCGGGCCAAAACTGGTTGACCTATCTTAAAACTCCTGGTCGGCCTTTCATTCATATTCTGAAACTGCCTGTTCTCCACATCTGTTCTGATGTTTGGCTTAACCAAATCCAAACAGCATCGCAGTCTGCGATTGAAGAACATCATGGCTGGAGTTTGGTAACCGCATGTGTTGCATTCCGGTAGGCAAACAAGAAGTTATCCACCTTGTGTTGTAGGGGTATGTCTTCATTACACATTGCATGGATAGCCTTCTTGAATGTTTGAACGAACCTCTCAGCCAATCCATTGGTGGCTGGATGATATGGGGCGGATGTGTAATGCTTAACACCATTGTTCTTTAAGAACCTTCGGAACTCTTCAGACACAATCTCTGGTCCATTGTCGGAGCAAATCTGTTCAGGCAGCCCATTTCTGGCGAATATGGTTCATAAGACTGTGATAGTATTTTCTGTGGTGGTTGAGGACATTTTTATTACCTCTGGCCACTTTGAATGTGCATCCACCGCAATTAAAAACATCGAGTCCATAAATGGACCAGCAAAATCAATGTGCACCCTTTGCCATGGAGATGAGGGCCACTCCCATGGATGTAGAGGGGCTTGTGGTGGGGCGTTTTGGACCTTCTGGCATCCTGTACAGCTCTTGGTCATCTCTCCGATTTCCATATCGATTCCCGGCCACCACACAAACGCTCTGGCTAAGTTCCTCATTTTGATCCCACCCAGATGACCCTCATGAAGCTCATTGAGCACTCTATCCTTCAATTTGGGTGGAATTACTACTCTGGATCCACACATCAAGGTTCCTCTGCACACTGACAGCTGTTCTCTTCTCGGCGAGAATGCTGGCAACAGTGGTTCACCATGTGCTGGCCATCCCTTCACCATTAAATCATAGACCCTGGAGAGTGTCGGGTCATTTCGTGTTTCCTTTTCTATGTTTGCATTCGTCACAGGTAGATATTCGACTATGGTCGAGTGGAATATCTCCACAGGATCCACTGCAGGTGCTTCTTCCACCATCGGCAATGGTAGGCGCGACAATCCATCAGCATTCCCATGCTGTTTAGTTCCTTTGTACTCGATGTCATATTGGTGTGCTCCTAGGAAAAGGGGTCAACTCTGTAGCTGTTGTGCTGTCATTATCGGGACACCCTTCTGAGGGTTGAAAATGGAGACAAGAGGTTGATCAGTTAGTCGAGTAAATTTCTGACTGTGCAGGTAGTGATTGAACTTCTTCACACCCCACACCAGGCTGAGGGCCTCTCTGTCAATCTGGGCACAGTTACGCTCGGCTGAAGTTAACGAGCGTGACGCAAAAGCTATCGGCCTCTCTGAACCATCAAGGAATTTATGTGACAGTACCGCTCCAATGCCGTAGGGAGACGCATCACATGGCAGTCTTATCGGTAGTGATGGGTTGTGGTGAGCCAATACTTCTCTTGAAGTGATTAGGTCTTTACTCTTCTGAAAGGCCCGCTTAAATTCATTGCTCCATTTCCATGCTACTCCAGTTTGTAGTAGGGCGTTCAGTGGGTGCAGAATTGTGGACAAATTCGGCAAAAACTTATGATAGTAATTCACCAATCCGAGGAATGACCTCAGTTGCGACACATTTTCAGGTGCTGGAGCCTTAACTACCGCTTCAATTTTGTCAGGGGACTTATGTAACCCCTCTTCATCAATCACGTGGCCACAATACGCAATCTGTTTCTTAAACAACTCGCACTTGGGGCGATTGGTTCGTAGCCCGTGTTCTCTTAGTCTAGTGAGCACCTGCTCTAGGTTGGCAAGGTGTTCACTGTCATTTTCACCTGTCACTAGGATGTCGTCCAAGTAACACTGAGTCCCCGGAATCCCTTGCAGGACTTGTTCCATCACTCTTTGCCATATCGCCGAAGCTGATGCTACTCCGAATACCAGTCGATTATACTGGTAAAGACCTCTGTGACTGTTTATCGTGAGATACTTCCTAGAGGAATCTTCAACCTCCGTCTGCAAATATGCTTGTGCTAGGTCAATTTTTGTAAAACGCTTCCCTCCAGATAGTGAGGCGAAAATATCTTCTATCCTCGGAAGAGGATACTGTACAGTGTGAAGGATTGGGTTCACCGTCACCTTGTAGTCCCCACAGATGCGAACCTTCCTTGGCTCCTCAGACTTATTGTTTAACGTTTTTTTCATGACAGGAACGATGGGTGTCGCCCACTCGCTCCAGTCTACCTTAGATAACATGCCTGCATTCTCCAGATTCTCCAGCTCTGCATCGACGGCTGGGCGAATTGCATACCGTACCGCTCTTGCTTTGAAAAACTTGGGAATTGCATTCTCTTCTATTTTTAAGAGTTCCCAGTTCTTGTTGAAATACCTCTTTAGCGTTAGCTAAGATTTTTGACAATCGCCCAGGTGTGACGTCGTCATCCTTTTTACCAGCCACAGTCATTGCCTGAATGGAGTGCCAGTCTAAACTTATCTTTCTGATCCATTCACGTCCCAATAACGGTGGTCCACCATCTTGCAGTATGTACAGATACAATTTCTGTATTTCTTTGCTGTTGCATTCGACAGGCACCCTTATTTTCCCTCTGGGGTATACTTTCTGCCCCGTATACATCTTCAAGACAATGGATGTCTCTTTCAAGGGTATGTGTGAGAATAGCCACTCGTAGTCTCGTCGATTCATGACGGTCAGGGCTGATCCTGTATCCAATTCCATTTTGACTTGGGACCCTGCTATCGTGAGGGTGACCCAAATGGTTTGGTGATCCTCTTTTGCGAATACATTGTGAAGTTTGAGATAGCTTAGTCTCGTGTTCCCGGATTCACTATTGCTCTTCTGGTCTTCGGAACTACTGTCCGTCATCTTTTGTACTTTCCTGTACTGTTCCTTGGTAGCCTTTTTGTTGTCGTTATTCTTCTTCCCAGACCTGCAAACTCGTGCAATGTGTCCCATCTTTCCGCATTGCCTGCATATTTTGTCCTTCTGGCCATGGGTTGTTCCGCCGCAGCGATAACATTTTTCAAATCCCCGTCTCAATTCATGGGTTCTGTATTCCTGTGGCTTTTGCTGTATTTCCACAGCTCCCCTTGCTGCTGCTTCGTATGATACTGCCACGCTGAAAGCCTTATCTAGCGTCAGCTCTTTCTCTGAGAGTAACCTCTTCTGGGTTCCTTCACTCAGGAGTCCACAGACAAATTTGTCCCGTAAAGTATCTGTCAGTCCTGCTCCGAACTGGCAGTGCTTTGATAGGTACTGTTCGTTATCTTTTGTACTTTCCTGTACTGTTCCTTAGTAGCGTTTTTGTTGTCGTAAGGTAATCAGCATTGCTCTCATCTTTATGCTGATTTCTCCTGTGGAATTTAAATCTTTCTGCTATCAGCAGTGGTGTAGGATTTAGGTGTTCCTGTAGGATATCAACAATTTCATTAAAACTCTTCGCCATTGGTTTGGCTGGAGTGATCAGGTTCCGCAATAGGCCGTACATTCTTGCGCCCATTAACTTTAGTAGTACCGATGCCTTTTTCTCATCGGCTACTTCGTTTGCCTTGCAATATACTTCGACTCTTTCCACATATGTGGTCCAGTCTTCTATTGCATTATCGAAGGCAGTGATATTGCCAGTCTTCGGCATCTTGGTAATCTAAGATGGCGCCTCCTGCGCTTTGCCTTCTTCCCCGATTGAACAAAATGGCGCCTCCTGCGCTTTGCCTTCTTCCCCGCTGGATTAAGATGGTGCCTCCCACGCTTTCTGTCATCTCCGCTGCTGCTAGCTCTGTTGCTGGCATTTTAATGCCTTGATGGCGACGCCCTATGGTCTTCGCGCACTTCCCCCCCGCGCTGCTGCTAACGTCGCTCTCTGCGGTCCCCGTGTCAAACTGCAGCTCCTCGCGGCTTTCTGCGCTTCTAATTTCTTTTATTTTCCGGTCATCAGAGCAAACCCTATGGGACACTTTCCTCTCTCTTCGCGGGTCTGCACGCTGCCTGGCTTCGTAGCACCGGCCGCACCCTGTGTGCTCCACCCGCTCTCACTCTCTCCTCTTTCCCGACAATGCTGCTCGGCCCTGTTGAAAACCCACCCGATTGAGCTCTAGCCCGCCGCAGCCCAGTAAGGATCAGTGTACTACCTGCCACCAGCCCGATTAGCTGGAACACCATAGACAGGATAACCATGCCCCGCTCTCGACAACCTCTCCTGCAAATCTTCAAATCCGATGAATCAGAGGCGGTTGCCCACAGTCGACGCCCGTTTCTTCTGGTTTTTTTTTCTTTCTTCCTTCTGACCTCGACCTCTAACAACTTCGCTTCAGGGATGGATCCCCATGTGGTGGTGCAGAACTGTAGGTAAGTTCGGATCTGCTCGTCGCCAGTATTATGTCTGTGTGTAATTGAGACACGGACTGCAGGAGTTGGTTACAACAGGTGTTTACTGAGTGGAGACAAAACTGGAACTACTGTGCAAAGTTACTGCACAGGCTTATATACAGGGGTGGCCACTACTGGTACTGCAGTATACAGGGGCTGCAGAATATAGTTCCTTCTGCAAAGTACATACACTACAGTATCAATAGACTGGAGATGGGAATACACGTGAATAAAGAGAACATTTGGCATGTCAGCCCTGTGCTTATTGTGGCCAACAAATAATCACCTGGAGGCACTTAGTAAATGAAGCAAAGGCACAGGATGTACAAGTCACGCTACAGCGCTAAAATCACACCCACTAGTAATAACAACGTCTAAATCAGAAAAAGTCCACTGCTATTGGGTAAGTTAGTTTTTCATAATCTTCCACATCTACCTCCATCACTGCAGATATCACTGAAAGAATAAATATTTCGTGTCTGATGTGCACCAAATGGTAACAAAAGAGGATTACTATAAAAAAACACAGGTTTACTTCGGCAGGGTCACAAAAAGTGTGGAAGAGTATCGGCCGTCAGTTATGCACCCTGTCCGATTTTCCTTTCCAGTGATATGAATCAATAAACAAAGTTAAGCGGGGTGTAGAGCGGTCGGTAGCCCCTGTACCACCCACTTGGTGGCAAACACAGTGGAAATTAACTGCTATAAAATTCTAAAATAAAAAGCAGCATTTGCCAGCCTACAATGGGACCTGGTTAACATTCAGATATAACAGTACAAGGGGCAGGCCACATACATGAAACAGGAGAAAGACCAGCCACCCTATGCAGACATTCAATAATGCGACCATCACTGAGTCCTCCTTCATACACATCCTGGGCGTTAGCGTTGATCAGAAGATGAATTGGAATGACATATTTACACCGTGGTTACAGGAACAATACAGAGTGTCTACCCTGAATTGAGTCGTCCATCTCCTAACCGCTCAATGCCTCTCCACCATCTGTAATGCATAATTCATGAGTGTGTTGGAATGCTCACCTCTCCTGGCCGGCCTCCTATCTACTACACTACATAAACTTAAGCTCATCCAAGACTCTGCTTCCCGTATCCTCACTTGCACCAAGTGCCGTGCACCCAACACCAAACTGCTCGCTGACCTACAATGGATCCTGGTCACGCAATGTCCCATTGTCATATTCTCATCCTTATGTAGAAATCCCTCCCCAGCCTCGCACCTCTCTATCGCTGTAACTACCCCAGCCCTACAGCTCTCTGCGATCTTTGTCCTCCTCCAATTCTGGCCCCTTGTGCATCCCCATTTTAATCGCTTCGTCATTGATGTCCCTGCCTTCAGTTGCCGAGGCCCTCAACTCTGTAATTGCTTCCCTAAACCTCTATGCCTCTCCTCCTCACTCTCCTTTTTTAAAACGCTCCTTAAAACGTAGCTCGTTGACCAAACTTTCGATCCTCTCTCCTAATATCTCATGTCAAACCTTTTTTCATAACACTCCTCTAAAGTGCCTGTTTTAACGATATTGAAGGCGCTGTGTAACCACAAGTTGTTGTTATTGTTGTTGTTGCCTGGATGGGTGCTGCTGTCATCACACGCAAGCTGATCTACACCATCCAGGCCAGAGCTGTTCCCTTTTTGCAGCTGTCATTGGACCCAATATCCACCCCTCCACCGTCAGCGCCCTGTTGCTGCAGTGTATAGAATCTACGGGATGCACTGCAACAACTGACCAAGGTAACTATGACAGCATCATTATTCCATTCAACCTCAGCCTCCAAGAGGGGCAACAGCATCAACGTTGTTGGAACCCATCAACTTCACGAGCCAGCTCCAAGTCACACATTATTCTGATTTGGACATATGTCAGAATTCCAGATTTCCCTACCTCTCGCCATTGTGGATGTGGCATCACCAGGGTATTCAGAGGTCCAAGAACCACCACCTCCTCAATACATAGAAACATAGAAGATAGGAGCAGGAGTAGGCCACTCGGCCTCTCGAGCATGCTCTGCCATTTAATGAGATCATGGCTGATCATCCAAACTCAGTACCCTGTCCCTGCCTTCTCCCCATATCCCTTGATACCTTTAGCCTTAAGAAATATATCTAACTCATTCTTGAATATATTTAATGAATTGGCCTCAACTGCCTTTTGTGGCAGAGAATTCCACAGGTTCACCACTCTCTGGGTGAAGAAATTCCTCCTCATCTCTGTCCTAAATGGCTTACCCCTTATCCTTAGACAGAGTCTCCTGGTTCTGAACTCCCCCGCCAACGGGAACATCCTTCCTGCATCAATCTGTGTAGTCCTGTTAGAATTTTGTAAGTTTCAATAAGATCCCCTCTCATTCTTCTACACTCCAGCGAGTATAAGCCCAATCGACCCAATCTCTCCTCATACGTCATTCCTGCAATCCCAGGTATCAGTCTGGTGAATCTTCGCTGCACTCCCTCCATGGAAAGAACATCCTTCCTCAGATAAGGCGACCAAAACTGCACACAATACTCAAGGTGTGGTCTCACCAAGGCCCTGTACAACTGCAACAAGACATTCTTGTTCCTATACTCGAAACCTCTCGCTACGAAGGCCAACATACCATTTGCCTTCTTAACCAACTGCTGCACCTGCATGCTTACCTTCAGCGACAGGTGCACAAGGACACTCAGTTCTCGTTGCACTTCCCCTTCTCCCAATCTATTGCCGTTCAGATATAATCTGCCTTCCTGTTTTTGACACCCAAGTGGATAACCTCGCATTTATCCACATTTTACTGTATCTGCCATGCATCTGCCCAATCATCCAATCTGTCAAAATCATACTGGAGTTTCTCGGCAACCTCCTCACAGCACACACGCCCACCCAGCTTTGTGTTGTCTGCAAACTTGGAGATATTACATCTAGTTCCCTCGTCGAGATCATTAATATATATTGTGAATAGCTGGGGTCCAACGACCGATCCCTGTGGTACCCCACTAGTCACTGCCTTCCACTCAGAAAAAGACCCGTTTATTCCAACTCTTTGCTTCCTGTCGGCCAACCAGTCCTCTATCTAAGTCAGTACCTTGCCCCCAATCCCATGTGCCTTAACTTTACACGCTAATCTCTTATGTGGGACCTTTTCGAAAGCCTTCTGTAAGTCCAAATACACCACATCCACTGGTTCCCCCTTACTATTCTACCAGTTACATCCTCAAAAAATTCCAGTAGATTAGTCAAGCATGATTTATCTTTTGTCTTTGTCTGATCCTGTCACTATTTTCCAAGTGCTCTGCTATTATATCTTTTATAATGGACTCTAGCATTTTCCCCACAACCAATGTCTGGCTTACCGGTCTATCATTCCGCGTTTTCTCTACCACCTTTTTTGAATATGCGGTAACATTAGCTACCCTCCAATCCATGGGAAATGTTCCAGAATCTATAGAATTTTGGAAGATGACCAGCAATGCATCTAATATTTCTAGGTCCTCTTCCTTAAGTACACTGTGATGTAGATTATCAGGCCCTGGGGATTTATTGGCATTCAATCCCGTCAATTGTTCTAACACCATTTCCCTACAAATACTGACTTCATTCAGTTCCTCCCGCTCATTAGACCCTATGTTCCCCAACATCTCTGGGTGGTTATTTGTGTCCTCCTTATTGAAGACAGAACCAAAGTATGTATTGAATTGGTCAATCATTTCTTTGTTCCCCATTACAAATTCCCATGATTCTGACTGCAATTGACCTACGCTTGACTTCACCAATCTTTTTCTCTTCACATATCTATAGAAGCTTTTACAGTCAGTTTTTATGTTCCCTGCAAGCTTATCTCATACTCTATTAGCCCCCTCTTTATTAATCCATTCGTCCTCCTTTGCTGAATCCTAAACTGCTCCAAATCCTCAGGTTTTCTGCTTTTTCTGAACAATTTATATGTCCTCTCCTTGGATCTTATGCTATCCCTAATTTCCCTTGTTAGCCACGGTTGAATCACCTTTTTTGTTTTATTTTTATGCGGAACAGGGATGAACAAATTCTGTAGTTCATCCATGCAATCTTAAATGTTTGCCTTTGCCTATCCACCCTCAGCCCTTTAAGTAACATTCCCCAATCCATCCTACCCAATTCGCACCTCATACCATCGTAGTTTCCTTTATTTAAATTCAAGACCCTAGTCTCTGAGTCAACTACTTCACTCTCCATCTTAATGAAGAATTCTATCATATTTTGATCGCTTCGCCCCAAGGGGCCTTGCACAAAAAGATTGCTAATTATTCCTTTCTCATAACACCCAGTCTAAGATGGCCTGATCTCTAGTTGGTTCCTCGACATATTGGTCCAGGAAACCATCCTGTATACATTCCAGGAATTCCTTTTCCACAGTATTGTTACTAATTTGTCTAGCCCAATCTACATGTAGATTAAAGTCACCCATGATAACTGCTGTGCCCTTATTGCAAGCATCTCTAATTTCCCATTTAATGCCATCCCCAAACTCTGCATTTCTGTTTGGGGGTCTGCATACAACTCCCACTAACTTCTCTGCCCATTGGTATTTCTCAGCTTTACCCATACAGATTCCATACCATCAGAGCTATAATCCTTCCTTACAATTGTGTTATTCACCTCTTTAACCAGCAATGCTACCCCGCCTACTTTTCCCTTTTGCCTGCCTTTCTTGAATATTGTATACCCCTGGATGTTGAGTTCCCAGCCTTGGTCACACTGGAGCCATGTTTCCATAATCTCAATCATAACATATCCATTTAAAACTATTTGCGCATCTAATTCATCCACCTTATCACGAATGCTCCTCGCATTAAGACACAGAGCCTGCAGGCTTGTTTTTTTAAAACTCTTAGACCTGTTAGAATTATTATTTACTGTGGCCATGTTTGATGTAAACCCTTGATTTCTCTGACTGCCACGTTTGCTTTTCTCCTCCTGGTCTTTTGCTTCTATCCCTGTTTCCCTTCCCTCTGTCTCCCTGCACAGGTTCCCAACCCCCTGCCATTTTAGTTTTAACCCTCCCTCACAGCACTAGCAAGCACTCCCCCTAAGACATTGGTCCCTGACATGCCCAAGTGCAAACCATCCAGATTGTACTGGTCCCAGCTCCCACAGAACCATTTCCAATGTCCCAAGAATTTGAATCCCTCCACCTTGCACCATTCCTCTAGCCATGTATTCATCTGAAATATCATTTTATTTCTACTCTCATTAGCACGTGGCACTGGTAGCAATCCTGAGGTCCAATTTTTAATTTACCTCCAAACTCCCTTTATTCAGCTTTTAGAACCTCATCCTCGTTATTACCTATATCTTTGGTACCTATATGCACCACGACAACTGGCTGCTCACCCTCGCCTTCCAAAATGCTCTGCAGCCAATCCGAGACTTCCTTGACCCTTGCACCAGGGAGGCAACATACCATCCTGGAGTCTCGTTTCCATCTGCAGAAACACCTATCTATTCCCCTTACAATAGAATCTCCTATTACTATAGCTCTCCCACTCTTTTTCCTCCTGTCCTGTGCAGCAGAACCATCCACAGTACCAGGAAGTTGACTGCTGCTGTCTTCCCCCAATAAGCCATCTCCCTCAACAATATACGAATCGGTATATCTGTTTGAGAGGGGGATGGCCACAGTGTACCACTGCACTAAATGCCTGCGCCTACTACTCTGCCTGGCGGTCACCCATTCCCTTCCAGCCTGTGCTGCCTTTACCTGCAGTGCACCCAACTCATTATATGTGCTATCCACAACGTTTTCAGCATCGCGAATGCTCCAGTATGTATCTTTTTACAGCTCCAGCGCTGCAATGCGGTCTGCCGAAAGCTGCAGCTGGATACACTTCCTGCACACATGGTCGTCAGGGACACAGGAAGTGTCCCTGATTTCCCACATAGTGCAGGAGGAGCATACCACGGCCCCGAGCTGTACTGCAATGACTTACCCTTTAATTAATTCAAATTAAATTAAATCAAATCAATCCCACCAATTACTCTACAGTTAAATGATATACTCAGGGGCCCTTGGTTACCAGCAGTCCCCGCTACACAGCAGATATCCTAGAATATATAAACCACAACACTTAAGTTTGGAAAAAAGCGGGAAAGAGAGAAATACTCACCAACCAATCACTTACCTGCTTTCTGGTGACGTCACACTTCGATTACCTTTCACTTCTCTCTCTCCTCTTGCTGACTCTGTGCCTCCCGCAGGTCCGCATCTCAGCTCCGGTCCCAGGGATCCTCGCCACGCTCTTTTTATCCTCCTCTCGCTGACTCTGTGCCTCTCGCAGTTCCACCATTCAGCTCTGGTCACACGCCTCCTCTCCTATCATCCTATTGCTTACTCTGTCCCTCTCGCAGGTCCGCCGCTCAGATCTGGTACAGCAAGAGAATGTCAATATGTGAAGCTTTACCCGAATTTCACACATCTCAAGAACTGTAAAGAGAACGTGTACTGGATCACCTAACCCTCATACCCTTCCAACTTTCACCTAGCGATGGTAAGGACCCGTTGAAAAGAATGCACTGAAACTAAAGCAATATGAAACCCACTGTCTGTGCCTCCAGCTCCATCGAACAGAGTGAGTGATGCTTCATCAGGACCTGTCTCTCTAATTCCAAGTTCACAGTACAGGACTTTATATGCACTGAGCTGACTGTCCAGTGAATGAGGATTCAGGCCTTTGTAGCTCACTGCAGTAATATTCGGACCTCCCGCCATTCAGCGCTATAGATTTGTGGAAGAGCAGCTCAATGTGCTGCCGCGGTTACATGGTCAGCAATAAACTATCCAATTATTCTTCTAATGGGTTTAACTCTGCGCCATTAACCCCCGCAGTGTCCAACCACAAGTGGAACGCAGGCACTGGAATTTGTAGCAGGCAGCGGTGCAAAGCTGGTGGCAGTGAAGCGGCGGCCCGTTTCACAATCTGCTCCATTTCCTTCCCCACCAAAATCAATGGGGAAGAAAATCAGGTGGTGTATAAATAGCGCTTCTGATTTGCTACCACCTGTTTTGTGCTGCCACTCAGGATGGTTTTTTGCCCAGTCAGTGTCATAGACTTGTCTTCAGATCCAGGGTCTTTCACCGTGGGCTGCGCGCCTGCTTAATTCGAGTTGCACGAGTTGCCACAATATTCCATGCATTAATGATAATGGAGAGAGAATCAGGCAGAGCTCATGGTCGATTTTACACAAGGCATTCCCGACAGACAGCTCCTACACCCCAATTTTGATGGAGAAATGTTGGAAAAATGAATTCCATGATATCTCATGGTGCATATTGTTGCATATTGGAAGAAGAAGTAAAGTCAAGTACCTAGATAAAACGAAGATAGTGCTAATCTAGCATCAATAGGCACACATATGTCATTGAACTCTTCAATACGTCTTTGAAAATATGTGACATGCTTTGCTTGTGAGTCTTGTCCAGCAAGGATCTACATCAACACTGCACAAAGACGCTTCGTATAATAATTTATTTTCTACATAAATCAATGTCAAATGCTAGCATTTAATATTCTTGCTATGCCGCTGGTACCTGTCAGTGTGAAACAGTCCCCTCCTCTCTGGTGATTAGAGTATGGGCAGCTGCCTAACCTATTTGTTCAATAACTGTGACTAATGTCAGTAATTGGGTAACCTGATTGCCCCCATGGGCTCTCACTCAGGTATAAAACAGCGGTTTCTGAGAAGCCATTTCATCTATTTCTCAATCAAA
Organism: Somniosus microcephalus; assembly: GCF_052327205.1. Lineage (NCBI taxonomy): Eukaryota > Metazoa > Chordata > Chondrichthyes > Squaliformes > Somniosidae > Somniosus > Somniosus microcephalus. The sequence goes on from NW_028225179.1 coordinate 90,929,302, forward strand.
CCAGCCAGTAAGATCACAGCTCCTCAAAAATGGGATGCCCAATCATTATGCAGATGGAAGAAATGTTGCAGCGATTGGTGTTCCTGGCAGGTCAATTTGATCAATTGTTATTTGCCCTTACTGATGGTTAACAGTATTTTTGTTCTTACCTTCTCACAGCATTGGGGTAGAGCTTGACTTTGTGCGATGGTGTGAAGCGGGTGATGGGGAATGAGTCGTCTGCTTCACATCTCTCCTGGTTTTTATTTCTATTGACTTCAATTCAACACAAAATCGAGAGATGGAAAACCGGCTGTCGATTCGCTATTGCCTGTTTTACACCATTGCACTAAGTTACAATCTGCCCTAATATCTATTTATTTTCCGATGCGTTGAGGCAGTCAGTAATTACAGCAACTGCTACATTAAAGTCAATGGAAGGGTATCAGACAAGGTGTATAATGGGAGGTCAATTGGGAATCCAACATTTTACATCATTGCTCAACGTTCAGATTACACCCTGTCTGATTTAGTTTCCATTGGGTGGATTTTCGCTCTTAGTTACGAAAGGAAAACAGACAATAGCGCTTTGGCTGCCCATTTTAGAATTCGCTCAACTTTCGTTTACATTGAAGTCAGTGGAAATGGAAGTCCAGGGCTGTGTAAAACAGGCAGCTGATCACGACAAGCCGGTTTGTACCGGGCGGTATAACTGAAAAAACACCCCTGGTGAAGTCTATGGAATTGGGTGGGGTGCAAAACTGGTCGGCTCAGTTTGCCACTCGGCAAATTAATTTAACTTTTATTCAAAGTCTCATCTACAAAATGAGGAGATGCCCCATCGTGATCTGTGGCACTACCCCTGTACGGGACATTCTGTGTACAACAATAACAATCCTACACTGGGTGTCCATGAGGCTCTGTGGCTCACAGTATCAGTGAAATTGTTTACCACCACAGTCTCTAGCCTCGTGGTCTGGTATATCACTCAATCTTCCATTACTGTCCAGCCAGGAGAGCAACCCGGGATTAATGCTGAGTGTTGATTAATGTGCAACATTTGATGAGAAGCAAATTTGTTAGCATTGTTGTTGGGATGGGGGTGACGCTGTCAAGGCCATATTTATTACCCAGTACTAGTTTCCCCGCAAAGGGGTTATTGCGTATCATCTTGGTAGTGATTTCAATGTGGGTTATTTCAATGTTGGGCATTAGTGAAAACATGAGCAATGTCGAACTGGCTGCTCATTAAGTGCTCACCTGAATTTCTTCCATTGACTCCAATGGATGGACAGTTGGAAGTGGTGTATAAAGTGGGGCAAATTTGATATCGTCAATTTTACACTATGGCCCAAAGTTAAAATGAACCCCAATGTATTTGGTAATTCGAACAGATGGATTAATACACTTTGAATCTTCACGTTGTTAGAGTTCAGAGCATTAACAATCTGAATATTTGTAATAAAGGTATTTGTTCTGTGTAGCTGATCCACGACAATGATAGAGTGTAAACAGAGCTCGGCCCATTTTCCACTCCAGTGAATCAATGAAAAGCCAGATGAGGAGAGGTGTATAGCGGACCATGGATCGACATTCGCCTGTTTCACACTATCACCGCAATTAACATTATTCCCAATGTGTGTTCTCTGAATTGGTGGTGATGACCTTTGTAAGTAAGTGGATATAAACTGATGCATTCTGGAGAACATTACTTCATGCTACATCAGCTTATTGTTTCCTTGAAATAATTCCAGAATAAATTCGATAGTATGTGAACATACTGTAATCGTGTTGCCATGATTTGCACTTTTACACGCTGTGGAGAAAGCAAGAATTGAGTGACAGGATTAGACTAATCGGTATGATTTTACACACGCTGCTCATCCCTGTCTTAAGTCTACAGTGAGTCACTTTTGCTTAATTTTTTATCTCTTGCAGCTAATTTATTGACGATTCTGATTCTCTCCAATGGAAAGTGCGGTCTCTCCAAATGCATCACTCGCTACCTGATTGCCATGGCAACTGCGGATCTCCTGGTCATGATATTTGATGTGATACTGTATGTGATCTACGATATTTATTTCCCATATTCATTCCTGAACTATACTTCCAGCTGCAGAATCAATCTCTCACTGATTTATTGTGTCATTGATTGCTCAGTCTGGTTAACAGTGGCTTTCACCTTTGATCGCTTTGTGTCCATTTGTTGTCAGAATTTGAGAACTAAATATTGTACTGAAAGGACGGCAGCTACCGTTATAGTGACAGTTTGTGGACTGAGCATTTTACAAAATGTTCCAATTTATTGTACGTATGAACCCCGGGAAATAATTGACAATACCTGGTGGTTCTGCACTGTTCAGTCTAGCTTCTATACCCCTCCCGCCTGGGTGGCCTATCTCTGGTTAGACAGCATTTTAACACCATTTGCTCCATTTGTTTTGATTTTACTCTTCAATGCTTTGACCATCAGACATATTTTAGCAGCTAATATAATCCGCAGGAGAATGCAAGTCAGGAATTGTGAGAAACACAGTGATCCAGAGATGAGGAATCGAAGAAAGTCGATCATCTTACTGCTCGCCATATCTGGTAATTTTATACTGTTGTGGATGTTAACTCTTATTTATTACATTTGTATACAAATTACGGACTCGCAGTTTTTTCAGACAGATTACACCAACCCTTTCACCCTCATGGAAAAAACCATGTATCTGCTTCAGCGGCTCAGTTCTTGCACCAACACCATTATTTATGCAGTGGCTCAGACCAAATTCAGAGAGGAGTTAATCAACATGGTTAAAAGTCCCTTCACTCTAATCATTAAGTTAATTAAACATTGATGTTAACAAGTGTGTTCCACAGCTGACTAGAACACACATTGGTTCACAATGTTACTTTAAAAAAAGAGAGAATTGCACAACAATGGGGAGATTTTCCATCAGCCCTGTTCGATACTGGGCGGGTGATCAGCTCCATCACACATCACCCACGGGTGAAAGTGTAAATGTACCCCGAGGAGTCACATTGAAGCTGCAGATTGTTGCTCTTTTCAGAAGGGGCGATGGAAAATCTGCTCCTATTGAACACCGTGACAGGTTCTCCTTTTCACAGCAACTGGGCGCCTGTATCACCTGCCATTCACTACTGCCCGTTTCGGTTTACCGGTAAAGTCCAATCTCATCCCCCAAGTTTCTGTTCACAATATATTCCTCTCCACAGAAATATATCAGTGGTATCAATCTCTGCACAGTATCTCCTTCCTCTCATTCAACTCGTCATAAGCTCTTGAGGAACAGGAGTGACACAGGACGGGATGTCACTCCATGCGCTGTCAAATGGAATTGGGTTGGGACGAAGGATTTTGCAGAAATGGCTCAATTTTAACCTGCCTCCCCTGGCGGGTAGTCCACGGCATCAGGTGGATCACTGGGTTTACAACCAGCTCGATATTACTCTGTGTTGAGTGTAATGGAGAGTTTTTATAAATGAAAGGTGAAAACCAACGTTGCGCCTGATTCGATCAGTTTCCCGATGGGCGGGTCAAGTTAAAATTGCAGTAGAAGGCCAGACTCGGAGGTGCACTGCCAGCTTCACATCAGTGACTCACATCGACGCCAAAGTCCCAATGTTAATGCAGTTTTATAAATGTCCTTACAACTAGACCCTTAAAAACAAATGTATTTCACAGCATTCTTATTATTATTTTCTTTCAGGTGAAGCTTTATTCACTAAATAATTATTTGTTGAACCCACAGTTAAAGTTTAATGGGCGCTCTGAGAAATCCTTCAATGGGATATTACAGTTTATTTCAAGATTTGTTTCCACTTCAACTCGTCTGGGAGTAAAAGTAATTTTGACTCAGACGGATGAGTAACCCTGGTCTCAATATTAAACTTACACAAGCCTTTAGCAGCAGTATGTGTCCTGCTCTCAACAACAGGACAGAAGAGCAAGGAGGATAATTTCCCCTTTTGACAATAATGTAAAGCTGGTGATATGGCACACCACATTATATACCTCAGCCGAGCTTCCTTCCGATTGACTTCCATGGAATGTAAATTCGGGAGGGTGAATGAGGAGCAGCCGATCCCATATAGCCTGTTTAATATTATTGCCAACAGTTAAACATTGCCCAAATTAATGGAGAAAATAAAACGAAAGACATAGAAATTGGACCCTGTTTCCTTTTTACAAGCGCAAGGAGGACCAACTTCAGAGAGCAAAGTCCTGCCTCCGATCAGCACCAGAGTCAGCCATCGTGCTCCCACTGCCACTAGATGCCAAAGAATTGACTTTCTGAACACGGTGCTGTAAAAATAGCTGACGTGTCTCTGTGAGCTCCCACAGCTTTATTGTGGGAGTGATTGGGGAGTAAGCATTCCATTGTACTAGTTACATATGGCAAATAAAGAATCTTGAATCTTGAATCTTGAATAGCCAGCTGCCCAGGCGCCCAGTGCGCCAGCCTAATCAGTCATTCAGCTCGGTACATATGTAAATGCAGGCCTGAAGTCTGTTTGAGGACCCCTTAACAAAATTGGGCGCAATGTGAGGAGCCGGCTCTGGACCTTCTCTGCTGACGGCCCTTCATTAGCTGCTGCGGCCTAAGCAGATACAGTCAACAACAACAACAACAACATCTTGTATTGTTTTAATGCTTTTAACGTAGCAAAACATCCCAAGGCACTTCACAGGAGCGATTATCAAACAAAATTTGACACCGAGCCATATAAGCAAATATTAGGTCAGGTGACCAAAAGCATCTTCAAAGTGGTAGCTTTTAATAAGCGTCTTAAAGAAGGAGAGAGAGAGAGAGAAGTGGAGAGGCGGCAAGGTTCAGGGAGGGAATTCCAGAGCTGAGGGCATTGGCAAAAAATGTGCTTTTTAAACCGTTCCTATGGATCCAGGAGGAGAAGGAATTCTCCTCATGGCTACACAGCACCTGACAATTTACAATCTCGCCAGTTCAGTTGTTTTCAGCCCCACCCGCCCAGGACTTACATCAGGGTAGCTGCTCATGAGCCGGACTGCAGGAATGTGAAATCCTCACAATGGACCAGCTGCCTCTGAAGACTCGACAGGCGCCGGCTGCTCACCCGTTTTGGGCCTTGCGACTGTTTGCTCTCTGGGCCCAGAAACATGCAATAACCAATTTTTGTCTCAAGGCTTGGCAAAGAGCTTGTGAATATTGCAGAGCAGTGAGTGTAGTCTGAGACCAGTAACTAGGGTTAGGATTGTGGTTCGGTGGGTGCAAAAGGTGCAAGGGACAGCCATTTGACTTTGTAAAAGAGGATGGATACCGATGTTTCCTCTAATATTTTTGTACTGAGCATTCCATGAACTCCTTTGAGCGCGGCCATTCTGTTGTGGCGAAATTAAATAATTAAGTCTGCACACTAGTCTGTAAATGGTAAAGAGCCAAGCAGTTTATTTCAAACACATAATTATTCAACTGTACAATACAAACAGTCCTCGGAGGTATCTGAATGCTGGTCAGGGAGTACAGCCTAGAGCTCCTGCAACTCGTTCCTGGCTGACTCCCAGATTGACTTTAGTTTCCGTTATTTAAGTGTACAAAACCCGTGGATACCTCGTGCACAGCTACAATGTACTAATTGGTTTAAAGCCCACATGCACAATTCATTACATTGTTTTAATTGGCGTGAAGCCCGCATGCACAATTGTTGATTGTCACATGATCTTTACGATCTCATTTGTTTTTCCCCACGTGGTTTTACTTCCCTAGTTCGTGGCTGGTGTTTCTGTCTCCGCTGTCATCCTGTGTGCAAGCTGCACTGTTAACCCCTTATGTCCTGAAGGGCACCTATGATACCCTTCACTAAAAATCCACTTCAAACCCCCCTTTGGTCCTTGTCTACCCCAGCCCATGAAACCACACTAAACTAAGTTATGCCAATTCGTCCCGGCCCCTGTTGAGATGCGTCGCTTGCATTTTTTTTTTCATGGGTGTTGCTCTGCAAAGCCTGAGGCTCACAAGTCTTCCACATTTTTCCTTCATTCTGTTAATTCGGTTTAGGCCCCCAAACGGGGTGTGTTAGATTAGTTTCAGCTCGGACCACTGTTTCCACCATCCCACACCATTCATATCCACACATGCACATGTATCAACACTGATCAATAGATGTTTCATGGTCGGGTCCCCAGTCCACCAGCTCCTGGGATGGTTTCCCCCCTTTGATCAGATCTGGCATAGGCTGGGCCATTTCAGGATATTCTGGGATAAAGTTCTGGCAATAATTAAAAAGCCCTAGCACCTGCTTGACCCCCTCCCCTCTCTGGTGTGGTCCCTTCCTGCTGCCATCTCTATCTGCTTGTAATTACAGGAGATGGACTGTGAGCAATCAAAGTACGAAGACAGTGGTTGCGTGCTGCTCCTGCTAGCTTTGCTCTTGGTCCTAGTGCCCCTCCCATCTGTCTTCGGGCATTTGTCTTTTCCCTACCTGTACCTTTCTAGTGTTTACCTTAGTCCCGCATTCTGTAGGGCTCCCAGTACCGTAGTCAATTAAATACTGTAGAGGGACCTGCCACTATCAGATGTTCTTGCGGAGCGGAGTTAACTTATTCAATTCGGACTACACCAATTTACACCAATCAGAATTTCACCATGGCCACAATGAAAGTCTGGTGTGAGCAATTTATTTAGCTCATAACTCCAATTTAACCCAGGTCAATTTCTTTTAAACTAACTTGGAAAACAAAGTAAGAAGCCACATTAACAAAGAAACAATCACTCATGCCTTGTAAACATTTAAATGAATTTTCTTCCAAGCACATTGGCAACTGTAACTTCAAGGCTGAAGTTTATCTTTTATAAAACAGTGAATGGATAAAACAAAAACAAAATAGCACAGTATTGCAGAAAACAGTAAATTACATCATATTTCTTATGGTCCTTTCTTCAAATATCTTTCCAAAATACTGTAAAAATATTGAATATAATTGGATAAAAATTAGTTTTTCACATTTAAACAAATCAAATCAAACAGCTTTGGAAGATTTCACCATAGCAACCGCAACTCCAAGGTTAAATCTTAGACTGAAACGTAATCTTTTGTTAAACAAACTTTTTGTTGCTCTTCTCAGTTTTTACACACCTGCTTAACTTAAATTAGTTTAAAGTATTTTTTTTCAATTCTGGGGGCACAATCTTATTCACACATTCCTAAAACTTCCAAAATCCAAGACACGACAAAAGAGTTAAACATTTTTAACACAGAGAAGTGGGTGGAGCTAAATCAAACATGACAGAATCTTTCTTTTAAAGACAGACTTTCAGACAAAGCAAATACTGTAACTTCTTAAAGATTCATTGTCAGGAAAATGTTCACACTTTAACACACATCCTCATACAAACTGAAATTCCAGCATATTTTTAAGTTTCCTTTCACTCAGCAAATCTTGTGTTTTATTTGTCTCGGCACAGATGTTAATAACTTCCATGTTGTTAATGTTTTAAGTTTATCTTTTTTCTTTTTAAATCGCTGACTCAGCAGCTTCTCCTGACTTTCCAAATCCCTGTTTATTTTCCTTCCTTTGCTGAGTTTTCAAATTGGTTAGCCTGCAAATTAGATCTTTTTCCTTCTTTATCTCTTACTTCTGTTTCAATTCCTTACATTGTTTCTGGTAACAAGCTAAGATTACCATTCCCCCTTTTTCCTCTTTAACTTTGGTTTGTCCCCTCCACCAAGCCCTTTGGATCAATTAATGCTCCCAATTGTTCGAGAATGTCGATTCCTAATATTGTACCCTCATTATTGAGACAAACATAACATTGTGCAGGGGTTAGAATCCCTGCCACCTCCAATAGTATTACTTCAATTAAATGTGCTCTTGTGGCAGATCCCCCTACCCCAGTGATCAAAACTGTCCATTTAGTTGTGCATAGGGGATATCTGTCATTGAGGCCGAGGCGCCTGCATCCACTAACAGGTCACATTGCTGGACCCCTAACAATGCTGTAATGTGGATCCACGGGTCACCTTCACTCTGAACGGTAGCCACTGGCTTTCAGTCCCTTGCCAGGTCCTTGAGGGCCTGGAGGAGCTGATACATTTCCTGCAAATGTTTCCACATTTCAATATTTTTACTCCGGGGCTTCAGGGTGCCCAGATATTTCAAGATGTCCTGTTTTTCTAAGGGACTGAAGGCTTTATATCTATGTTTGTTATTTGCTGCCTGTGCTCCTTGTGTCACCTTCAAAGGTTCAATGGCGAAGCCTTCTCCCTCCTCATCATCATCCTTACCTTCCTCTGTTTTAATATATGGAGGACGTGGTGGAGTGGTAGGTGTACATGATCGGGGGCCAAAAGGTCCCCTTTCACTCTGATTCTCCTGAATTTCTCTCACTTTTTTCAGCTCTGGCTGCTTTTAATTCCTCTATTTTTGGTTTCAGTTTAAGGGTACATTGTAAAAGCTGTCGTAATATTATTAAACTGGCCTTTTGGGTGCGTTTACTTTTCTCTTTTTGCTACCAAGTCTTTTGAATGATGGAGTCCTGACATGGATCCCATCTGTCTCTTAACATTTTTTCGATTAATCCCTTCCGCTCGTCTGCATAGAGTCTAGTAAGGGTTCCCTTCATCACCCCAGTCTAATTGTTTCCCCGATGGCATTTTGTGGTCAGACCATCCCCGGCTTTACATACAAATTCTACTTGAGTTTATGTCCATTCGGCCTCTCCACGCAACTTAAATCCTATCCGAAAATGTATTTAAAAATAATCGCTATTTATACATAGTAAAAGACTCGATGTGAACACTTGTGCATTTAACTTTCAGCCTTACCAGCATTTATTGCAATGAAAATGTTCCTTCCAATACTCTGTCTAATTTACCTGTAATATATCTAGATTATATTCATTACACGTTCAAACACGTCCGAACATTTACCGCTTTACAGACCCATCACGATTTGGATACTCGTTCCACAGACAGATGGGTGACAGCCTGGATCACGTATTTTTTCCGGGTGGAGTCCCAAATCTACTTGCCCCCTTGTGTCCTCTCGGCCATTGTCCATCTACATTCTGACGTATCCTGCCAACTACGGCAAATGCTGTGGCAAAATCAAATAATTAATTCTGCACTCTAGTCTGTAAATGGTAACGTGCCAAGCAGTTTATTTCAAACACAAAATTATTCAGCAGTACAATACAAACAGTCTGCGGAGGTATCTAAAAGCTGATCAGGGAGTACAGCTTAGAGCTGCTGCAACTCGTTCCTAGCTGACTCCCCGATTGGCTTTAGTTTCCATTATTTAAGTGTACAAAAGCCGTGGATACCTCGTGCACAGCTCATGACATTGTTCTAATTGGCTTAAAGCCCACATACAAAATTCGTTACATTGTTTTAATTGGCTTCAAGAGCGCATGCATAATTGCTGACTGTCACATGATCTTTACCATCTCATCTGTTGTTCCCCACGTGGTTTTACTTCCCTAGTTCGTGGCTGGTGCTTGTCTCTCTGCTGTCATCCTGTGTGCAAGCTGCAATGTTAACCCCTTAAGTCCTGAAGGGCACCTATGTTACCCTTCACTAAAAATCCACTTCACCTTCCATCTGTGAGCACATTTTACAGCAACAACAATGTTTACATCAACAACTTTTACAACAGCGGCAGCAACAGCAACCACTTAAAAGAATGAGGCCTCGAAATTGAGTGCCCTTAGCGCCGATTTTGCGGCGCTAGAGGGCCTAGCGCTGCATTTGGCGCCGGCGCCGAAATTGCCTGGGGCCCTTACGCCGCGGTAGACCGGTAGCGCTGCGCCGGCACCGATGACGTCATCGGTGTGCGCAGCGTCCCGGTTGCCATGCCGACGGGCCCCAGCGCCGAAATTCAGTTGCGGCCGCCTCGCCCGTGACAGCCGCAACTAAGACTCTGGCAACAGAGTCTTACGAGTCTTTGCGCCAGCGCATTAAAGGCCCCGCGGCGGCCGGCCGCTTTCCCGCCGGCCGCCTGGCCGCAGCTCCCTCCCCGGACTTTCCCCCCCCTCCCCCGGAACAGAAGCAAGCCCGGCACTTGTCCGAGGTGCCGGGCTCATTTTTAAAAAGATTTTCGCGGGCCGCGATCGGGTGCAGGCAGCTCCTCTTTAAGGGAAGGAGGAGGCCTGCACTTCCCGACCCTACCGCACCGCATCGGGTGCCGCAGCGCCGGAATTGCGGCGCGAAACGGCAGTTAGCGCCGATTTACCACCGCAAAGACCCTTCAGTAGCGCCGGCAGCCGTTTGGGCGCGGCCCTGCTGAATTTTTGGCGCGCGCAGGGGGACTTAGCGCCGGCACTAACTTCCGGCGCTAAAGCCCTGGCTAAGCCAAAACTCAATTTCTAGGCCTATATATCATAATGCCATATTGCCACCCCACCATCTCAAATCATGAGGCAATCAGACAAGGTTCTATTAAAGTTTAACATAACTTCCCTGCTTTTGAAATCTATTCCTCCAGAAATCAACCCCTGTTCTTTATTTGCTGTCTGATGTTTTTTTTAACCTGCGTTGCTACTTTTAGTGATATATAAATCTATACACTTACATCCCTTTTTATCTCTACTCCAGTTAGACTCTTATTTTCCAAGGAGTATCTAGCCTCTTTATTCCTCCTACCAAAATGCTCCATCTCACGTGTACCTAAACTGAAAGTCATCTGAAATTTGCATGCATATTTTGCAAATTTGCTTACGGTTGAATTAATTAAAAGCTTTTAGTTCCTCAAGTAGAAACGCTTTTAAAAGAAATATTTGTCAGAAATGAAATAAAAGAACTGCATAATAATGAAGTAACACTTCAGACATGTCATTCAGTTACACGGTTATGTATCGACAAACATTCCAAAATCCCAAGATGAGCTGAAAGCGGCATTTCTATTCATACAATTTGTATTAATTTTAATGGTTTCAATGTTTTAGCCCATCTCTCATGTTGCTATAGCAAAGGCTGCACAGCCAGCAGGAGCAGTGGCTTTCCTATGCGGCTGACATGCTCTACTTCCAGATAGATAATTAGAATATATATCACAATGCAACCAGACAGCCAACAAATATAAATTGATGATGTTCTTTAGTTGACTGTATTAAAAAATTGAACAAAAACGGTATTTTGAACTTCAATCAGTTCAAATAAGCGTGGTCTCCTTGAACCAGCACACCCCCATGTAACATGTTCGAAACGCGCATTTTTCACAAGAGCAGAAAACACATAAACGATTTGCATCATTTAACTAAAAACAAAAAGCAGGAACAGCTATAATTTAATGGAAGTAGACATCCACCTTTCTTCCTGGACACGAGAACCAATCAGACTACAACAGAAAACGCTGGAAAAACTCAGCAGGCCAGGCAAAACCCGTGGACAGAAATAGAGTCAACGTTTTGGGTCAAAACCCTTTGTCAACACTGACTTGTAAATGTTTACTAATATGTTGACGTAAAGATGTTAATTTACGAATTTTGCTTCTAATATTTTTCTCTCAAACATTTTCCAGAATATTACTCCCTGCTCGTGACAAGAAAAGTGTCGAATTATTTGTGAAGCATCGCAATGGAATAGCGGGAAAAAAAATTCATTGTACTCTCAAAAGTTAATCTATCTTTTCAAACATTTAGACCAAATCGAAATAGTCTGTTATCAGTTTAATCGCAGTATTTTATGTGTCTCTCTCAATGAACAAATAATAGTATCTTCTAAAGTAGCTTCCTGCAATTTTTATACGTCATTACATAATTCTTCTTTCTATTAACACTCCACTAAACGTTTAAGAGGAAATCCATATTACATTATGCCTGAGACATGTTCGTATTATGGAACAATAGTCTGTAAGATGTTCAGATTGTTTTAAGAATGTAAGAACATAAGAAATAGGAGCAGGAGTTGGCCATTTGACCCTTCGAGCCTGCTCCGCCATTCAATAGATCATGGCTGATTTTGTACCTCATCTACACATTCCTGCACTATCCCCATATCCACTTTTCCCTTAATATTCAAAAATCTATCGATCTCTGTCTTGAATATTCTCAAAGGCTAAGCCTCCACAGCCCTCTCGGGGAGAAAATTCCAAAGATTCACCAACCTCTGAGTGAAGAAATTGCTCCACAACTCAGTCCTTAATGGCTGACCCCTTATTCTGAGATTGTGACTCCTGGTTCTCCATTCCTGAGCCATGGGAAGCATCCTCCCTGCATCTACCCTGACCAGCCCTGTAAGAATTTGTATGTGTCAATGAGATTACCTCACACGCTTCTAAACTCTGGAGATTATAAGCTACGTCGACTCAATCTGTTGTCGGAGGACAATCCCCCCATCCCAGGAACCAGTCTGGTAAACCTTTGTTGCACTCCCTCTATGGCAAGTATATCCTTCCTTAGGTAAGGAGACCAAACTGTACACAATACTCCAGGTGTGTTAGCAAAATACTGCAGATGTTGGAAATCCGAAATAACAACAGAAAATGCTGGAAAAACTCAGCAAGTCAGGCAACATCCGTGGAGAGAAATTTGAGTTGACGTTTCGGGTTTGACCCTTCTTCAAAACTGGAGAGAAAAGGAACTAGATCGAAGGCAGGGCTGCGATCGGACAAAAGAATAAAAGAACCAAAAGAAGTAAAAGAGATTAGAAGCTGGACGAGATGGTAATAGGCTGTGATTAGGTGTAAAGTGTACTGGCAGGGCAAAAGATAGCTGCCAGGTGTGAGAGAGAAACAAAAGGGAAGGGGGGGGGGAAAGGAAAGGAGTGGAAAAATATAAGTGAAAATGAAATAGGGACCGGGGTTATGATCTGAAATTGTTGAACTCGATATTGAGACCGGAAGGCTGCAGAGTGCCTAATCGGAAGATGAGGTGCTGTTCCTCGAGTTTACGTTGAGCTTCCGTGGAACAGTACAAGAGGCCAAGGACGGTGAGGTCCGAGTGGGAGTGGAATGGTGAATTGAAATGACAGGCGACCGGAAGCTCGGGGTCACCCTTACGGACTGAACGGAGGTGTTCCGCAAAGCGGTCACCCAATCTGCGTTTGGTCTCCCCAATGTAGAGGAGACCACATCGCTGCTCACGATGATGCACTCGCCCACATCGACGGAGCCCAAAAGAGTGGACACTTCTTCGAAGAAGCGCACTTGCTGCGCACCGGTCTGAGGGGTGTACACGTTCACTAGATGGAGCGGCATGCCCCCCAGGTGAACAGTGACCTGGAACAAGCGACTCGGCACGTGCTCCTTTACCCCCAAGATCTCTGGCTGAAAATGCGTGGCCAGCAAGATAGCCAGCCCACTGGAATTGTTGGAGAGGTGACTCATGCTGACTCCTCCTTGCCACTCCAGGAGCCACGTGGCTTCATCTCCCGGAACGGTGTGGGTTTCTTGCAGGAAGCACACCGCATACTTCCCGTCCCGAAGATCCGAGAAATTATTGAATCTGCAGCGCGCCTCCCTGCTGCCGTTGATGTTGAGGCTGGCTATGGTTATCTTCAAGTCAGAAGCATAGTGCAACCTCTACATACACCTAAAGGGGGGAGGGAGTGCAGCTGCTGGTCAGCCACCACTTCCTCAGCAGCCCAGTGAGGAATGTTCTCAGCCGACGCAGCTCGAGTGGGTTCTCGCCCTCGTCCGCGCCCATAATTTTAACGGCGGCGCGGACGGACACGATGAGCAGTGCCAGCTCCGCCCACCTGTCGAGGGCCAGCCGGATGTTATTGTGCCGACCCAGGCACGTGGCCATAAAGTCCCGGAGTTCCCTTAAGGGAATGAGGGGAGACTCGGCGAGGGGCACGAGGTCATCCAGTGCCTCGTCGGCGCTGGAGTCCAAATCGTCCTCCGTGCCCATCACCGAGTCCCCATCCTTCTCCAGGAGGTCGTCACCAGTGGCCGACCCATCCGTCGCACAGTGCGCAGCGAATGGCTCGGCTGCACCAGCCAGCCCCGCCTCTGCCCGGATCCCAACCCCAGGATCGGCGGCAGCGGATTCCTGCCTGGGCTCCTCTAGGGGCGCCAGGCCAGAAGACGGCGCTGGTTCGGAGTCCCCCTCCACCTCAGACGCCAGAACGACCGGAGAAACCGGGGAGAGAACAATTTCCAGCTCCTCCAGTACGTCCGGAACCAGAGACGCAGCCAGGAGGCCATCCTCCTCCCCGCCACTAACCTCCGACACAGAGGATGAGGTGTTTTGATTTATAACCTCTACCAGGACGAGCAGCCCCTGGGAGATGTCCGGGTTGCATTGGGCGAGCTCATCTTCCTCGAAATCGCCCGACCCAGACCCCAGACTGCCCGACCCGGCGAGGGGTAACGGCACTGATAAAATGTCAATCTCTGCCACGGGTTGTCCCGCGCCCAACCCCACGGGTAGGGTCTCGTCCCCATCCCCGGCAGGCATGTGCCAGACAGACACATCTGCCGCAGCCTCCCGAGGGACAGGCGACCCCTACCAATTGCTGGTGGTGATGAGAGCTGGGGGGGGGCATGCAGTACCCGCGGAGGGTGACGACTCCCCCTGCTCGGTGGGACCTTCCTCCTCCCGGTCCTCCTCCTCTTCCTGGGGGTCGCGTCTTCTTTTTAGCATGGAGGGAGCGAGGGAGACCTCCATGTCAGCAGAGGCCTCCTCCTCTGCTCCATCCGGCGGAGCAGGTTTGTCAGGTTCCTCGGGCCCGAGCCCGTCGCAGGAATTGGCATTTCCACTACGGTGGTTGCGGCCACAGGCTCGGGCACGAGTCCCGTCCCACTCGCGTCTGCCCCAATTAACTCCGCGAGGTGCACGGGTGTAAGGGGCTTAAGGGGCAAGGGCTGGTCCTCCACGGGGGGACCCGCCCTAAGGAGTTTTGATTTTTGCCACGCCTTCCTTCCTGCCGGACGCGCTCCCTCCCTCCCGCCGCAGGCCTTGGTGGCATCGGCCTCTGACGTCGACCGCTCATCAGCGGTTCCCGATGCGCGTGCAGATCCGGGGGGAGAAACGGTGGCGGCACCAGCCTCGGCCGCACTAGATGATCTGGCAGCTTTGGAGGTGGGGCAGTTTTTCCGATTGTGCCCCACCTCCTTGCAGGCGTGGCACGGCACACTGTCCGACATCCAGAAGACGCAATAGGCGGTTCCCTCGTGGTGGACGACGAACGCCCCGTCGGTTTCCTCCTCCTGCGCCAGCTGGATAAACAGCTGGCGCCGGAAGGAGAAGACGTGGCGAAGGCTGGCTTCCCGGAAGCTGAGTGGGATGGGCGTGATCCCCGACCTCACCTCCCCAAGTTGGAATAAATGGGGGAGGAGGAGCACACCAGGAACATAGGGCAGGACGTTCGAGATGATGATCCTCTGCACGGTGGCCTCGAGAGGATCCACCGGCAGGAAGGTCCCACCCATGGTGAGCCTCTTGGCGACGGCCAGGGTCACCACCCGCTCCGACCCCAGGAAGAACACAGCCTTCCCGTACATTTTTAAGGCCACGACGATGGCTGAGGGGCCAACAACCCCAGCCATGGCTTTAACGCAGGCCTCAATTGTCATAGTGGGGTGAGTGTAGCTCTTCACCCCAAGCTTTTTTGTCATAAGTTTAAAAGGTGACGGGGCAGCAGAAGTAGCGGGAGCAGCTGTGGCTGTGGCTGCCACTCCCGCATAAGTCCTGGCTGGCCCTGCCACCGGCGAAGATGCAGTCGCCATTATGGGGTGTTTTTATAAGGGCTACACTCACCCCACGTCACAGGCCTGAAGGTGTTAATGGCCTCAGGTGTTTTTTGGTCCTCTTTTGAGCAGAGGGAGCTGTTTAGAATGAAGGCACACCTCTCCCCTTATTGATTGAAATTGGGAGAGTGGCATTCTCCCCTCTGCTCAATAGGCAATTAATCAATAAAGATGAAATTGAAGTGCCTCAGAGAAAGAGGCAGAGAGAGACAAAAAGAGAGAGGGGGCGGGTGGGATGGAGGGAGGCCGCAAGGGCGGGGTTGCCACTCAGGACAGTGGGTGGGTGGGTGTCGGCAGGGGTGCACTCTCTGATGGAAAAATTAAAGTCTTTGAACGTGGTCTTCTGGCAGGGGGTGAAAGACTTCTTCGCCTGGGAAAGCTGGAGATTCCCCAGGCTCAGTCCCACACCAGGTCTTAACGATGTATTATGAAATTGGACTTCACCTAGGCAGCTCCAGCTGTCCCAGGTCAGGCAATAGAAGGGGTGCTTATTAGTGGTGTGTTTGGCCTAGTTTTTAGCAAGAGCCCCCCCCCCCCCACGCACACACACACACCCTGATGATCCAGCCCTTTATTCTTCTTTTCTCCCCCCACCTAAAATACAAAGTCTTTGGGAGAGTGCACCAAATAACACCCACCTGTAGATGTTCAAGGATGATATTGTTCTTCCCTCCTTCCAAACAGTTGGTGTTGGTTGATGTTTCTCTCCCCTCTCTCCCTCTCCTGGAATGGAGGCCAATTTGGGGAGGCAGTGATAGGAAAGGCCTCTCCCCTGGTTGGTGTTGTTGCTGGCCTCCTTTCTCCTTCACCGCCTCTGTCCTCTCTCTCCAGGCACCTCAGTTGTTGTGATGATGGTGGAGGTAGAGGTGGTGGTGGTCTTTCGTTCTCCTCCTCTTCCTGGTCAGGAGACCACCACTTTGAACTATCCACTCTCCTGGTCTGGCTGCTCCTTCTCCTTGTGTGCTGCTGCACAGCCAGCAATGCTGAGAATAAGGTCTAACAGAGGGTAACGTCAGACCAAAATACAGAAGCCTGCAAGGGCCTTTTATACAGGGGTGGTCACTGCCGGTACTGCAGTATAAAATCAGTTCTTCCCTTAAAGGTACATACACAACAATTCCTCCCCTTTTAGATAAACAGTACATAACTTTCATTTAACAACTAAATAATAACTAATTACAATTACAATTTTCTTGGTGCTATATATATCAACTGAAATAATCATTTATAAGTTCAGTCTTTGAGGAGGCTTCCTAATTCTGACAGGATAGTGCCTTTCTCGAGTATCCTGTTCTTGCGGTGGAGTCGATTCTGGCTCATTGTCATTAGTTGGTTCATCAGCTTCCAATACCACTGCTTCTGAGGTAGACACAATCTGTACTTCGGGCTCATTACAAGGTGCACATGCTCGTGGTATAGGTTTGGCTTGTTCCTGTGACTCTAGAATCTGGTCAGCATGGCGTCTCACGATGCTCTCTCCAACGTCCACTGTGTACATTGGTGGTCCCTGCTGTGTGCATATCGTTCCTGGCTGCCATTTCTCTGTTCGGTAGTCACGGGCCAAGTCTGGTTGCCCTATCTTGAAGCTCCAGGTTGGCCACTCGTTGATGTGCTGGAATTGCTTATCCTCAACATCTCCTCTTATGTTTGGTTTGAGCAAGTCCAGGCGACATCTTAGCCTTCGGTTGAAGAACATTATGGCTGGAGCTTGGTTGGTGACTACATGTGTCGCATTCCGGTAAGCAAACAAGAAATTATCTACCTTGTGTTGTAGTGGTATTTCGTCGTTATACATCGCATTATTGCCTTTTTAAAGTTCTGAACAAACGTTTCAGCCAATCCATTTGTGGCTGGATGATATGGGGCAGATGTGTAATGTTTCACCCCATTATTCCTCAGAAACCCCCGGAAATCCTCGGACATAAACTATGGCCCATTGTCAGAGCAAATCTGTTCTGGCAAACCATTCCTGGTGAAGATGGTCGGTAAGACTGCAATAGTTTTCTCCGTGGTGGTGGAGGACATTTTGATGACCTCTGGCCATTTCGAATGGGCGTCCACGGCGATTAGAAACATTGAGTCCATAAATGGACCAGCAAAATCAATGTGTACCCGTTACCATGGAGATCAGGGCCACTCCCATGGGTGTAGAGGGGCCTGTGGTGGTGCATTTTGGACCTTCTGGCATCCTGAGCAGCTCTTGGTCAGGTCCTCGATTTGTTTATCGATTCCCGGCCACCACACATAAGCCCTGGCTAGGCATTTCATTTTTACCCCTCCCAGATGACCTTCATGAAGCTCATTGAGCACTCTGTCTCTCAACTTGGGTGGAATTACCACTCGGGATCCACACATCAAGGACCCCCGACACACTGACAGCTGTTCTCTCCTTGGTGAGAATGCTGGCAACAGTGAGTCGCCATATGCTGGCCATCCCTTCACCATCAAATCATAGACCCGAGAGAGTGTCGGGTCATTTCGGGTTTCCTTCTCTATACTTGAGTTTGTAACAGGCAGACATTCGACTATGGTCGCATGGAATATCTCAACAGGGTCCACTGCAGGTGCTTCCTCTACCATAGGCAACGGTAGGCGCGACAGCCCATCAGCATTTCCATGCTGCTTCGTACCGTTGTATTCTATGTCGTACTGATGTGCCCCTAGGAAAAGTGACCATCTTTGCAGCCATTGCGCCGTCATCACCGGAACGCCCTTCTTTGGGTTAAAAATTGAGACCAGGGGCTGATGATCAGTCAGTAGGGTGAATTTCTGCCCGTGCAGATAGTGATTTAACTTTTTCACCCCCTACAACAGGCCTCCCTGTCAATCTGGGCGTAATTACGCTTGGCTGAGGTTAATCAGCGTGACGCAAATGCTATTGGCCTCTCTGAACCGTCAAGGAATTTGTGTGACAGCAGCACTCCAATGCCGTAGGGTGACGCACCACATGCCAACCGAATCGGTAGTGTTGGGTTGTAGTGGGCCAATACTTCTTTTGAAGTGATTAGGCATTTACATTCCTGAAAGGCACGCTTACACTCATCACTCCATTTCCATGTTACTCCAGTTTGCAGCAGGGCATTCAATGGGTGCAGAATTGTAGATAAATTAGGCAAGAACTTATGGTAGTAGTTCACCAGCCCGAGAAACGACCTCAGTTGTGACACATTTTCCGGTGCTGGAGCCTTGACTACAGCCTCAATCTTCTCTGGCGACTTATGCAACCCTTCCTCATCAATCATGTGGCCACAATACGAGATTTGTCTCCTGAAGAACTCGCATTTGGGGCGGTTGGCTCATAGCCCATATTCCTGCAATCTAGTGAGCACCTGCTCCAGGTTGGCAAGGTGTTCACTGTCATTTTCGCCCGTCACCAGGATGTCATCCAAATAACACTGGGTCCCCGGGATCCCTTGCAGGACTTGTTCCATTGCCCTCTGCCAAATAGCCGGGGCTGATGCTGCCCCTAATACCAGTCGATTGTACTGGTAAAGGCCTTTGTGAGTGTTTATCGTGAGGTAATTCCTAGATGCTTCTTCCACCTCCATTTGTAGAAACGCTTGGGCCCGATCAATCTTCGTAAAACGTTTCCCTCCAGATAGTGAGGCGAAAATATCTTCTCTCCGTGGAAGTGGATATTGTACTGTGTGCAGGACTGGGTTAACAGTCACCTTGGAGTCCCGACTGATGCGAACCTTCTTCGGCTCCCCAGGCGTGCTGCTCAATGATTTCTTCATTACAGGCATGATGGGTGTGGCCCACTCGCTCCAGTCCACCTTGGACAGCACACCCGAACGCTCCAGACTCTCCAGTTCTGCTTCAGCGGCTGGGTGGATCACGTATGGCACCAGTCTGGCCTTAAAAATTTTGGGGTTTGTGTTATCTTCGATTTTTATCGTTGCCTTTACTCCTTTTAGAGTCCCAAGTCCTTGTTGGAACACCTCTTTCGCGTCCGTTAGAGTTTGTGACAGGCGTCCAGGTGCGACGTCATCATCCTTTTTGTCAGTCACAGTTAGCGCCAGAATGGAATGCCAATCCAATTGTATTTTTTGGATCCATTCACATCCCAATAATGGTGGTCCTCCATCTTGTAGTATATATAGATACAGTTTCTGTGTTTCCTTGCCGTTATATTTAACTGGCACCCTTATTTTTCCTCTGGGGTAGACTTTTTGCCCCATGTATGTCTTCAATACAATGGACGTGTCCTTTAAGGGTATGTGTGAGAATAGCCGCTCACAGTCTCGTCGATTCATGACAGTTAGGGCTGATCCTGTATCTAATTCCATCTTTACTTGGTACCCTGCTATCATGAGGGTGACCCAAATGGTTTGGTGATCCTCTTTTGTGATCACATTGTGTAGCTTTAGACAACTTAGTCTCCTGCTCCCAGAGTCATTATCACTCTCCTGATCTTCCGAACTACTGTCTGTCATTTTATTTACTTTCTTGTACTTTTCCTTAGCAGTTCTTGTAGTGTTGGTTTTCTTTCCCGACCAGCAGACTCTTGCTATATGTCCCATTTTTCCGCATTGGCTGCATACTTTGTCCTTAAACCAGCAGTCCTTCTGCTCATGGGTTGTTCTGCCGCAGCGATAGCACTTTTCTGCTCCATATGCCATTTCGTTAGTGCTGTATTCTTGTGGTTTTTGTTGTATTTCCGCAGCTCCCCGTGCTGCTGCTTCGTAGGATAATGTCATGCGGAAAGCCTGTTCTAGCTTCAGGTCTTTTTTCGAAAGTAGTCGTTTCTGGGTTCCTTCACTCTGGAGCCCGCAGACAAACTTATCCCGTAAGGTGTCTGCCAGTCCTGCTCCGAACTGGCAGTGCTTTGATAACTTGCGTAGTTCCGTAAGATAGTCAGCATTGCTCTCATCTTTCTGCTGGTTTCTTTTATGGAACTTGGATCTTTCTGCTATCAGCAGCGGTGTAGGGTTTAGGTTTTCCTGTAAGATATTAACAATCACCTCAAAACTTTTCTCCATTGGTTTAGCTGGGGTAATTAAATTCCTCAATAGGCCGTACATTCCCGCACCCATCAAATTTAATAATACCGACGCCTTCTTTCCATCAGCCACCTCATTTGCCTTGCAGTATACTTCAATTCTTTCCACATACGTGGACCAGTCTTCTACCTCATTGTTGAAAGCAGTGATACTGCCACTTTTCGGCATCTTAGCTGATTTAAAATGGCGCCTCCCGCGCTTTTTCTTCTTCCCCAATTGAGTACAATGGCGCCTCCCGTGCTTTTCCTTCTTCCCCAATGGAATAAACTGGCGCCTCCCGCGCTTTTCCTTCCTCCCCTTGATGCCACGCTGCTCCTAGCGTTCAACAGGGTTTAGGCGGCTTCGGCGCATCTCACTTTCCTTCCCCTCGTTTATTTTCTCTCCGCTGCCTGGTTCTTGAGCACCTTTTGCACAGCCGCTCAATCGAGCTCGAGCCCGCCACAGTCCGGAAGAGTCAGCGCACTTCCTGCTACCAGCACGATTTGCTGGAACACCTTAACTGGGGAGCCAAGCTCAGCTCTCCGCAGCCTCTCCCGCAATTCTCCGAACACCGATGGATCCTTGGGCGGTTGCCCGCGGTCGACGCCCATTGCTCAGGCTTCGACCTCCAAGAAACTTCTGCTCAGGGTGAGATCCCCATGAGGTGATGTAACTCTGCCGGTGAGTTTGAACTTGCTCGTCGCCACTGTAAAATCTGTGCCTCAATAATACACGGACTTCAGGAGAACAGTTTAACAGGTATTTTACTGAACAGAGGGTAACTCTTTTGTTTGTACAAAAAAAAAACAAATTGACTGTAAACAAAAGTTCAACTAAAACTTAACAAATCAAATTAAAATGTGGTTATCCGGGTTGATGATGCACTCCAGTCCCCGTGGCACCCACCGGTCGCGGAAATACTCAAGCGCACCGGCGGACACCGCGTGCTCCATCTCCAGGGCCACCCGGGTGCGAACATGGCCACGGAAGAGAGGCAGGCAATCCGGCTGGACGACCCCTCGACCGCCCGCTGCCTGGACCAATTGATGGCTCTTTTAACCAGGCCCAGGAGCAGGCCCACAAGGAGGTCCTCCAACCTGTCTGCTCCCCTCCGCACCGGGTGACCGTAGATCAAGAGCGTGGGACAGAAGTGCAACCAAAAATCGAGGAGCAGCCCCTTCAAGTAGTGAAAGAGGGGCTGCAACCTCTCAATCAATATAAACGTGAAACACGGACTCCTCCAGGCCGCAAAAAATGCAGGTGGCCTGGGAGTCCGCGAACCTACTTAAAACCTTATTGCACGGGACCGCTCCATGCAACACCCTCCAGGCCAAGTCCCCGATGGAACAAGGGAGGACTCCCGCATAGAGAGCCCTCCATTGGGGACCTCCGCTACCACCGGTCGGCAAAACACCACGCCAAGGCGTGTCTGGACGGTAGATGAAGATGGCAAAGTGGAGAGTGTGCAGGAGCAGACCGTACAGGAAATCCCTCCGCACGGAATGAAAAGGCACGGAGGGTATTTCCACGAGACGGCTCAAGTTGTGAGGCGCCGGTTCCCGAGGGGAGTTTCGGGGCCGGGCGCCGATGAGGAATTCCGTCCGAACGGGGGTAAGCTTGGACGGGATCGCCCCACGTGCTTGAGCCGCCTCGATACACCTAGTGGAGTCGGGGCCCAGTGCCGCTTTTACCGATTCGATGGTTTCGACCGCGAGCCGGACGTTGGCCCAGGACAGGGGCCGCGCCAGCTCCTCCGGCGCCATCCAGCCCGCTCCTCCGCCATCGAGCAGGTCCCCAACTCTGGTCACCTTGCCAGCCACAGCCCTACCCTCCGCCAGCCGCCCGAACCCGTGTTCGTGGAGGTGCGGATTCCTGAGCAGCGGCTCCCGAAGGAGAGCCGCCGCTCCTGACGGGGGAGAGCTCTGCCTGGAAGCGACGTAGTTCCAAACCCATAGTAGTTCCTGGTAGAAGACAGGAAGCTCCCACAGGCCGGCACGCCTGCTGCCCACTTTCACAAACAGGAGCTGCGTGTCGTAATTGAGGCCATGCAGCTGGCGGAAGAAAAACGTCGCCAGCGCACACCATCTCGGAGGATTCTCGACGTACAGGTATCTCTGCAGCATCTGAAGACGGAAAGTCGCAGCCTGGGTGCGAAGGCACACCAGCGCCTGACCGCCCTCCCTAAGCGGGAGACACAGAACTGCGGCAGAGACACAGTGCTTCCTTTTGTCCCAGAAGAAGTCGATGAGCTTCTTCTGAATCTTGGCGACAAACGCAGGGGGAGGGAACAAAGTGACCAACCGGTACCACAACATGGCGGCCACCAGCTGGTTTATGACCAGCGCACGACTCCTGTAGGACAACACTCGGAGCAGTCCTGTCCAGCGTCCTAGGCGAGCGGTGACTTTGGCCTCCAGCTCTTGCCAGTTCGTCGGCCAAGCGTCCTCGGCATGGCTAAGGTAGACGCCCAAATAGAGGAGGTGCGTGGTGCTCCAGGTGAAAGGCCTGAACTCCTCCGGCAGGGAGTCCACCCGCCACTGACCCACCAGGTGTCCGGAACATTTCTCCCAGTTGATCTTGGCGGAGGATGCGTCCGAGTAAATCTGCTGGCATTCCCGCATCCTCCGCAAGTCAGCGGGATCCGTGACCGTGAGGAGCACGTCATCGGCGTAAGCCGAGAGGACCACCTCCACGCCCGGCCCTTGCAGAGCCAGTCCTGTCAACCTCTTCCGCAAGAGGCGCAGTAAAGGCTCCACGCAAATGGCATATAACTGACCGGACATGGGGCATCCCTGACGCACCACCCTCCCGAAGCGAAGGGGCGCTGTCAAGGACCCGTTAACTTTAATCAGACACTCCGCGGCGGCATACAGAAGTCGGATCCGGGCGACGAAATGCGTCCCGAACCCGAATGCGCGCAGAGTCCCGAAGAGATACTCGTGATCCACCCTGTCGAACGCCTTCTCCTGATCCAGGGAAAGGAAGGCGACCGACAGACCAGCCCTCTGGGAATGGTGGACCAGGTCCCGGACCAGATGGATGTTATCGTGGATGGTGCAGCCCGGGACCATGTAGGACTGATCGGGATGGATCATGTGGGCCAGCACGGTGCCAAGGCGAGCAGACATGGCCCTGGCAAAGATTTTATAGTCCGTGCTGAGGAGGGAGACCGGGCGCCAGTTCTTAAGGAGGCGGAGATCGCCCTTCTTAGGCAGCAGGACAATGACCGCCCTGCGCCAAGAGAGGGGCATCTCCCCGGTCGCCAATCTTTCCCCCAGGACCCGCGCATAGTCGCCCCCCAAGACGTCCCAGAACGCCCTGTGGAACTCCACGGTGAGCCCGTCCAGCCCCGGGGACTTTCCCCTAGAGAGCTGGCAGAGGGCGCCGGTCAGCTCCGCCAGACTTAGCGGAGCGTCCAATTTTTCGGCGCCCTCCGGGCCAACCTTCGTCAGGTCCTCCCACAAAACTCTGCGCGCATCGTCGCTGGATGGATCCGGAGAGAACAGAGCCCCGTAATAGGCGCGGGTCCCGCGCTGATTCCCTCCGGATCTGAGACCAGAGATCCGTCGTCGGCCAGCAGCCCCAAGAGCTGCTTACGGACCCCCCGTCTTTTTTCCAGCGAGTAGAAGAAGGGGGAGCCGCGGTCCAGGTCCCGCAGGAGCTGGATCCACGACCTCACGTACGCGCCTCGGGACCCGACGAGCTGCAGCTCCTTCAGCGCACCCTTCTTCTCTTCGTACACCTTCCGCAGGGCCGGGTCCTCGACGACCTGACCGAGATGGGACACCAGGTCGAGCACCTTCTTCTCCAACCGCCCGACCCGGGCCTCCCGCCTCTTGGTCGACCCCTTCGCGTACTCCTGACAGAAGAGACAGATGTGAGCCTTGCCCACATCCCACCATAGCCTCAAGGAGGTGAAGCCCCCCTGCTTCCTTCTCCAGTCGGCCCAGAATCGACGAAACGAATCCCGGAACCGTGCGTCCTCCAGCAGCAGGTTGTTAAAATGCCAGTACACGGACATCCCCACGCGCGCAGCGGAGCGAGCTCCGCCCACACCAGGTGGTGGTCCGTGCACGGCACCGGCCGCATGGAAGCTGCTGGAACACAGGAGACGTACGCCCGGGAAATGTAGAGGCGGTCGATTCTGGACCTTCCTCCCCCAGACCTCACGCTAGTGAAGGCGCTGGAGTCGGGGTGGAGATTTCGCCAGATGTCCACCAAGTCGAAGGACCCAACCAGGTCCCTCAACTTCTCCATCGCCGCCGGGCTTCGCGGGGGACCCGAACGGTCCCTCGCCTCGAGGGTGCAGTTAAAATCCCCCCCGAGGATGACGTACTCGCCCACGTCGATGGAGCCCAAGAGAGCGGACACTTCTTCGAAGAAGCGCACTTGCTGCGCACTGGTCTGAGGGGCGTACACGTTCACTAGATGGAGCAGCACGCCCCCCAGGCAAACAGTGACCTGGAGCAAGCGGCCCGGCACGTGCTCCTTGACCCCCAAGATCTCCGGCTGAAAATGCGGGGCCAGCAAGATAGCCACCCCGCTGGAATTGTTGGAGAGGTGACTCATGCTGACCCCTCCTTGCCACTCCAGGAGCCACGTGGCTTCGTCTCCTGGAACTTTGTGTGTTTCTTGCAGGAAGCACACCGCATACTTCCCGTCCCAAAGGACCGAGAAGTTATTGAATCTGCAGCGCGCCTCCCTGCTGCCGTTGATGTTGAGGCTGGCTATGGTTATCTTCATGTCAGAAGCATAGTGCAACCTCTACCTACACCTAATGGGGGGAGGAAGCGCAGCCGCTGGTCCGCCGCCACTTCCTCAGCAGCCCAGTAAGAAACGTTGTGAGCCGACGCAGCTCGAGCGGGTTCACACCCTCGTCCGCGCCCAAGATCTTAACGGCGGCACGGACGGAATCGATGAGCAGCGCCCGCTCCGACCACCTGTCGAGGGCCAGCCGGACCTTATTGCGCTGACCCAGGCACGTGGCCATAAAATCCCGGAGTTCCCTTACGGAAATGAGGGGCGACTCGGCAAGGGGCACGAGGTCATCCATCACCACGTCGGCGCTGGAGTCCGAATCGTCCTCCGTGCCCATCACCGAGTCCCCATCCTCCTCCAGGGGGTCGTCACCAGCGGCCGACCCATCCGCCGCGCAGTGCGAAGCGAACGACTCGGCCGCGCCAGCCAGCCCCGCCTCCGCCCGAATCCCACCCCCAGGATCGGTGGCAGAGGATTTCTCCCTGGGCTCCTCTAGGGGTGCCGGGCCAGAAGACGGCGGCGGTTCAGAGCTGGCGAGGGGTAACGACACCGATAAAAGGTCAACTTCAATTACTGCCGCGGGTTGTTCCGCAACTCCCCCACGGGCAGGGTCTCATCCCCATCCCTGGGAGATACGTGCTGGACAGACACATCTGCCTCAGCCTCCCGAGGGAAAGGCGACCCCTGCCGATCGCTGGTGATGACGACAGCGCTGGGGGGTGGGGGGCGCAGTACCCGCGGCGGGCGACGACTCCTCCTGCTCGGAGGGACCTTCCTCCTCCCGGTCCTCCTCCTCATCCAGGGGGTCGCGCCTTCTTTTTAGCACGGAGGGAGCGAGGGAGACCTCCATGTCTGCAAAGGCCTCCTCCTCGACTCCCTCCGGCGGAGCAGGTTTGTCGGGTTCCTCGTGCCCGAGCCCGGCCGCAGGTATTGGCATTACCGCTGCGGCGGTTGCGGCCACAGGCTCGGGCACACGGCCCCTCCCGCTCACATCTGCCCTGATCAACTCCGCGAGGAGCGTGGGTGTAAGGGGCTCAAGGGGCAAGGGCTCACCATCCACGGGGGGACCTGCCCTAAGGTGCTTCTTTTTTCCCCGCGCCTTCTTTCCGGCCGGACACGCTCCCTCCCCCCCGCCGGAGGCCTTGGTGGCATCGGCCCCCGACGTCAACCGCGCATCAGACGTACTTGACGCGCGGGCAGATCCGGGGGGAAGGGCGGCGGCGGCGGCGCCAGCCTCGGCCGCACGAGATGATCCGGCGGCCTTGGAGGCAGGGCAGTTCCTCCTGATGTGCCCCACCTCCATGCAGGCATGGCACCTCACACCATCCGACATCCAAAAGGCGCTTTAGGCGGTCCCCTCGTGGAGGACGACGAACGCCCCTTCAGTGTCCTCCTCCCGCGCCAGCTGGATAAACAGCTGGCGCCGGAAGGAGAAGACGTGGTGAAGGCTGGCCTCCCGGAAGCCGAGCGAGATGGGCGTGATCCCCGACCTCACCTCCCCAAGTTGTCACAAATGGGGAAGGAGGAGCTCACCAGGAACATAGGGCGGGACGTTGGAAATAATGATCCTCTGCACGGTGACCTTGAGAGGATCCACCGGCAGGAAGGTCCCGCCCACGGTGAGCCCCTTGGCGACAGCCAGGGACACCACCTGCTCCGACACCAGGAAGAACACAGCCTTCCCATACATTTTCGAGGCCGCGACGATGGCTGAGGGGCCGACAACCCCAGCCATGGCCTTGACGCAGGCCTCGATGGTCATGGTGGGGTGAGTGTAGCTCTTCACCCCAAGCTTTTTTGTTATTAATCGAAAAGGTGATGGGGCAGCAGGAACAGCGGGAGCAGCTGTGGCTGTGGCTACCACTCTCGCATAGGTCCCGGCTGGCCCCGCCACCGGCGAAGACGCAGTCGCCATTCTGGGGTGCTTTTTTTAAAGGCTAAACTCATCCCAAGTCACAGGCCTGAAGGTGTTAATGGCCTCGGTGTATATATATATATTTTTATCCTCTATTGAGCAGAGGGAGCTGATTAAAATGAGGACACACCTCTCTCCTTATTGATTTAAATTGGGAGAGGAGCCCTCTCCCCTCTGCTAAATTGGCAATTAATAAAATAGATGAAACTAAGGTGCCTTAGAAAGACAGGCAGAGAGAGACAAAGAGAGAGAGAGAGGTGGGGGGGGGGTGGGAAGGAGGGAGGCCGCAAAGGGCAGTGTTGCCACTCAGGATGGTGGGTGGGTGTTGGCAGGGTTGCACTCTCCGATGGAAAAAGTCTTTGGTGATGGTGGTCTTCTGGCAGGGGGAGAAGACGTCTTCATCTGGAAAAGCTGGAGAAGCCCAGGCTTAGTCCTGCAACAGGTCTTAACGATGTAATTAAATTAAATTAAGGACTTCACCTTGGGCAGCTCCAAGCTCTCCCAGGGCAGGCAATAGAAGGGATGCTAATTAGTGGTGTGTGTGGCCTAGCTTTTAACAAGAGCACACACACACACACACACTACACCCCTTGATGATCCGGCCTTGCTTCTTCTTTTCTCCCCCCACCTAAAATACAAAGTCTTGGGAGAGTGCCCCAAATAACACCCACCTGTAGATGTTCCGGATGAAGTTTTCTTCCCTCCTTTCAAGCAGTTGGTTTCTCTCCCCTCTCTCCCTCTCCTGAAGTGGAGGCCAATTTGGGGAGGCAGTGATAGAAAGGCCTCTCCCCTGGTTGATGTTGATGTAGGCCTCCTTTCTCCTTCTCCTCCTCTGTCCTCTCTCTCCAGGCACCTCAGTTGATGTAATGATGGTGGAGTTGGTGGTGGTGGTGGTCCAACGTTCTCCTCCTCTTCCTGGTCAGGGGACCACCACTTTAATCCACTCTCCAAAGTCTGGCTGCTCCCTCTGCTCGTGCTTGCAGCTGCACAGCCAACAATGCTGTGCAAACTGAACAGAGGGTACTCTTTTATTTGGACCCAAAAAAAACCAATTCGACTGTAAATAAACAAAAGTTCAACTAAAGCTTAACAAATCAAATTAAAATTTGGTTTTCCGTGTTGATGATGCACTCCAGTCCCCGCGGCGCCCACCGGTCGCGGAAATACTCAAGCGCACCGGCGGACACCGCGTGCTCCATCTCCAGGGCCACCCGGGCGCGAACATGGCCGCGGAAGAGATGCAGGCAATCCGGCTGGACGACCCCCTCGACCGCCCGCTGCCTGGACCAATTGATGGCTCTTTTAGCCAGGCCCAGGAGCAGGCCCACAAGGAGGTCCTCCAACCTGTCCGCTCCCCTCCGCACCGGGTGACCGTAGATCAAGAGCGTGGGACTGAAGTGCAACCAAAAATCGAGGAGCAGCCCCTTCAAGTAGTGAAAGAGGGGCTGCAACCTCTCACAATCCATATAAACGTGAAACACGGACTCCTCCAGGCCGCAAAAAATGCAGGCGGCCTGGGAGTCCGTGAACCTACTTAAAACCTTATTGCACGGGACCGCTCCGTGCAACACCCTCCAGGCCAAGTCCCCGATGGAACAAGGGAGGACTCCCGCATAGAGAGCCCTCCATTGGGGACCTCCGCTACCGCCGGTCGGCAAAACGCCACGCCAAGGCGTGTCCGGACGGTAGACGAAGATGGCAAAGTGGAGAGTGTGCAGGAGCAGCCCGTACAGGAAACCCCTCCGCGCGGAATGAAAAGGCACGGAGGGTATTTCCTCGAGACGGCTCAAGTTGTGAGGCGCCGGTTCCCGAGGGGAGTTTCGGGGCCGGGCGCCGATGAGGAATTCCGTCCGAACGGGGGTAAGCTCGGACGGGATCGCCCCACGTGCTTGAGCCGCCTCGATACACCTAGTGGAGTCGGGGCCCAGTGCCGCTTTTACCGATTCGATGGTTTCGACCGCGAGCTGGACGTTGGCCCAGGACAGGCGCCGCGCCAGCTCCTCTGGCGCCATCCAGCCCGCTCCTCCGCCATCGAGCAGGTCCCCGACTCTGGTCACCTTGCCAGCCACAGCCCTACCCTCCGCCAGCCGCCCGAACCCGTGTTCGTGGAGGTGCGGATTCCTGAGCAGCGGCTCCCGAAGGAGAGCCGCCGCTCCTGACGGGGGAGAGCTCCGCCTGGAAGCGACGTAGTTCCAAACACATAGTAGTTCCTGGTAGAAGACAGGCAGCTCCCGCAGGCAGGCACGCCTGCTGCCCACTTTCGCAAACAGGAGCTGCGTGTCGTAATTGAGGCCATGCAGCTGGCGGAAGAAAAACGTCGCCAGCGCACACCATCTCGGAGGATTCTCGACGTACAGGTATCTCTGCAGCGTCTGAAGACGGAAAGTCGCAGCCTGGGTGCGAAGGCACACCAGCGCCTGACCGCCCTCCCTAAGCGGGAGACACAGAACCGCGGCAGAGACCCAGTGCTTCCTTTTGTCCCAGAAGAAGTCGATGAGCTTCTTCTGAATCTTGGCGACAAACGCAGGGGGAGGGATCAAAGTGACCAACCGGTACCACAACATGGCGGCCACCAGCTGGTTTATGACTAGCGCTCGACCCCTGTAGGACAACACTCGGAGCAGTCCTGTCCAGCGTCCTAGGCGAGCGGTGACTTTGGCCTCCAGCTCTTGCCAGTTCGCCGGCCAAGCGTCCTCGGCAGGGCTAAGGTAGACTCCCAAATAGAGGAGGTGCGTGGTGCTCCAGGCGAAAGGCCTGAACTCCTCCGGCAGGGAGTCCACCCGCCACTGACCCACCAGGAGTCCGGAACATTTCTCCCAGTTGATCTTGGCGGAGGATGCGTCCGAGTAAATCTGCTGGCATTCCCGCATCCTCCGCAAGTCAGCGGGATCCGTGACCGTGAGGAGCACGTCATCGGCGTAAGCCGAGAGGACCACCTCCACGCCCGGCCCTTGCAGAGCCAGTCCCGTCAACCTCTTCCGCAAGAGGCGCAGGAAAGGCTCCACGCAAATGGCATATAACTGACCGGACATGGGGCATCCCTGACGCACCCCCCTCCCGAAACGAAGGGGCGCCGTCAAGGACCCGTTAACTTTAATCAGACACTCCGCGGCGGCGTACAGAAGTCGGATCTGGGCGACGAAATGCGTCCCGAACCCGAATGCGCGCAGAGTCCCGAAGAGATACTCGTGATCCACCCTGTCGAACGCCTTCTCCTGATCCAGGGAAAGGAAGGCGACCGACAGACCAGCCCTCTGGGAGTGGTGGACCAGGTCCTGGACCAGATGGATGTTATCGTGGATGGTCCGGCCCGGGACTGTGTAGGACTGGTCGGGGTGGATCATGTGGGCCAGCACGGTGCCAAGGCGAGCAGACATGGCCCTGGCAAAGATTTTATAGTCCGTGCTGAGGAGGGAGACCGGGCGCCAGTTCTTAAGGAGGCGGAGATCGCCCTTCTTAGGCAGCAGGACAATGACCGCCCTGCGCCAAGAGAGGGGCATCTCCCCGGTCGCCAAACTTTCCCCCAGGACCCGCGTGTAGTCGACCCCCAAGACGTCCCAGAACGCCCTGTGGAACTCCACGGTGAGCCCGTCCAGCCCCGGGGACTTTCCCCTAGAGAGCTGGCGGAGGGCGCCGGTCAGCTCCGCCAGACTTAGCGGAGCGTCCAATTTTTCGGCGCCCTCCGGGCCAACCTTCGTCAGGTCCTCCCACAAAACTCTGCGCGCATCCTCGCTGGACGGATCCGGAGAGAACAGAGCCCCGTAATAGGCGCGGGTCTCCGCGTTGATTCCCTCCGGATCCGAAACCAGAGATCCGTCGTCGGCCAGCAGCCCCAAGAGCTGCTTACGGAGCCCCCGTCTTTTTTCCAGCGAGTAGAAGAAGGGGGAGCCGCGGTCCAGGTCCCGCAGGAGCTGGATCCGCGACCTCACGTACGCGCCTCGGGACCTGACGAGCTGCAGGTCCTTCAGCGCGCCCTTCTTCTCTTCGTACACCTTCCGCAGGGCCGGGTCCTCGACGACCTGACTGAGACGGGACTCCAGGTCGAGCACCTCCTTCTCCAACCGCCCGACCCGGGCCTCCCGCCTCTTGGTCGACCCCTTCGCGTACTCCTGACAGAAGAGACGGATGTGAGCCTTGCCCACATCCCACCATAGCCTCAAGGAGGGGAAGCCCCCCTGCTTCCTTCTCCAGTCGGCCCAGAATCGACGAAACGAATCCCGGAACCGTGCGTCCTCCAGCAGCAGGTTGTTAAAATGCCTGTACACGGACCCCCCCCGCGCGCGCAGCGGAGCGAGCTCCGCCCACACCAGGTGGTGGTCCGTGCACGGCACCGGCCGCATGGAAGCTGCCGGAACGCAGGAGACGAACGCCCGGGAAATGTAGAGGCGGTCGATTCTGGACCTTCCTCCCCCAGACCTCACGCTAGTGAAGGCGCTGGAGTCGGGGTGGAGATTTCGCCAGACGTCCACCAAGTCGAAGGACCCAACCAGGTCCCTCAACTTCTCCATCGCCGCCGGGCTTCGCGGGGGACCCGAACGGTCCCTCGCCTCGAGGGTGCAGTTAAAATCCCCCCCGAGGATGACGCACTCGCCCACGTCGATGGAGCCCAAGAGAGCGGACACTTCTTCGAAGAAGCGCACTTGCTGCGCACTGGTCTGAGGGGCGTACACGTTCACTAGATGGAGCGGCACGCCCCCCAGGCGAACAGTGACATGGAGCAAGCGGCCCGGCACGTGCTCCTTGACCCCCAAGATCTCCGGCTGAAAATGCGGGGCCAGCAAGATAGCCACCCCGCTGGAATTGTTGGAGAGGTGACTCATGCTGACCCCTCCTTGCCACTCCAGGAGCCACGTGGCTTCGTCTCCCGGAACGGTGTGGGTTTCTTGCAGGAAGCACACCGCATACTTCCCGTCCCGAAGGACCGAGAAGTTATTGAATCTGCGGCGCGCCTCCCTGCTGCCGTTGATGTTGAGGCTGGCTATGGTTATCTTCATGTCAGAAGCATAGTGCAACCTCTACCTACACCTAACGGGGCGAGGAAGTGCAGCCGCTGGTCAGCCGCCACTTCCTCAGCAGCCCAGTGAGAAACGTTGTGAGCCGACGCAGCTCGAGCGGGTTCACACCCTCGTCCGCGCCCAAGATCTTAACGGCGGCGCGGACGGAATCGATGAACAGCGCCAGCTCCGACCACCTGTCGAGGGCCAGCCGGACCTTATTGCGCTGACCCAGGCACGTGGCCATAAAATCCCGGAGTTCCCTTACGGAAATGAGGGGAGACTCGGCAAGGGGCACGAGGTCATCCATCGCCACGTCGGCGCTGGAGTCCGAATCGTCCTCCGTGCCCATCACCGAGTCCCCATCCTCCTCCAGGGGGTCGTCACCAGCGGCCGACCCGTCCGCCGCGCAGTGCGAAGCGAACGACTCGGCCGCGCCAGCCAGCCCCGCCTCCGCCCGGATCCCACCCCCAGGATCGGCGGCAGAGGATTTCTCCCTGGGCTCCTCTAGGGGTGCCGGGCCAGAAGACGGCGGCGGTTCAGAGCTCCCCTCCGCCTCAGACGCCGGAATGACCGGAGAAACCGGGGAGAGAACAATTTCCAGCTCCTCCAGTACGTCTGGCACCAGAGACGCAGCCAGGGGGCCATCCTCCTCCCCACCACCAACCTCCGACCCAGCGGACGGGGGGTTTTGAATTAAAAGCTCCACCAGGACGAGCATCCCCTGGGAGACGTCCGGGTCGCATTGGGCGAGCTCATTATCCTCGAGCTCGCCCGACCCAGACCCCAGGCTGCCCGACCCGGCGAGGGGTAACGACACCGATAAAAGGTCAACTTCAATTACTGCCGCGGGTTGTTCCGCAACCCCCCCCACGGGCAGGGTCTCATCCCCATCCCCGGGAGGCACGTGCTGGACAGACACATCTGCCTCAGCCTCCCGAGGGACAGGCGACCCCTGCCGATCGCTGGTGATGACGACAGCGCTGGGGGGGCGGGGGGGCGCAGTACCCGCGGCGGGCGACGACTCCCCCTGCTTGGAGGGACCATCCTCCTCCCGGTCCTCCTCCTCATCCAGGGGGTCGCGCCTTCTTTTTAGCACGGAGGGAGCGAGGGAGACCTCCATGTCTGCAAAGGCCTCCTCCTCGACTCCCTCCGGCGGAGCAGGTTTGTCGGGTTCCTCGGGCCCGAGCCTGGCCGCAGGTATTGGCATTACCGCTGCGGCGGTTGCGGCCACAGGCTCAGGCACGGGGCCCCTCCCGCTCACATCTGCCCTGATCAACTCCGCGAGGAGCGCGGGTGTAAGGGGCTCAAGGGGCAAGGGCTCACCATCCACGGGCGGACCTGCCCTAAGGTGCTTCTTTTTTCCCCGCGCCTTCTTTCCGGCCGGACACGCTCCCTCCCCCCCGTCGGAGGCCTTGGTGGCATCGGCCCCCGACGTCAACCGTGCATCAGACGTACTTGACGCGCGGGCAGATCCGGGGGGAAGGGCGGCGGCGGCGGCGCCAGCCTCGGCCGCACGAGACGGTCCGGCGGCCTTGGAGGCAGGGCAGTTCCTCCTGATGTGCCCCACCTCCCTGCAGGCATGGCACCTCACACCGTCCGACGTCCAAAAGGCGCGGTAGGCGGTCCCCTCGTGGAGGACGATGAACGCCCCTTCAGTGTCCTCCTCCCGCGCCAGCTGGATAAACAGCTGGCGCTGGAAGGAGAAGACGTGGCGAAGGCTGGCCTCCCGGAAGCCGAGCGGGATGGGCGTGATCCCCGACCTCACCTCCCCAAGTTGTCGCAAATGGGGAAGGAGGAGCTCACCAGGAACATAGGGTGGGACGTTGGAAATAATGATCCTCTGCGCGGCGGCCTCGAGAGGATCCACCGGCAGGAAAGTCCCGCCCACGGTGAGCCCCTTGGCGACAGCCAGGGACACCGCCCGCTCCGACCCCAGGAAGAACACAGCCTTCCCATACATTTTCGAGGCCGCGACGATGGCTGAGGGGCCGACAACCCCAGCCATGGCCTTGACGCAGGCCTCGATGGTCATAGTGGGGTGAGTGTAGCTCTTCACCCCAAGCTTTTTTGTTATTAATCGAAAAGGTGACGGGGCAGCAGGAACAGCGGGAGCAGCTGTGGCTGTGGCTACCACTCTCGCATAGGTCCCGGCTGGCCCCGCCACCGGCGAAGATGCAGTCGCCATTCTGGGGTGCTTTTTTTTAAGGGCTACACTCACCCCAAGTCACAGGCCTGAAGGTGTTAATGGCCTCGGTGTATATATATATTTTTTTGTCCTCTATTGAGCAGAGGGAGCTGATTAAAATGAGGACACACCTCTCTCCTTATTGATTTAAATTGGGAGAGGAGCCCTCGCCCCTCTGCTTCAATTGGCAATTAATAAAATAGATGAAACTAAGGTGCCTTAGAAAGACAGGCAGAGAGAGACAAAGAGAGAGAGAGAGAGGTGGGGGGGTGGGAAGGAGGGAGGCCGCAAAGGGCAGTGTTGCCACTCAGGATGGTGGGTGGGTGTAGGCAGGGTTGCACTCTCCGATGGAAAAAGTCTTTGGTGATGGTGGTCTTCTGGCAGGGGGAGAAGACGTCTTCACCTGGAAAAGCTGGAGAAGCCCAGGCTTAGTCCTGCAACAGGTCTTAACGAGGTAATTAAATTAAATTAAGGACTTCACCTTGGGCAGCTCCAAGCTCTCCCAGGGCAGGCAATAGAAGGGATGCTAATTAGTGGTGTGTGTGGCCTAGCTTTTAACAAGAGCACACACACTACACCCCTTGATGATCCGGCCTTGCTTCTTCTTTTCTCCCCCCACCTAAAATACAAAGTCTTGGGAGAGTGCCCCAAATAACACCCACCTGTAGATGTTCCGGATGAAGTTTTCTTCCCTCCTTTCAAGCAGTTGGTTTCTCTCCCCTCTCTCCCTCTCCTGAAGTGGAGGCCAAATTGGGGAGGCAGTGATAGAAAGGCCTCTCCCCTGGTTGATGTTGATGTAAGCCTCCTTTCTCCTTCTCCTCCTCTGTCCTCTCTCTCCAGGCACCTCAGTTGATGTAATGATGGTGGAGTTGGTGGTGGTGGTCCAACGTTCTCCTCCTCTTCCTGGTCAGGGGACCACCACTTTAATCCACTCTCCAAAGTCTGGCTGCTCCCTCTACTCGTGCTTGCAGCTGAACAGAGGGTAACTTAAGACTGAAATGCAGAAGCCTGCTGGGGCCTTTTATACAGGGGTGGTCACTGCCGGTACTGCAGTATAAAATCAGTTCTTCCCTTAAAGGTACATACACAACATCACCATGGACCTATATAATTGCAGTAAGACGTCTTCACTCTTATATTCAAATCCTCTTGTAATTAATGCCAACAAACCATTTGCTTTCCTAATTGCTTGCTGTAACTGCATATTAACTTTCAGTGATTCGTGTACAAGGACACTCAGGTTCCTCTGAACACCAACATTTCCGAATCTCTCACCATTTAAAAAATACTCTGATTTTCTGTGTTTCCTACCAAAGTGGATAACTTCAGATTGCTCCACATTATATTCCATTTGCCATGTGCTTGCCCACTCACTTACCCTGTTTATATCCCAAGAAGCTTCCTTGCATCCTCCTCATACAATACATTCCCACCCAGCTTCGCATCATCAGCAAACTTGGTTATATTGTATTGGGCCCCCTCATCCAAATCATTGATGTAGATTGTGAAAAGCTAAGGCGCAAGCATGGATCCTTGTGTTACTCCACTATTTACAGCCTGCCAACCCGAAAATGAGCCGTTTATTCATACTCTCTGTTTTCTATCTGTTAACCAATCCTCAATCCATGAAATATATTATCCCAAATCCTATGAGTCCTAATTTTGTTTCATATGC
The DNA here is from genome assembly GCF_052327205.1 of Somniosus microcephalus. Lineage (NCBI taxonomy): Eukaryota > Metazoa > Chordata > Chondrichthyes > Squaliformes > Somniosidae > Somniosus > Somniosus microcephalus. Next base: position 90,965,466 of record NW_028225179.1, read on the forward strand.
TCTTGTGTGGCCCCTTATCGAATGCCTTGCGAAAATCTAAATACAACTCATCCACTGGTTCCCCCTCATATATTCTGCTAGTTACAACCTCAAAAATCTGTTGACTCGACAAGTTATTATCAGAAAGTAAAAGTGAAATACAATCACCAACTGAACAATGACTAAATCATGGGAGATATTTCTTATCCAGGGGTGAACCTCGATATTCATCCCGATATCCCACCAAGACGAATCACCACCAAACTTTGATATTTCTTTGCACAGGTTTCGGCTCTTCTGGGCCAAGGTATAAAAGTGCTTTTGGGACTGACTAACGTGTTTCATTAACACTACCAAGTGTTCTGGCAGATGTGGAAAGTCGCAGCCGAACTGAGTTAAATACTGATGAAATTGCTCTTTTAACTTACAGTTGTATCTACTTGCCTATGGGAATGGTTGTTTAATAAAACCGGTGCCCCAAGTCTCACAGGTTGGACTGGGGTAAAGCACAAAGTTCCCGCCACAATGGGACAACTCAGATTGATACCTTACTTCGTATTCCGGGTATTTGTAGTGACCGAATACTCACCTTTCCCTCGATATGCAGATCATCTGGGGAAATGCTGTTCCTCGATCTCTTTCATGATGCAGTTCCATGCCACATCCCAATCAAACCTGCATGCTGGGGCTGCATGTTTTACCGCATCATAAGGAGAGATGAATGTGTCCCAAGCTTGAGCGCCCCCGGAAAGATCTGGGCCACCCAACTGGTCTCATTACTCGGGTCACATACTGTGGGAGTTCGTCATACCTCATTAATTCATCTCGCTGGCGCACCCCTATATTCTTCACGTGGAATAGAGGATTTGGGGTCGCCCTTTCCTGCAGCATTGGATAGTACAATACCATCCCTAACAGGGTGTGTTGTTCTGTCTTGCAAAAGGCATTCACGATTCACCGGGTACACCTGTAATGACATGGTAAATTGTTAAGTGGACATTGCCCTCAGGTGTCAATCAATCACCCACGAGGGTAGCCTCCCCTCAGCAATGCTCTGCAGGTCTTCACGGGTTTTTTCCACTAACCAGGATCCATACATTACACACACATCATTTCGTGCGGCCTTATTAGAGGCCTTCACATGTTCCTTTATAATCTGATTTATATTTTTGGCATGGAATTCCAAGTACTTGACCACATCTTCCAGCTGGATCGTTATAACTTGGTCCTCTTTCTCTACCTCATTTTCCAGAACATTCATTTCATCCAGAATTTTCTTTAAACGTTTTCTGACTTTCTTTATAGATTGATCCAAAACTAGCCAAATCAAGGCTATTACTCATGGTATTTCCAGTGTAGCATCATTTATCAAACTCCGTCGCTTTCTGATATGATTTTCTTTAATAAATTCGGTAATATTATTATGTGCACCATTTAACACATCAGTCTCCCTCGGGTCCATGTGATATAAAGGCTCGAATTCTGACTCTGCCATTGATGTACGCTTTTTTCCCCCAAAACCTCTCCATTAATTCCTGCATCATTCTCCCATATAACTGCGCTGTCTCTTGCTTCCACCAATTCAGCAATCCCACCTCGGTCAGGTTTAATTTTACAGGTACCATCTCATTACGCACATCATGGTACAATATCCTCCGAGTTGGGATTACCACTAACTCATTTGTCGGCCCCGGAGTATGTTTGGGGTAGACAACCTGGTTTCCTAATTGTTCTTCCTGCGATTGTGTTTTATTCATAGGGAGGGGAAATTTAGGACAGACTTTCAATTCCACCTTGTGTATTATTCTGTTTTTACATTCCTGCACATGATATTGGCCCAGAAATTAGGATCGGGGGCTTGCCACGCATGCAAGCCCCCGATGTGCACTCGCCCGGCGCGCCGACATCTGAAGCCTGGGCCTGCTTGGAATTCCTGTCACTGGCCCGGTTCAGATGTCGGCACGCTGTGCTTGCCTGATCCAGCGGCGTAGTTAGTGCGATGTGCCGGCTGGGATCAGGTGAGCACTGTGCAGCCAATCAGGGGAGGGGAAAGTTCATTCATGAGTTTGATAGAAAGAACTGTCCAACTCATGAAAACTACGGGCGCCCAAAACACTACTTTAACTTTAAGTCAATTTTTTAAAAACATCCCACTAATTAAATGAACTATAAATAACTTTAAAAAAACTATTTTAAACAATTAATCAAACTTTTGAAAAAAATAATTTTTTAAGAAATCGGGTCTAAAAATAAACTGTAAAGTCCTTAAAAACAATAAAGCTGTGGAAAAAATGTTAAAATTTTAAATAATAGACCACTTACCTTAAAGAATCAAGTCCTTACGCCTCCTTTTTATATGTCTAAAAAGTTCAGGCCCTTACACATGGGCAAAGCTGTCAAAAAGAAGGAAGTTCAACACGTGCGCACAGGAACCCCTTGGAGGATCCCTGTCATCTATTCTATTCGCTTGGATACTTTTCCCGCCTATCCACTGGACGGGAGCTCCACAAAGCAGCGCTGTGGATAGGAATGTATGGTTAGATGGCGACTCCGAAGTGTTTACACACCCGTAGATTCCCTCATGCTCGTTCCACCACCGTGGCCAACACAACACGGTTTTCCCGTTATCTTCCGATTAAGTTGGGCTCCCATTATTCCGCCAAGGATCCTCTATCTGTTAATAACTAGTATTGTCTCCCACTTTGGCCTGAAATAACCATATACACGGCTGACTTATAGTACCACTCTTACACTTTACACATATTCCCCTCTCTTCTCGGACTGCATATGTGGTTACCCATACTATACCTGAACACCTTGTGTCGCATGTACCCTTGATGGATCGGAGGGTAACCTCCTGAGCGGTACCTCGGGGCGAGTTACAGGGGCAATGGTAATGATAATTTGAATCACTGGATGCTTCCCCATGTGCTGCTGCTGCCTTTACGAGATGGAGCGCTATGCCACACAGCAACCAAATTAGCCTCTACATCTTTCTCTGCCTTGTTCTGGCCTGTGGGAGAGGATTCAAAATGGAGTGTTACTCCCGGGCCTGTCTCCCTGCACCCTGCCATTGTCTGCTTAGCCTCTGTTCTGATTATTCACCATATGGCTTTGGCCGTTTCCGAAGTCATTGCCTCATATTGTAAACATACTGTACCTGGGGAGGTGTCTCATCATGCAGGGGTGCCTCATTGGTTGGGGCACCGCATTAGGCACCCCTTCTCCATCGCCCCATTGGAGTGGATGATTCCGTCTCACCATGCTCATGACCATGGCTTGCTGTCTTCTTCTGCAACCACCTCCTTAATTGGTTTATCAGTCAGAGGGTGAACCAACAGGTGTGTGGGATTTGCATGGGTCTCCCCATTACCAATTCATGAGGGGAGTGACCCGATCCTTTAGATGCTTTATTATGGATCCCCTTAAGAAGTAGGAGAAGTACCTCATCCCACTTAGTGTCCTGTTTGTTTAATTCCTTTCGTAGGGCCAACTTGAACGTACGATTAATTATTTCCACAATCCCCAATGATTGGGGGTTGTGGGTCAAATGCCATTTCACTTCAATTCCAAGCAATTTCAGAGTGGCTTGCATTACCTGCCCTGTAAAATGACTTCCCTGATCTGACTATACCACACAACGAAGACCCCATCTGGAAGATACCTCCCTAACTAGGGTCTTGGCCGTGCATATGGCTGCAGACGAGTTGAACGGGAAGGCCTCTACCCACTATGTATTCTTGCACCATCAATATTCATCTGGTCCCCTGCTTAAAAGGAAAAAAAACAATCAATTGCGACTATCCTACCAGCCCAATGGATTAATTCATCAATTGTTGATTCCCTTCTGTCACTGTGAGGAATCATCCACTCAAATTAAAAACCTTAAATTTAATAATGGCCAATATCCTTCAGCCAAAAAAATTGTCGTGTGGTGAATTAACAAAAACAGCTTTCAGTGGACAGGGCTAACTCATTTCCATATTTGTAAGAAGGCGGGGCAAATTTTCAGATGCACAGAATTTCGTCATTTCACGTAATTTAAATACACTTTCCCGATCGTAAAAAACAGTTGGGTTTTCACAATTTAATAGGTTAGTTTAAAACACAATTTAATGTAAATTTAAAGCTCGTCAATAAAAAAACTGCTACTTCTGCAAAATCTTTGCATCTTTAAAGCTTGCAAAGATTCTGATCAATTCAATTCAGCAGGTACAAACATCAGACATCATAAGCATGTTGTGAAGCAACTCCACACACAATAGCAAATCATTGTTCTTGCCTTGGCCACACATATTTGAACTTGGTAAGAAATTTTTAAAATATCAACTATTGATGTGATAACCTCATGACCGGAACTAGAGGCTTTCACACAATTTACATCAACCAGAATTTCACAATAAAAGTCTGGTTTAAACAGGTTATTTAACCTCTATAAGTCCACTTCAATTCAAACCAATATCATTAACTGACTAGTACCACTGGAAAAAGACTGAGGAGTTTCCCACAGACTGCAGCTTCGAAACATTCATTCAACTTTTTTTCAGACACCACTACACTGAAGGTAGAAAAAGGGACAGAATTTTTCCTTTCCTCCTTTAATTATTTCACCATAGGCTACTTGTCACAAACTTAGAAAGTGGGCGCTTGGACTTGCAATAGCCAGATTAAGAAGAAAGTGCTTTGTAAACGTTCAAATTGATTTAAAATAAAACGAAACAATATCTATTTTTAGTAATCCAATTAAAACAAAATATTTTCAAAAATGCCAGCTTCATGTTTTACCAGACTCGATCAGAAACCATGGTAATCATAACTTCAAGGCTGAAGCTTATCTTTTGTAAAAGAAACTGCCTCTGATTTATAGTTTGCTGTCTAAGCCTTCCCTGTAAAAATATTTCTACAGCAGTCTCTTTCAGTTAAAATGCAAATCACAAAGTTTCTCCCACCTCTAAGTGCACAATCTTAAATTGAAATTAACATGCTTAAAACGTCCAACATCCAACAAAGGGTTAAACGGCTTTTAGCTCCATGCAAAGAAAAGTGGGTGGAGCTAAAACAAACACAACACACGCTTTCCTTCAAAGACAGATTTTCAGACAAAAGAAATACTGTAACTCCTTAAAATTTATAGTCAGGAAAACTTCCACACTTCACCACACACATTCACACAAAGTGAAATTCCAACATACTTTAACGTTCCTTTCAATCAGCAAATCTTCACAGATTTTATTTGTCTCAGCACAGAAGCTGATAGCTTCCACGATGGTAAAACTATTAAGTTTCTCTTTTTTTTACCTTATTTTAAATCGTCGCCTCACCAGCTTTTCCTGGCTCCCCAAATCCTTGTTTTTTCCCTTCCTATGCTGAGTTTTCAGGTAGCCTGCCACTTAGATCTTTTTCACTCTTTATCTACCACTCTATCTCTCCTGCTCTTTATGTTTCAACTCCAGTTTCTTAATCCACTTATTAGATTCAGTGTGGACCCCATGAGCACTCCGTTCTGCTAGAGCCTATTTATGGGTGACCTTAAATGCAACATTGAGGTCCTCAGTGACATTTTTCTGCGTGCTCTGCCCGCTGCCTCTGTTTGTCTAGTTCTTTTGACAAGACATCGCACTGATCCTGATTATTTATGCAGTCGCTTTCTTGGTATTGTTCCTTATTACATCTCATCTCCACCTGTTCCAACTTTTCCTCGAGCCTTTTCCTGCTTTTCCTTTCTTCCTCTTTCTTTCCTTAACTAGATCTTTACCCTTTCATCAGATGTAACCTGCCTCTGGTATGCCACTAATCAAACAGATTTCCTTACACTTGGCCGACACATGGCCCCTGTGTCCACTGTTCAGCCTCCAAAACTGGATAATCACCATCTATAATGAACTGTACCCATCATCCTTTGAGGGGAACCTTCCCTGTCACATATGTCGTGACTAATTCATCCATCGTCTTTCTTATGTTCATTAATAAATAGACATTCTTATTATGAACACAGCTAGCTTTTGCTAGACACTTTTATTGAGCACATGTGGACTAGGTACAGTATCTGTAGAGGCTTCCATCTTGACTGCTGCCTTGTGGGTAGCCTAGTGCCTCATAGGTAATGTAGTCTTAATATACATACAGCTGGGTAGTGTAATCTTATACATACAGCTATATACAACTCTACACAGCTCTATGGCTCCACCTAGTGTCCACTATAGAATGACATGTTATTGATCATTACATCCCCCTTTCTTTGAGGTTTAACAATATCAATATCAATCAACTTTCAAGAAAACAATAAAGAAAATATCAGTAACACTTTTGTTAGTGCTCTATAAACATAAACATTTTCAAAACAGTCAACACATTTTCAAAGCTTTACATTGTACTCAAAGATTAAGTCTATCAGGCTTTTTTACTTCACGTTTGGATCTTCTCAACATGGGTAAGTCTGATGTGTCTTCATGAGATTGTTCTGGTGGTGAATGACAAGATGCAGTTGCGGCATTGTCATCAATCTGCTCTTGTATAGATCGAGGTCTCCTTGCGATCTTTGCTTGGAGAGGGTTTCAGTGTTTCCTTCACTCTTCATGCCATAACTATCAATGTAGTCAATGCACTCTCGAAAAACTGATGGCAGCTGGATCCCATCATACAGCATAGTCCTCTCAGCAGCCTCGGCTAATGGAACACCAAAGATTGGCCTGAGGGAAGAAGGAGTATCCACCGGAACTGCTTCCTGCTCTGGTGCAGGCTTCTTCTTTTTCTTTTTCTCTTTCCACTGCTTAACAACATCTGCTGCGGTTATATCTTTGGACTTTTTCTCCTTGTGCTTTTCCTCTTTGTGCTTTTCTTCCTTTGGCTTCTCTTTGACCTTAAAGTCTTTTTCTTTACACATACCATGGAGTTAACCCAGTCTGTTGGCTCTTCGACTTTCCTGATGACTCCTGGTGTGGCCATTCTGTCCAGTTCATGCTTGAGCCGGTCACGCAGGGGTGCTGGAACTCTTCATGGAGCATGTACCACTGCCTGAGCATCCTCCTTTAGCTGGACCTTGTAAGTGAATGGTAGAACTCCAAATCCTTTGAACAAATCCTGGAAATTATTCACTACAGAATCCACCGAGTCATCTGGTCTGCTTATGGCACAGTTTATACAGTAGACTCTCTTGACCAGTTCTAAGTCCTCACAAGCTTTGTCACCCAGTAGTGAATCAAGTCCTTCAGCGGCAACAGAAAACATGAGATGATGCACTTTGTCTTTGACTGTCACTTTAAGTCTGCATACACCTAAGCTATCTATTTTCTGTCCATTATAGTTCTTCAGTAGTACTGACTTTTTTTGTATTTTGGGCTTTCCTTTCATATTGTTAATGTCACTCATACTGATTAAGTTTGCTTTTGCCCCAGTGTCTAGTTTCAAGGTAACTAATGCTCCATTTACCTGCAGTGGGATCATCCATTTGTCCTCTTTTGCTGCATTAACTTTATGTTCAGCATTGTCCATTTCTGATGGCTGCACATTTTCTGTATCCTTTTTGATATTGTCACATGACACCATTCCTACAAAAAATGTCTCACTTTAATCAGTGTCCTCAATTACATTAACTTGTTGCCCTTTCTTAATTTTTACTTTTGAAAAGCATTGTTTGGCAAAGTGATTCTTTCCATTACACTTTGTGCACATTTTTCCAAACGCTGGGCATTGTCTTAACTGATGTTTGTAACCACAGCGTTTACAATTAAAAATGTCATCCTCCGATTGCTTTTCATTTCTGTTCTGCCCACGTTTCTTCCCCTTGTAGGACACAGCACCGACAGCAGCATTATCACTCATTACAATCGCATCATTATTGATTTCACTGAAAGTCTTCATGTGCTTTCGAGCTAGCTCGCTGGCTTGGCATATTTTCACTGCATTTTCCAAATTTAGTTCGGTTTCTCTCAACAGACGTTCCCTGACTTTTTTATCATGAATACCAAACACAATCTGGTCACGAATCATGGATGATTACAGCTCAGAGAAATTACATGTCTGTGCTTTCAGTTTCAGATCAGTTGTAAAGCTATCAAAAGCCTCATTTTGCTGCTGTGTCCTTGAACAGAACATGTATCTTTCATAGGTCTCATTCTTTTTGGGAGAGCAATGTGCATCAAATTTTTTTAGCACATCTTCTAATTTTTCTCTGTTCCCCTCTGGATTAAATACAAATGTATTAAATACCTCTATTGCCTGTGGGCCTGCAACCGTAAGCAGCAACGCTATCTTCCTTGCATCTGGCTTTGTACCGAATCCGATGGCTGCAATGTAGAGTTCGAATTGTTGTTTAAAAGTCTGCCAATTGTAGTCGATTTTTCCTGTGCGTTTCAAATGCTCTGGGTGGCTTCAAATTCTCCATATCGCTTTTCACAATTTTCAGCAGATCTTCACCATCCTGGTACCATTTTATGTTCATTAATAAATAGACATTCTTATTATGAACACAGCTAGCTTTTGCTAGACACTTTTATTGAGCACATGTGGACTAGGTACAGTATCTGTAGAGGCATCCATCTTGACTGCTGCCTTGTGGGTAGCCTAGTGCCTCATGGGTAATGTAGTCTTAATATACATACAGCTGGGTAGTGTAGTCTTATACATACAGCTATATACAGCTCTACACAGCTCTACGGCTCCACCTAGTGTCCACTATAGAATGACATGTTACTGATCATTACAGTCTTTGCCATTGTTTGTTCTGAACAGGACACAGTTTGGGCGCCAACATCTGTAGGACCTTCAGATTGATTTTACATGCTGTTTGACAGTTTATAGTGGAACAGACAACTAAAAAAAAAGATTTCAGGGTAAACTATTCTTTACTTAAAATCAGTAAGAGGTTACAAGGAAGCACACAAAATATTACATGGCAACCCATAATTTATCCTTTACATATTACAAGTAAGCATGCACGGATCATATCGTAAAACATCTCGTACTCAAGTTATTTACTTACTACATGTAAACAAGCACGGATCTAAATAATAAATATAGTAAAAACACCCACAGTCAAGTCATTTACTTATTACAAGTAAGCACACACAAATCAAAACACTTACTTTAAGCTCAAGTGATTGTAAACAATCACATACCTACGCACACCAGTGAGTGGTTGGCTCAGCCGTGACTAGACGCATGACTTTGACTGGCAACTGACCAAATTGCCCTTGAGTGCAACCTTGAATGTCTTTTAGTAGAACCTTTTAATACCAGAAACTTGGCAATTCGCCCACAGCATTCATGTCTCGAACCGTATGAATAGCGTTGTTTTCTCACTCTATCACTTTTCTTTCTGTTTTGACGCTTGGTGAACCAAGGCCTGAAGAAGTCCTTGTTTTTGCACCTGAGGTTGACTCCTTGTTCTCACTGAATTTTCAAGCTGCCCTTACTGGGATCAGCGACCTCAGTTTCAACTGGGGATGTAACTTTCGGGAAAAGGTTTGGATAGGACTTTTGGAAAGTTAATGAAATAGCATTCAGCAGCGCAAAATGGGCAATCTAACCTTCATCCCAGTAAGGGCAGCGATTTCAGCCATTACATCCATCTCAGATCCCTTCGATTATTTTGGGAAATGGTCTCCGCTTCACTCTCTGAATTCATATTAGCGGCCGCTCATGAAGTGTGCATTTTGGGAAAGTTCGATGGGATGTGTTTTCCGTGATTCTGTAACAAAATGACACTTTTATGTGTGTTATGTTGCATGATTTGAAATAGGAAGGGTAATATAACTTATATATAGATTAAGCAATCTGTATCATTATTAGAATTCCATTGATGGCATGACAGTGATGAAGTTAACTGAGCGGATCTGTCAGTCTGAGATAAAAGAAACATCGAATCTGACGGGGTTTGTTTGCCTTGTTTGTGCCTTTGTTTGGAAATAAATTAAAGGGGGAAATTATGTTTAGTGAAGTGAACAGCCTAGTTGTGAAGTGAATGCACACGGACTGAGAACGAATGTAGTTGGCGGTTTTAAGCTTTCTAATTGTGGATCAATTCAGGCAACTTTTAGCGGAAGGAACCAATACATTTAACATTGCCTCAATAGCTAGAGGTCGGTTGACCTCCCATTCTGTTGACTTCAAAGTAATTTCTGATGCCAGATTCATTTCTACTGTATCAACAATTCTAAGCTTCGCCTTGTCTTTCATGCTGACTGGAGATCTGAACTCCGAGTTTACATAGAATTACATAGAATAAACAGCACCGAAATAGGCTATTCAGTCCGACCAGTCCATGTTGGCATTAATGCTCCACTTGAGCCTCCTCTCATCCGGCCCCATCTACATGCATCAGCATCACCATCTATATCCTTCTCACTCACATGCTTAGCTAGCTTTCCCTGAAACGCATCTATACTACTCACCTCCAGTAACTCCTGTGATAGCGAGTTCCTTATTCACACCACTCTCTGGCTAAAGACGTTGCTTCTGAATTCCTTTTTGTATTTCTTGGTGACGGCCTTTAGTTTTCCCCACAAGTGATAACTCTCCATATCTAATGTATCAAAACATTTCATCATTTCAAAGACCTCTATTATGTAATTCCTCATGGTTCTCGCTTCAAGAGAAAGGAGACCCAGCCTGTTCATCCATTCCTGCTCTGTATATCCTCACAGTTCTGGTACCATCTGTAAGGGGTTTTCTCTCTGAGGTCGCAGATGTTTCTCTCGCCAGAGGCCTCACTCTCTCTTTTGCACAGTAAAACCTTGAGTGGTTCGACCCACTCGCCCCTTAGATTCTAGACACTGGACTTAGGTGCAGGAACTACAATGCAGAGAAGACTCTTATAGACCAAGTTTAATGAAGCAAAAATGGAATTTTATTGCATATGGAAAAGCAAATCAAATGCAAGCAAATAAGAGGGTATATGGGAGGGGAAATCAAATCATAAAAATACAGTACTAGCTAAAATAGATACAGGCATATTATACCTTACAACAGTCATCATGAAATGGGGAAACACACGGAACATCGACGGACATCAACTCATGTTAATTATACCCAAAATGACCACCCCCTTTACCCTATCTAGATCCGATTATGAAGGGCCAGAAACATGCTCACTAATCCAGTTGGAAAAGTATAGAGTTTTGAAACAGGTCTGCGTTTTGATCCCCTCAGGCGTCCTGTTTCCTCATGGTCAGTGGAGCCACAGTGGGCTGCACCACACCTCTCTCTCTCTCTCGAGGTGAAGGTCATGGACAGGCTGGACACTGACGGGCCTGGATATCGGCGTAGATCATCTGCTTGACAACGGTTGAAAGCCCCTAGCCGGCTTTCATATAGGTTTCTTCAGTAGTTTTTCTACCCTCCCGTTTCGTCAATGGCCCGGGGTTGGTCAATGATCTCCCGATGTTCTACCCCAGGGCGGGACGCCGGCTCAAACCATATTCTTCTCTGAACTCCAGCTGCTATCAAAGGTAATGGCTATTACCGAAGGTCCTACAAAGATGATGAAGAAAAGGAACCTCTCTCTTCCCAATATCTAAGATCTAAGATGAATCTTTTCGCTACCCCGGGTGTCTCCAATTATACTTTTCAGATGAGGCCTTTATCTCCCGCCAAATCAAGGTTAGTCTTTGTTTAACTTTTGGCGGGCTTATGGCACAGCGGGGTAGTTTTTATTTTTAAACTGCTTTCGGGATGGCCAATGGTGGCCATCTTTGGTCTGGAATGACCTGGTAATGTTTTAATGTCTTCCTGATGTCTTTATCGGGTCCTTGGTGCGTTCTTTATGAATATGGAACTGTTCCCCTTTGTCTGGGTGAACATGTAGATGGCCTTTATCTACAGGCCGATCTGACTGGATTTGCATCCAATCTTTATGTATGTTTTAAAGTCTGGTTTCGTTTTCTCAGAAACGGCTTCCAGAACTTACTATACGTTGAATCCACAAAGGCTGTCAGGGAACTGCAGGAACCATTTTAAAGTGTCCCAATAAGCTAGTCACGGGGTCTGGTGGCCATTATATATGCCCCTTTTCTGGGCTTCTTTTAAAACAGTCTTTTAAAATGAAGGCCTCTTCTGCCAGAGGACCTTTATAGTACAATATTAATTTTGCGAATTCTACACATCCTAGTAATGTTTTTGCACCCTCTCCAGTGCCTCTTTATTCATTTTTATAAAATGGCGACCAAAATTGTACACAGCACTCCAATTGTGGTCTAATCATGGTTCGATACAATTTGAGCGTAACTTCTCCAGTTTTCAATTGCATCCCCCTAAAAATAAACCCTAGTGATTGGTGTGATTTTGTTATGGCCTTATTGACCTGTGTCGCAACTCTTAATGACTTGTGCATTTGTATTCCCAGATCCCTTTGCTCCCCTACCCCATTTAGATTCTTATTTTCCAAGTAATTTGTAGCTGCAAATTCTTCTAACCAAAATATAATACCTCACACTGACCTATGTTAAAAGTAATTTGCCAAATGAATGGCATTTTTTCAAGTTGGTTAATGTCTTCTTATATTTTATTGCAGTTCCCCACAGTGTTGGCTACTCCCTCCACCAGCCCCCACCCCCCAATTTGGTGCCCTCTGCAAATTTTGAAATTGTAGTTATGATTCCAATGTCTAAATTGTTAATATAAATTGTGAACATAAGTGGTAAATTCGCAACTTGGGAATAAAAGGGCAGGATCAGCAGGAATTATGCACTGTAAGAATCTGTCACGGGGCCGTTTTGTTAGGGTTACGGTAGTGGACCCAAGCACAGGAAACCTATCCAGGGACTCAAGACCGGGTAACACTCAAGAGACGATTCACTTGAGCCTCGAGAACACAGAGACCGGGTAACACTCGAGAGATGATTCACTTGAGACTCGAGAACACAGAGACAGGGTAACACTCGAGAGATGATTCACTTGAGACTCGAGAACACAGAGACCGGGTAACACTCGAGAGATGATTCACTTGAGACTCGAGAACACAGAGACCGGGTAACACTCGAGGGATGATTCACATGAGCCTCGAGAATACAGGAGACAGGGTAACACTCGAGAGATGATTCACTTGAGACTCGAGAACACAGGGACAGGTTAACACTCGAGAGATGATTCACTTGAGACTCGAGAACACAGAGACAGGGTAACATTCGAGAGATGATTCACTTGAGACTCGAGCACACAGGGACCGGGTACCACTCGAGAGATGATTCACTTGAGACTCGAGAACACAGAGACAGGGTAACACTCGAGAGATGATTCACTTGAGACTTGAGCAAACAGGGACCGCGTATCACTCGAGAGATGATTCACTTGAGACTCGAGAACACAGAGACAGGGTAAAACTCGAGAGGTGACTCACTTGAGACTCGAGAACACAGAGACAGGGTAACACTCGAGAGATGATTCACTTGAGACTCGAGAACACAGGGACCGTGTAACACTCGAGAGATGACTCACTTGAGACTCGAGAACACAGAGACAGGGTAACACTCGAGAGATGATTCACTTGAGACTCGAGAACACACAGACAGGGTAACACTCGAGAGATGATTCACTTGAGACTCGAGAACACAGGAGACACAGCGAGAGCTGTTACATGCAGGCAGGCGAACACAGGACTGAACATAGAGGACAGGAAACAGGAAGCTCAAATTCAAGCCAGATTGGTCATGTGACACAATTATTCAAATGAGACACAGAAGACAAATACTTTAATAACACACAGGTGAGGCCAGATGCACAGAGACAAGACAGGGTCAGCACCTAAACAGCTATATTCATTCTCTGCCTTGCTCTCTGTGCTGCTGGTTGGAGCTGAAGCAGAGTGGAAAGTGGTGGTCTCCTTGACCAGGGATAGGAGGAGAAGGAGAACGCCAGACAACCACTACCACTATCACAGCAACAACTACTGAGGTGCCTGGAGTCAGAGGACAGAGGAGAGGACAGGGAAAAAGGAGTCCAACACCTACCAGAGGAGAGGCCTTTCCACCACTGCCTCCCCAAATTGGCCTCCATTCCAGGAGAGGGAGAGAGGGGAGAGAAGCAACAACCAACACCCACCATCAACTGCTTGGAAGGATGGAAGGATAACATCCTCACTGAACATCTGCAGGTGGGTGTTATTTGGTGCACTCTCCAAAAGACTTTGTATTGTAGGTGGGGGGAGGGAAGAAGACCGGAACACCGTGGGGTGTCTGTGTGTGTGTGTGGCTCTTGTAGAACACTAGGCCACACACACAACTATCAAAAACCCCTTTCTATTGCCTGGCCTGGGACAGCTGGAGCTGCCTAGGTGAAGTCTTTAATTCCATTAAACATCGTTAAGACCTGGCGCAGGACTGAGCATGGGCGTCTCCAGCTTTCCCAGGCGAAGACATCTTCTCCCCCTGCCAGATGAACACCATCAGAGACTTTATTTTCCATCGGAGAGTGCACCCCTGCCAGCACCCACCCGCCCTCCTTCACACCCCCTTTCTCTCTCTCTTTGTCTCTCTCTGCCTTTCGCTCAAGAGGCACCTCTGTTTTCTACTTATTAATTAATTGCCACTTGAACAGAGGGGAGAAGGCCCCTCTCCCAATTCCAATTAATAAGGGGAGAGGTGTGCCTTCAATTTAACAGCTCCCTCTGCTCAAGGGAGGACTTTAAATAAACCGGAGGCCATCGTTAACATCTTAAGGCCTGTGACTTGGGGTGGGTGTAGCACTTTTTTAAAAACCACCCCATAATGGCGTCTAATTCAGTACTGGTGACGGGGCCAGCTAGGTCATATGCGGTGGTGGCAGCAAAAGCCATGGCTGCTCCTGCTGCCTCTGCTGCCCCGTCACCTTTCTCGCTAATAACAAAAAAGCTTGGGGTGAAGAGCTACACCCACCCCACAATGACCATCGAGGCATGTGTAAAGGCCATGGCTGGGGTTGTCGGCCCTTCAGCCTTCCTCACCGCCTCAAAAATGTACGGGAAGGCTGTGTTCTTCCTGGGGTCGGAGCGGGCGGTGTCCCTGGCCGTCGCCAAGGGGCTCACCGTGGGTGGGACCTTCCTGCCGGTGGATCCTCTCGCGGCCACCGTGCAGAGGGTGGTTATTTCCAATGTCCCGCACTTTGTTCCTGGTGAGCTCCTCCTCCCCCACTTACGCCATCATGGGGAGGTGAGGTCGGGGATGGCGCCTATCCAGTGTGTGGTGCCATGCCTGCAAGGAGGTGGGGCATATTAGGAAAAACTGCCCTGCCTCCAAGGCCGTCGGATTGTCTCGTGCGGCCGAGGCTGGCGCCGCCGCCACTCCTCCCCCTGGGTCTGGCCGCGCATCTGAAACAACCAATGCGCGGTTGACGTCGGAGGCCGATGCCACCAAGCCCTCTGGCGTGGGGGAGGGAGCGCATCTGGGTGGTAGGAAGGTGCGGCAAAATAAGAAAAACCTCAGGGCGGGTGCCCCCGTGGAGGGCCGGCCCTTAAACTTAGAGCCCCTGACAGCCGCGCTCCTCGTGGAGTTGGTTGGGGCAGACGAGGGTGGGAGGGGCCTTGTGCCCGAGCCCGTGGCCGCAACCACCATAGCGGAAACGCCAATACCTGCGGCCAGGCTCGGGCCCGAGGAACCCGCCAAACCTGCTGCGCTGCAGGGAACAGAGGAGGGGGCCTTTGCAGACATGGAGGTCACCCTCGCTCCCTCCGCACTAAAAGGAAGGCGTGACCCCCTGGAAGAGGAGGAGGACCGGGAGGAGGTAGGTCCCTGCGAGCAGGGGGAGTCGTCGCCCGCCGCGGGTACAGCGCCCCCCACCCCGCTGTCACCATCACCAGTGATCGGCAGGGTCACCTCTCCCTCGGGAGGATGAGGCAGATGAGTCTGTCCAGCACGTGCCTCCCGGGGATGGGGACAAGACCCTGCCTGTGTGGGGGGTCACAGAACAACCCGTGGCAGAAATAGATATTTTATCTGTACCATTACCCCTCGCCGGGTCGGGCGGCCTGGGGTCTGGGTTGGGCGAGTTCGAAGAAACTGAGCTCACCCAATGCGATCCGGATATTTCCCTGGGGCTGCTCGACTTGGTGGAAATTTCAGTCCAGGACACCCCATCCGCTGGGTCGGAGACTGGTGGCGAGGAGGAGGAAGGTCCCCTGACTGTGTCTCTGGCGCTGGACGTCCTGGAGGAATTTCAATTCGTTTTCTCCACGATTTCTCCGGGTGTTCTGGCGTCTGGGGCAGAGGGGTACTCCGAACCGCCGCCGTCTTCTGGCCCGGCACCCCCGGAGGAGCCCAGGGAAGAATCCTCTGCCACCGATGCTGGGAGTGTGATCTGGGCAGAGGCGGGGCCGGCCGATGCAGCTGAGCCGTTCGCTGTGCACTGCGCGATGGACAGGTCGGCCGCTGGTGGCGACCCCTCGGAGGAGGACGGGGACTCGGTGATGGGCGCGGAGGACGAGTTGGATTCCATCGCCGATGAGGCGATGGATGACCTCGTGCCCCTCGCCGAGTCTCCCCTCATTCCCGTCAGGGAACTCCGGGATTTTATGGCCACGTGCCTGGGTCATCAAAACAAGACCCGGTAGGCCCTCGACAGATGGTCGGAGCTGGCACTGCTCATCGGGTCGGTACGCGCCGCCGTCAAAATCATGGGCGCCGACCAGGACGTGAGCCCACTCGAGCTGCGTCGGCTCAGGTTGTTCCTCACTTGGCTAATGAGGGAGTGGCGGTCGACTAGCGGCTGCGCTCCCTCCTCCCGTCAGGTGTAGTTAGAGGTTGCACTATGCTTCTGATATGAAGATAACCATAGCCAGCCTCAACATCAACGGCAGCAGGGAGGCTCGCCGCAGACTTAATAACCTTTCGGTCATTCGGGATGGGAAGTATGCGGTGTGCTTCCTGCAAGAAACCCACACCATTCTGGGAGACGAGGCCACGTGGCTCCTGGAGTGGCAAGGAGGGGTCAGCATGAGTCACCTCTCCAGCATTTCCAGTGGGGTGGCTATCTTGCTGGCCCTGCTTTTTCAGCCGGAGACCTTGGGGGTCAAGGAGAACATGCCGGGCCGCTTGCTCCAGGACACTGTTTGCCTGGGGGGGGTGCCGCTCTATCTAGTGAACGTGTACGCCCCTCAGGAAGGTGCACAGCAAGTGCGCTTCTTTGAAGAAGTGTCCGCTCTTCTTGGCTCCATCGACGTGGGCGAGTGCGTCATCCTCGGGGGGGATTTTAACTGCACCCTCGAGGCGAGGGACCGTTCGGCCCCCCAGCGATGCCCGGCGGCGATGGAGAAGTTGAGGGACCTGGTCGGGTCCTTCGACTTGGAGGACGTCTGGCGAAATCTTCACCCCACCTCCAGCGCCTTCACTAGCGTGAGGTCTGGAGGAGGCTGGTCCAGAATCGACTGCCTTTATATTTCCTGGGCATACATCTCCTGCGTTCCGGCGGCTTCCATGCGGCCGGTGCCGTGCATGGACCACCACCTGGTGTGGGCAGAGCACGTTCTGCTGCACGCGCGGGGGGGGGTCCATGTACTGGCATTTCAAAAACCTGCTGCTGGAGGACGCGCAGTTCCAGGATTCGTTTCGTCGGTTCTGGGCCGACTGGAGATGGAAGCAGGGGGCTTCCCCTCCTTGTGGCTATGGTGGGACGTGGGCAAGGCTCATGTCCATCTCTTCTGTCAAGAGTACGCGAAGGGGTCGACCAAGAGGCGGGAGGCCCGGGTCGGGCAGTTGCAGAAGGAGGTGCTCGACCTGGGGTCCTGTCTCGGTCAAGTCGTCGACGACCCGATCCTGCGGAAGGTGTACGAAGAGAAGAAGGGCGCGCTGAAGGACCTGCAGCTCATCGGGTCCTGAGGCGCATATGTGAGGTCGCGGATCCAGTTCCTGCGGGTCCTGGACCGCGGCTCCCCCTTCTTCTACTTGCTGGAAAAAAGATGGGGGGTCCGTAAGCAGCTCTTGGGGCTGCTGGCCGACGATGGATCTCTGGTCTCGGATCCGGAGGGAATCAGCGGGCAGGCCTGCACCTATTACGGGGCTCTGTTCTCTCCGGATCTGTCCAGCGAGGATGCGCGCAGAGTTTTGTGGGAGGACCTGCCAATGGTCGGCCTGGGGGGCGCCGAAAAATTGGACACTCCTCTGAGTCTGGAGGAGCTGACCGGCACCCTCCGCCAGCTCTCCAGGGGAATGTCCCCGGGGCTGGACGGGCTGACAGTAGAGTTCCACAGGGCGTTCTGGGACATCTTTGGGGGTGACTACGCGTGGGTCCTGGGGGAAAGTTTGGCGACCGGGTAGATGCCCCTCTCTTGGCGCAGGGTGGTTATTGTCCTGCTGCCTAAGAAGGGCGATCTCCGCCTCCTTAAGAAATGCCGCCTGGTCCCCCTCTTCAGCACGGACTATAACATTTTTGACAGGGCCATGTCTGCTCGCCTTGGTGCCGTGCTGGCCCACATGATCCACCCTGACCAGTCCTACACGGTCCGGGACCGAACCATCCATGATAACATCCATCTGGTCCGGGACCTGGTCCACCATTCCCAGAGGGCTGGTCTGTCGGTCGCCTTCCTTTCCCTGGATCAGGAGAAGGCGCTTGACAGGGTGGATCACGAGTATCTCTTCAGGAAACTGTGCGCATTTGGGTTCGGGACGCATTTTGTCGCCCAGATCCGACTTCTGTACACTGCCACAGAGTGTCTGATTATAGTTAACGGGTCCTTGACGGCGCCCCTTCACATCGGGAGGGGGGTGCATCAGGGATGCCCCATGTAAGCTCCGTTATACGCCGTTTGTGTGGAGACTTTCCTGCACCTCTTGCGGAAGAGGTTGATGGGACTGGCCCTGCAAGGGCCGGGCGTGGAGTTGGTCCTCTTGGCTTACGCCGATGACGTGCTCCTCATCATCACGGATCCTGCTGACTTGCGGAGGATGCGGGAATTCCAGCAGATTTACTTAGACGCATCCTCCGCCAGGATCAACTGGGAGAAATGTTCTGGACTCCTGGTGGGTCAGTGGCGGGTGGTCTCCCTGCCGGAGGAGTTCAGGCCCTTCGCCTGGAGCACCATGCACTGTTGTATCCATGTGTTAATGGAGACACGGAATGCAGGAGTTGGTTTAACAGGTGTTTACTGGACAAATTCTGGAGGTGAACAAAAAGTTACAAGACACTATACAGGCTTATATAGCCGGAGTGGCCACTACCGGTATTACAGTACACAGGGGCTCTTAAAGGCACATACACCACAATTCCTCCCCTTTTAGACAACCAGTACATAACATTTTAAATTATTATTATTAACATGTGTACAAGAACAATAATCTACACATTTGCTGCAGTTAATCAATTATAAGTCAGTCTCTCTGGAGGCTTCCTGACTCGGTCTGGATAACGCCTCGGTTGTGTAGTAGTTTTCGGTGGTGTAGTAGGTTCTTTTGGCAAGGTCGATTCGGCTTGAATGCCAGTGTCGGGTTCATCTGTGTCCAGTATCACCGGATCGGAGGTAGATACTATGGGTATCTATGCTTCATCATTAGGCGTATAGAGTGCTGGTGTAGGTTGTCCCTTTTCAGATGACTCTATGATCTGGTCAGCATGGCGCCTTATTATGCTTTCTCCAATGTCCACGGTATACATCAGCGGTCCTAGTCGTGTGCAAATAGTTCCAGGCTGCCATTTCTCGGTACGGTAGTCCCGGGCCAAAACTTGTTGACCTATCTGGAAGGTTCTAGTTGGCTTTTCATTCATGCCTTGATATTGCTGGTTCTCTAAGTCCCTTCTGATGTTTGGCTTGATCAAATCCAGCCGGCATCTTAACCTTCTATTGAAAAACATCATGTCAAGCGTTTGGTTTGTAACCACATGTTTTTCATTCCTGTATGCAAACAAGAAGTTATCTACCTTATGCTGTAGATTAATATCTTCATTACCCATAGCCTTTATGGCCTTCTTGAAGGTCTGGACAAACCTTTCAGCCAATCCATTGGTGGCGGGATGGTATGGGGCGGACGTGTAGTGCTTAACCCCATTGTTTTTTAAGAACTTCCTGAATTCTTCGGACACGAATTGTGGTCCATTATCAGAACAGATCTGTTCAGGCAGCCCATTCCTGGCAAATATGGTCCTTAATACTGTGATGGTTTTTTCCGTGGTGGTGGAGGACATCTTTATTACCTCCGGCCACTTGTAGTGTGCATCAACAGTGATTAAGAACATTGAGTCCATAAATGGACCAGCAAAGTCGATGTGTACCCTTTGCCATGGCGATGAGGGCCACTCCCATGGATGTAGAGGGGCTTGTGGTGGGGCGTTTTGGACCTTTTGGCATCCTAGACAGCCCTTGGTCATTTCTTTGATGTCTCCATCGATACCTGGTCACCACACAAACGCTCTGGCTAGGTTCTTCATTTTCACTCCACCTAGATGCCCCTCGTGAAGCTCCTTTAGCACTTTATCCTGGAGCTTGGGTGGAATCACCACTCTGGATCCACACATCAAGGTTCCTCGGCACACTGACAGCTGTTCTGTTCTTTGTGAGAATGCTGGCAACAGTAGTTAGCCATGTGCTGGCCATCCCTTCAACGTTAAATCGTAGACTCATGAGAGAGTCGGGTCATTTCTCGTTTCCTTTTCAATGGTAGAATTTGTTACAGGTAGACATTCCACTATGGTTGAGTGGAACATCTCCACTGGGTCCACTGTAGGTGCTTCTTCCACCACTGGCAACGGTAGACACGATAAACCGTCAGCATTTCCATGCTGTTTTGATCCTTTGTATTCTATGTCATATTGGTGTGCCCCGAGGAAAAGGGACCACCTCTGTAACCTTTGCGCTGTCATAATGGGAACATCCTTTTTAGGGTTGAATATGGAGACGAGAGGTTGATGGTCAGTCAACAAGGTAAATTTTTGTCCGTGTAGGTAATGGTTGAATTTCTTCACTCCCCATACCAGGCTGAGTGCTTCCCTGTCGATCTGGGCATAGTTACGCTCAGCTGAGTTCAATGAGCGTGACGCAAAAGCTATCGGCTGCTCCAAGCCATCAGGGAATCTATGCGATAATACCACTCCTACGCCGTAAGGGGATGCATCGCATGCCAGTCTGATTGGCAGTGATGGGTTGTAATGAGCCAAAACTTCCTTGGACGTGATCAACCCTATACATTTATGGAAGGCGCGTTTACAGTCTTCTCTCAATTTACAAATTACTCCCGTTTGTAGCAGTTCGATAAGAGGGTGCAGAACAGTTGACAAGTTCGGTAAACATTTATGATAGTAATTTATCAATCCCAAGAACGACCTTAATTGTGAGACATTTTCAGGTGCTGGGGCTTTTATGACCGCTTCAATTTTTTCAGGTGTCTTATGCAACCCTTCTTCGTTAATTATGTGGCCACAATATGATATTTGTTTCTGGAAAAATTTGCACTTGGGGCGATTTGCTCGTAGGCCCCGTTCTCTCAGCCGAGTGAGCACATGCTCCAAATTGGCAAGGTGCTCGTTGTCATTTTCTCCTGTTAGAAGGATGTCGTCTAGGTAGCATTGATTCCCTGGAATCCCTTGCAGGACTTGCTCCATAGCTCTTTGCCAGATAGCTGGAGCTAATGCTACTCCGAAAACCAGTCGATTGTACTGGTACAGGCCTTTGTGTGTGTTTATCGTGAGATACTTTTTAGAGGCCTCCTCAACCTCCATGTGTAGATATGCCTATGCCAAGTCAATTTTGGTGAAATGTTTCCCTCCGGATAGTGAGGCGAAAATATCTTCTATCCTCAGAAGAGGATACTGTACCATGTGAAGGACCGGGTCTACAGTCACCTTGAAGTCCCCACAGAGGCGAATTTTTCTCTGTTCTTCAGATTAATCATTATTCAACGTTTTCTTCATGACCGGGACGATGGGTGTTGCCCACTCACTCCAATCTATCTTGGATAACACGCACGCCTTTTCCAAATTCTCCAGCTCTGCCTCGACCGCTGGACGAATTGCGTATGGCACCGGCCTTGCCTTAAAAAACTTGGGAATTGCCGCATCTTCCACTTTTATTGAGACAGTGACGCCTTTCAAGATTCCTAGTTCCTGCTGAAAGACTTCTTTGGCGTTGGCCAAGATGTCTTTTAATCGTTCAGGTATGACGTCATCGTCATATTTTTTCTTACTGGTCACCGTCAGTGCCTGAAAGGAGTGCCAGTCTAAACGTATCTTCCTGGTCCATTCACATCCCAACAGTGGTGGACCACCATCTTGCAGAACGTATAAATACAACTTTTGTATTTCCTTGCCGTTGTATACAACAGGCACCCTTATTTTCCCTCTGGGGTATACTTTCTGCCCCGGATATGTTTTCAAGATAATGGATGTGTCTTTCAAAGGTGTATGCAGAAATAGCCACTCGTAATCCCGTCGGCTTATGATGGTCAGAGCTGATCCTGTATCTAGCTCCATTTTAACTGGAGACCCCGCTATCGTGAGGGTAACCCAAATGGTCTGGTAATTTTCTTTGCCAATTATATTATGTAATTTGAGACAGCTTAGTCTCTTGTTTCCAGAGTCGCTATCACTCTTCTGGTCTTCGGAGCTACTGTCCGTCATCATTTGTAACTTTCTGTACTTTTCCTTATTGATTTTTTTTCTGTCAGTGGAGTTTTTGTTTCCAGATCGGCATACACGTGCAATGTGTCCCATCTTTGTGTGTGGAGCCGGAAGATGTAGGAGGGGTTCTAAATGAATTTTTCCATCTGTTTTCACGATGGAGAAGGACGATGTAGACATAGAAATAGGGCGGGGGGACTGTGATATGCTCGAACATATTAACATCGAGAGGGAGGAGGTATTGGCGGTTTTAGCTGGCCTAAAAATGGATAAATCCCCAGGCCCGGATGAAATGTATCCCAGGCTGCTGTGTGAGGCAAAGGAAGAGATTGCGGGGGCTCTAACACATATATTCAGGACCTCTCTGGCCACAGGGGATGTGCCAGAGGACTGGAGAACCGCTAATGTAGTACCATTATTCAAGAAGGGAAGTAGGGAAAAACCGGGGAACTACAGGCCAGTGAGCCTAACATCAGTGGTAGGAAAATTATTGGAAAAAATTCTGAGGGACAAAATTTGTTTCCACTTGGAGAGGCAAGGATTAATCAGGGATAGTCAACATGGCTTTGTCAAGGGAAGATTATGTCTGACTAATTTGATTGAATTTTTTGAGAGGGTGACTAGGTGTGTGGATGAGGGTAACACAGTGGATGTGGTATACATGGATTTCAGTAAGGCCTTCGATAAAGTCCCGCACAGGAGACTGGGCAAGAAGGTAAGAGCCCATAGAATCCAGGGTGCCTTGGCACATTGGATACAAAACTGGCTTAGTGGCAGAAGGCAGAGGGTGATGGTCGAAGGTTGTTTTTGTGACTGGAAGCCTGTGGCCAGTGGGGTACCACAGGGATCGGTGCTGGGTCCCTTGCTGTTTGTGGTCTACATTAATGACTTGGATATGAATGTAAAAGGTATGATCAGTAAGTTCGAGGATGATACAAAAATTGGTAGGGTGGTAAATAGCGAGGAGGGTAGCCTCAGTCTGCAGGACGATATAGATGGGTTGGTCAGATGGGCAGAACAGTGGCAAATGGAATTTAACCCGGAAAAGTGCGAGGTGATGCACTTTGGGGGGACTAACAAGGCAAGGGAATACACAATGAATGGTAAGACCCTAGGCAAGAGGGAGGGTCAGAGGGATCTGGGTGTGCAAGTACACAGATCCCTGAAGGCGGCGGAACAGGTGGATAAGGTTGTAAAAAAGGCATATGGGATACTTGCCTTCATTAGCCGAAGCAGCACGGTGGCATAGTGGTTAGCACTGTTGCCTCACAGCGCCAGGGACCCGGGTTCAAATCCGGCCTCGGGTGACTGTCTGTGTGGAGTTTGCACATTCTCCCCGTGTTTGCGTGGGTTTCCTCCGGGTGCTCCGGTTTCCTCCCACAGTCCAAAGATGTGCGGGTTAGGTTGATTGGCTATGATAAAATTGACCCTTAGTGTTAGGGGGATTAAATACGGGGATAGGGTGGGATATGTGTTGGTGTAGGGGTTACGGGGATCGGGTGGGATATGTGTCGGTGCAGGCTCGATGGGCCGAAATGGCCTCTATCTGCACTGTGGGGTTTCTGTGATTCTGTGAATAAGAGCAAGGAGGTTATGATGGAGCTGTATAAAACATTGGTTAGGCCACAGCTGGAATACTGTGTGCAGTTCTGGTCGCCACACTACAGGAAGGATTTGATCGCATTGGAGAGGGTGCAGAGGAGGTTCACCAGGATGTTACCAGGGCTGGAGCGCTTCAGCTATGAAGAGAGACTGGGCAGATTGGGTTTGTTTTCCTTGGAGCAGAGGAGGTTGAGGGGGGACATGATTGAGGTGTACAAAATGATGAGGGGCATAGATAGGATGGATGCTGAGGAGCTTTTTCCCTTAGTAGAGGGGTCAATAACTAGGGGGCATAGATTCAAGGTAAAGGGCGGGGAGTTTAGAGGGGATTTGAGAAAGAACTTTTTCACCCAGAGGGTGGTTGGAGCCTGGAACTCACTGCCTGAAAGGGCTGTGGAGGCAGGAACCCTCACAACATTTAAGAAGCATTTGGATGAGCACTTGAAATGCCACAGCATACAAGGCTACGGACCAAATGCTGGAATATGGGATTAGATTAGACAGGGCTTGATGGCCGGCGTGGACACGATGGGCTGAAGGGCCTCTATCCATGCTGTATAACTCTATGACTCTATGACTCTTTCCGCATTGCCTGCATGCTTTTTCCTTGAACCAGCAGTCCCTCTGGTCATGGGTGGATCTGCCGCAGTGATAACATCTCTCGAAACCCTGTGTCATTTCATGGGTGCCGAAGTCCTGTGGCTTCTGCTGTATCTCTGCAGCTCCTCTTGCTGCTGCTTTGTATGATACTGCCACACTGAAAACCTTGTCCAGTGTTAAATCTTTCTCAGAAAGTAACCTTTTCTGTGTTCCTTCACTTAGGAGACCGCAGACGAATTTGTCTCGAAGAGAATCTGCCAGTCCTGCTCCGAATTGGCAGTGCTTTGACAGCTTTCTTAATTCGGTGAGGTAATCAGCGTTACTTTCATTCTTGTGCTGATTCCTCCTGAAGAATTTAAAATCATTCCGCTATCAGCAGCGGTGTTGGGTTTAAGTGCTCCTGTAGGGTATTAACAATCTCCTTAAAATTCTTGTCCATCCGTTTGGCTGGAGTGATTAAGTTTCGTAACAGCCCGTATGTCCTTGCGCCCATTAGATTTAGAAGTACCGATGCCTTTTTATCATCCTCTATTTCATTCGCTGTGCAATATACCTCCACTCTTTCCACATATGTGGTCCAATCCTTTACATCACTATGAAAAGCAGTAATATTGCCAGTCTTAGGCATCCTGATAAAAAAATGGCGCCTCCCGCACTTTCCTTTCTTCCCTGCCGAGAAAAAATGGCGCCTCCCGTGCCTTCCCGCCGCTGTCATTGCTGACAATGCTGTTCTCCGCGGTTTTTATTTATACAGATATTTTTAATAGTCGGAGACTCATTCCCGCTGGACTCGCTGGGACTTTTCCCTCCCACTGCCTGGCCCGAACGCCGACCTGCTTTGCAGAGCTGGCCGTCTCCCAAGTGCTCCACCCTTCATCTCTGTTTGCCTCCGCATTCGCTGCTCGGCCCCGCTGCAGAGCCAGCCAATCGAGCCCCAGCCCGCCGCCCAGGAAGGATTATTGCAGTACCTGCTACCAGCCCGGCTAGCTGGTGAAACCAAAGTTTTTTCTTTTTTTTTTCTTCGACCTTCATCTGAGAAATTGATCTCCTTGAGGTGCTGCTGAATTGCAGGTAAGTCCGTTGCCAATTCGTCGCCGCTGTTGTATCCGTGTGTTAATGGAGACACGGAATGCAGGAGTTGGTTTAACAGGTGTTTGCTGGACAAAGCCTGGAGGTGACACTATACAGGTTATATAGCCCGAGTGGCCACTACTGGCATTACAGTACACAGGGGCTCTTAAAGGCACATACACCACAAGCACCTCCTCTATTTGGGAGTCTACCTTAGCCCTGTCGAGGACACCTGGCTGGCGAACTGGCAAGAGTTGGAGGCCAAAGTCACCACTCGCTTAGGACGCTGGACAGGACTGCTCCGAGTGTTGTCCTACAGGGGTCGAGCGCTGGTCATAAACCAGCTGGTGGCCGCCATGTTGTGGTACCGGTTGGTCACTTTGATCCCTGCCCCTGCGTTTGTCGCCAAGATGCAGAAGAAGCTCATCGACTTCTTCTGGGACAAAAGGAGGCACTGGGTCTCTGCCATGGTTCTGTGTCTCCCGCTTAGGGAGGGCGGTCAGGCGCTGATGTGCCTTCACACCCAGGCTGCGACTTTCCGTCTTCAGACGCTGCAGAGATACCTGTACATCGAGAATCCTCCGAGATGGTGTGCGCTGGCGACGTATTTTGTCCACCAGCTGCACGGCCTCAATTACAACATGCAGCTCCTGTTTGTGAAAGTGGGCAGCACGCGTGCCAGCCTGCGGGAGCTGCCTGTCTTCGACCAGGAACTGCTATGGGTTTGGAACTACGTCGCTTCCAGGCGGAGCGCTCCCCCATCAGGAATGGTGGCTGTCCTTCGGGAGCCACTGCTCAGGAATCCGCAACTCCATGTCCGCGGTTTTGGGTGGAAGATGGAGCGCAGGGCTGTGCCTGGCAAAGTGACTAAAGTTGGGGACCTGCTCGATGGTGGAGGAGCAGGCTGGATGGCGCTGGAGGAGTGGGCATGGTGCATGCCTTGGGCCAACGCCCAGCTCAAGGTCAATGCCATCGAGTCGATGAAAGCGACGCTGCGCCCTGGCGCCACAAGGTGTATTGAGGCAGCTCAAGCGCCTGGGGCGATCCCGCCCGAGCTTTCCCTCATTCGGATGGAATTCCTCATCGGCGCCCAGTCCCGAAACTCCCCTCAGCAACCGGCGCCTCACAACTTGAGCCGTCTTGAGGAAATACCCTCCGTGCCTTTTCATTCCGCACGGAGGTGTTTCCTGTACGGGCTGCTCCTGCACACTCTCCACATTGCCATCTTCGCCTGCCATCCGGACACGCCTTGGCATGCCTTCTTGCCTTCCGGCGGAGGGGGAGGTCCCCAATGGAGGGCTCTCTATGCGGGAGTCTTCCCTTGTTCTATTGGGGACTTGGCCTGGAGGGTGTTGCACGGAGCTGTCCCGTGCAATTTACTTTTAAGTAGGTTCACGGACTCCCAGGCTGCCTGCTTTTTCTGCAGCCAGGAGGAGTCCATGTTCCATGTATATACAGAGTGTGAGAGGTTGCAGCCCCACTTCCATTACTTGAAGGGGCTGCTCCTCGATTTTTGGTTGCACTTCAGTTCCACGCTCTTGATCTATGGTCACCCGGTGCAGAGGGAAGCGGGCAGGTTGGAGGACCTCCTCGTGGGTCTGCTCCTGGGCCTGGCTAAGAGAGCCATCAATTGGTCCACGCAGTGGGCGGCTGAGGGGGTCAGCCAGCCAGATTGCCTGCGTCTCTTCCGCGGCCATGTTCGCGCCCGGGTGGCCCTGGAGATGGAGCATGCGGTGTCAGCCAGCACGCTTGAGTACGTCCGTGACCGGTGGGCACCGCGGGGAACTGGAGTGCATAATCGATTTGGGCAGCCCAATTTAAATTTGATTTGCTAAGGGATATTTCAAGTTTTACCATCATAATTACAGTCTATTTGTTTAATTTACTTTGTCCAATTAAAAGAGGACAGGACCGAACAGCTTTATTCATTTTCTGCCTTGCTCTCTGTGCTGCTGGTTGGAGCTGAAGGAAAGTGGAAAGTGGTGGTCTCCTTGACCAAGGAGACGAGGAGAAGGAGAACGACAGACCAACACTACTACAACACCAACTACTGAGGTGCCTGGAGTGAGAGGACAGAGGAGAGGAGAGGGAAAGAGAAGGCCAACACCTACCAGAGGAGAGGCCTTTCCACCACTCCCTCCCCAAATTGGCCTCCATTCCAGGAGAGGGAGAGAGGGGAGAGAAGCAACAACCAACATCAACCATCAACTGCTTGGAAGGAGGGAAGGATGACATCCTCAACTGAACATCTGCAGATGGGTGTTTTTTGGTGCACTCTCCAAAAGACTTTGCATTGTAGGTGGGGGGAGGAAAGAAGACAGGCTGGAACACCAAGTGGTGTCTGTGTGTATGTGTGGCTCTTGTAGAACACTAGGCCACACACACCACTATCAAACACACCCTTCTATTGCCTGGCCTGGGACAGCTGGAACTGCCTAGGTGAAGTCATTAATTCCATTAAACATCGTTAAGACCTGGTGCAGGACTGAGCCTGGGCATCTCCAGCTTTCCCAGGCGAAGACATGTTCTCCACCTGCCAGAAGAACACCATCAGAGATTTTATTTTCCATCGGAGAGTGCTCCTCTGCCAGCACCCACCCACCCACCCACCACCCTGAGTGGCGACCCTGCCCTTGTGGCCTCCCTCCCTCCTTCCCACCCCCTTTCTCTCTCTCTTTGTCTCTCTCTGCCTTTCTCTCAAGAGGTACCTTTGTTTTCTACTTGTAAATTAATTGCCGCTTGAGCAGAGGGGAGAAGGCCCCTCTCCCAATTCCAATCAATAAGGGGAGAGGTGTGCCTTCAATTTAACAGCTCCCTCTGCTCAAGGGAGGAGTTTAAAAAACTGGACGCCATCTTTAACATCTTAAGGCCTGTGACTTGGGGTGGGTGTAACTCTTTTTAAAAACCACCCCATAATGGCGTCTACTTCATCGCCGGTGATGGGGCCAGCTAGGTCTTATGCAGCGGTGGCAGACAAAGCCACGGCTGCTCCCGCTGCCTCTGATGCCCCATCACCTTTCTCGCTAATAACAAAGAAGCTTGGGGTGAAGAGCTACACCCACCCCACAATGACCATTGAGGCGTGTGTAAAGGCCATGGCTGGGGTTGTCGGCCCTTCAGCCATCCTCGCCACCTCAAAAATGTATGGGAAGGCTGTGTTCTTCCTGGGGTCGGAGTGGGCGGTGGCCCTGGCCATCGCCAAGGGGCTCACCATGGGCGGGACATACCTGCCGGTGGACCCCCTCGAGGCCACCGTGCAGAGGGTGGTTATTTCCAACGTCCCACCCTTTGTTCCTGGTGAGCTGCTCCTCCCCCACTTATGCCATCTTGGGGAGGTGAGGTCGGGGATCACGCCTATCCCGCTCGGCTGCCGGGAAGCCAGCCTTCGGCACGTCTTCTCCTTCCGGCACCAGCTCTTTATTCAGCTGGCATGGGAGGAGGACACTGACGGGGCTTTCGTCGTCCTCCACGAGGGGACCACCTATCGCGCCTTTTGGACGGCAGACAGTGTGCGGTGCCATGCCTGCAAGGAGGTGGGGCATATTAGGAAAAACTGCCCCGCCTCCAAGGCCGCCGGATCGTCTCGTGCGGCCGAGGCTGGCACCGCCGCCGCTCCTCCCTCTGGGTCTGGCCGCGCGTCTGAAACAACCGATGCGTGGTCGACGTCGGAGGCCGATGCCATCAATGCCTCCGGTGGGGGGGAGGGAGCACGTCCGGGTGGAAGGAAGGCGTGGCGAAAAATGAAACACCTCAGGGCGGGTCCCCCCGTAGAGGGCCGGCCCTTAAACTTAGAGCCCCTGACACCCGCACTCCTCGCGGAGTTGGTTGTGGCAGACGAGGGCAGGAGGGGCCTCGTGCCCGAGCCTGTGGCTGCAAATGCCATAGCGGAAACGCCAATACCTGCGGCTGGGCCCGGGCCCGAGGAACCCGACAAACGTGCTCTGCCAGAGTGAGCAGAGGAGGGGGCCTCTGCAGACATGGAGGCTCCCTCACTGCCACCGCGCTAAAAAGAAGGCGCGACCCCCTGGAAGAGAGGAGGACCGGGAGGAGGATGGTCCCTCCGAGCAGGGGGAGTCATTGCCCGCCGCGAGTACTGCGCCCCCCACCCCCGCTGTCACCATCACCAGTGATCGGCAATGGTGGCGTGTCCCTTGGGAGGCTGAGGCAGATGAATCTGTCCGGTACGTGCCTCCCGGGGATGGGGACGAGACCCTGCCTGTGGGAGGGGTCGTGGAACAACCCACGGCAGAAATACATATTTTATCTTTACCATTACCCCTCACCGGGTCGGGCTGCCTGGGGTCTGGGTCGGGCGAGCTCGAAGAAACTGAGCTCGCCCAATGCGACCTGGACATTTCCCAGGGGCTGCTCGACCTGGTGGAAATTTTAGTCCAGGACACCCCATCCGCTGGGTCGGAGACTGGTGGCGAGGAGGAGGAAGGCGCCCTGGCTGTGTCTCTGGCGCCGGATGTCCTGGAGGAATTTCAATTTGTTTTCTCCCCGATTGCTCCAGGTGTTCTGGCGGCTGGCGCGGAGGGGGGCTCCGAACTGCTGCTGTCTTCTGGCCCGGCGCCCCCGGAGGAGCCCAGGATGGAATCCTCTGCCACCAATCCTGGGGGTGGTATCCAGCCAGAGGCGGGGCCGGCCGATGCGGCTGAGCCGTTCTCTGCGCACTGCGCGACGGACGGGGCGGCCGCTGGTGGTGACCCGCCGGAGGAGGACGGGGACTCGGTGATGGGCGCGGAGGATGAGTTGGATTCCATCGCCGGCTAGGCGATGGATGACCTCGTGCCCCTCGCCGAGTCTCCCCTCATTCCCATCAGGGAACTCCGGGATATTATGGCCGCATGCCAGGGTCTTCAAAACAAGACCCGGCTGGCCCTCGACAGGTGATCGGAGCTGTCGCTGCTCATCGGGTCGGTCCGCGCCGCCGTCAAAATCATGGGCGCGGGCCAGGACGTGAGCCCGCTCGAGCTGCGTCAGCTCAGGTTGTTCCTTACTGGGCTACTGAGGGAGTGACAGTCGACTAGCGGCTGCGCTCCCTCCCCCCGTTAGGTGTAGGTAGATGTTGCACTATGCTTCTGATATGAAGATAACCATAGCCAGCCTCAACATCAACGGCAGCAGGGAGGCTCGCCACAGATTTAATAACCTTTCGGTCATTCAGGATGGGAAGTATGCGGTATGCTTCCTGCAAGAAACCTACACCGTTCTGGGAGACGAGGCCACGTGGCTCCAGGAGTGACAAGGAGGGGTCAGCATCAGTCTCCTCTCCAGCGTTTCCAGTGGGTTGTCTATCTTGCTGGCCACACATTTTCAGTCGGAGATCTTGGGGGTCAAGGAGCACGTGCCGGGCCGCTTGCTCCAGGTCACTATTCACCTGGGGGGCATGCTGCTCCATCTAGTGAACGTGTATGCCCCTCAGGCCGGTGCGCAGCAAGTGCACTTCTTTGGAGAAGTGTCCGCCCTTCTGGGCTCCATCGACGTGGGCGAGTGTGTCATCCTCTGGGGGGATATTAACTGCACCCTCGAGGCGAGGGACCGTTCGGCCCCCCAGTGATGCCCAGCGGCGATGGAGAAGTTGAGGAACCTGGTTGGGTCCTTCGACTTGGTGGACGTCTGGCGAAATCTTCACCCCGACTCCAGCGCCTTCACTAGCGTGAGGTCTGGAGGAGGATGGTCCAGAATCGTCCGCCTTTATATTTCCCTGGCGTACATCTCCTGCGTTCCGGCGGCTCCCATGCGGCCGGTGCCGTGCAAGGACCACCATCTGGTGTGGGCGGAGCTCATTCCACTGCGTGCGTGGGGGGGATCCGCGTACTGGCATTTTAACAACCTGCTGCTGGAGGATGTGCGGTTCCCGGATTCGGTTCGTCGGTTCTGGGCCGACTGGAGAAGGAAGCAGGGGGGCTTCCCCTCCTTGAGGCTATGGTGGGACGTGGGCAAGGCTCACGTCCGACTCTGCTGTCAGGAGCACGCGAAGGGGTCGACCAAGAGGCGGGAGGCCCGGGGCGGGCTGTTGGAGAAGGAGGTGCTCAACCTGGAGTCCCGTCTCGGTCAGGTCGTCGGGGACCCGGCCCTGCGGAAGGTGTACGAAGCGAAGAATAGCGCACTGAAGGACGTGCAACTTGTCGGGTCCGGAAGCGCATACGTGAGGTCGCGGATCCAGTTCCTGCGGGACCTGGACCGCGGCTCCCCCTTCTTCTACTCGCTGAAAAAAAGACGGGGGCTCCGTAAGCAGCTCTTGGAGCTGCTGGCCGACGACGGATCTCTGGTCTCGGATCCGGAGGGAATCAGCGTAGAGGCCCACGACTATTACGGGGCTCTGTTCTCTCCGGATCTGTCCAATGAGGATGCGTGCAGAGTTTTGTGTGAGGACCTGCCGAAGGTCGGCCTGGGGTGTGCTGAAAAATTGGACGCTCCTCTGAGTCTGGTGCCCTCCGCCAGCTCTACAGCGGAAAGTCCCCGGGGCTGGACGGGCTGACCATGGAGTTCCACATGGTGTTATGGGACGTCTTGGGGGGCGATTATGCGCGGGTCCTGGGGGAAAGTTTGGCGACCGGGGAGATGCCCCTCTCTTGGCGCAGTGCGGTTATTGTCCTGCTGCCTAAAAAGGGCAATCTCCGCCTCTTTAAGAACTGGCGCCCGGTCTCCCTCCTCAGCACGGACTATAAAATTTTTGCCAGAGCCATGTGTGCTCGCCTTGGCACTGTGCTGGCCCACATGATCCACCCCGACCAGTCCTACATGGTCCCGGGCCGGACCATCCACGATAACATCCATCTGGTCCGGGACCTGGTCCACCATTCCCAGAGGGCTGGTCTGTCGGTCGCCTTCCTTTTCCTGGATCAGGAGAAGGCATTCGACATGGTGGATCACGAGTATCTCTTCGGGACTCTGCGCGCATTCCAGTTCAGGACGCATTTTGTCACCCGGGTCTGACTTCTGTACACCACCGCAGAGTGTCTGATTAATGTTAACGGGTCCTTGACGGCGCCAATTTGCTTCGGGAGGGGGGTGCGTCAGGGATGCCCCATATCGGTTCAGTTATACGCCGTTTGCGTGGAGCCTTTCATGCGCCTCTTGTGGAAGAGGTTGACGGGACTGGCTCTGCAAGGGCCGGGCTTGGAGGTGGTCCTCTCAGCTTACGCCGATGACGTGCTCCTCATGGTCACAGATCCTGCTGACTTGCGGAGGATGCGGGAACGCCAGCAGATTTACTCGGACGCATCCTCCGCCAGGATCAACTGGGAGAAATGTTCCGGAATCCTGGTGGGTCAATGGTGGGTGGACTCCCTGCCAGAGGAGTTCAGGCCCTTCGCCTGGAGCACCAAGCACCTCCTCTATTTGGGAGTCTACCTTAGCCCGGTCGAGGATGCCTGGCCGGCGAACTGGCAAGAGTTGGAGGCCAAAGTCACCACTCGCTTAGGACGCTGGACAGGACTGCTCCGAGTGTTGTCCTACAGGGGTCGAGCGCTGGTCATAAACCAGCTGGTTGCCGCCATGTTGTGGTACCGGTTGGTCAATTTGATCCCTCCCCCTGCGTTTGTCGCCAAGATGCAGAAGAAGCTCATCGACTACTTCTGGGACAAAAGGAGGCACTGGATCTCTGCCATGGTTCCATGTCTCCCGCTTAGGGAGGGCGTTCAGGTGCTGGTGTGCCTTCACACCCAGGCTGCGACTTTCCATCTTCAGATGCTGCAGAGTTACCTGTACATCGAGAATCCTCCGAGATGGTGCGCTCTGGCGACGTATTTTTTCCGCCAGCTGCACGGCGTCAATTACGACATGCAGCTCCTGTTTGTGAAAGTGGGCGGCACACATGCCAGCCTACGGGAGCTGCCTGTTGTCTACCAGGAACTGCTATGGGTTTGGAACTACGTCGCGTCCAGGTGGAGCTCTCCCCCATCAGGAATGGCGGTTGTTCTTCGGGAGCCGCTGCTCAGGAATCCGCACCTCCACGTCCGTGGGTTCGGGTGGCTGGCAGAGCGCAGGCTGTGCCTGGCAAGGTGACTAGAGTCGGGGACCTGCTCGATGGCGGAGGAGCGGGCTGGATGGCACCAGAGGAGTTGGTGCGGCGCATGCCTTGGGCCAATGTCCAGCTTGCGGTCAATGCCATTGAGTCGATGAAAGTGACGCTGAGCCCCGGTGCCACAATGTGTACCGAGGCAGATCAGGCATGTGGGGTGATCCCGCCTGAGCTTTCCCCTGTTCGGACGGAATTCCTCATCGGCGCCCGGCCCCGAAACTCCCCTCGGGAACCGGCGTCTCACAACTTGAGCCGTCTCGAGGAAATACCCTCCATGCCTTTTCACTCTGCACGGAGGTGTTTCCTGTACGGGCTGCTCCTGTACACTCTCCACTTTGCCATCTTCGCCTGCCATCCGGACACGCCTTGGTGTGCCATCTTGCCTTCTGGCGGAAGCGGAGGCCCAGAATGGAGGGCTCACTATGCGGGATACTTCCCTTGTTCTATTGGGGATTTGGCCTGGAGGGTTTTGCACGGAGCTGTCCCGTGCAAATTACTTTTATGTAGGTTCACGGACTCCCAGGCCGCCTGATTTTTCTGCGGCCTGGAGGAGTCCGTGTTCCATGTATATACAGAGTGTGAGAGGTTGCAGCCACTCTTCCATTACTTGAAGGGGCTGCTTCTCGATTTTTGATTGCACTTCAGTCCCACGCTCTTGATCTACGGTCACCCAGTGCGGAGGGGAGTGGGCAGGTTGGAGGACCTCCTTGTGGGTCTGCTCCTGGGCCTGGCTAAGAGAGCCATCAATTGGTCCAGGCAGCGGGCGGCTGAGGGGTTTGTCCAGCCAGATTGCCTGCCTCTCTTCCGCGGCCATGTTCGCACCTGGGTTGCCCTGGAGATGGAGCACGCGGTCTCCGCTGGCACGCTTGAGTACTTCTGCGACCGTTGGGCGCCACGGGAACTGGAGTGCATAATCGATTTGGACAACCAAATTTTAACTTGATTTGCTAAGGTTTATTTAAAATTTTACAGTCTTAATTACAGTCTATTTGTTTAATGTACTTGGTCCAATTAAAAGAGGACAGTACCGAACAGCTTTATTAACTAGCCTAATTCCTCTGATGAGAACAATTACTCGAGAAACAGGTGAGGAGAGGGGCCCAAAGGCACGGCAGCAATGCACCGAGGCATCCAAAACCGCCCTCAGGCGGCCAACAGAGGCAAGCGCAGCTGGAACCGTGACAGAATCAAACGACAGGAAGCCTCCGACCAGCAAATAAGATCCACCCCTCCAGTCTCTGAGCGCACGGAGAGTTGCGCTTTCATCCTGAGGACTCCAGGGCAGCATATGACGTCACGCCAACCAGGCGCGCAGCGTGAGCGGAGCCTCGGCCTCCTTTCATACGTGAGACACGCCCACAAGACTTGTCAATTTTCGAAATAAAAGCCCAAAATGCTGGACATACTCAGCAGATCAGGCAGCATCTGTGAAGAGAGAAACAGAGCTAACGTTTCAGGTCGATGACCTTTCGTCGGATCTGGAAAAAAGCAGGAAATGTAACAGATTTTTAATAAAGTGTAGAGGCTATGAAAGGGGGGAGGGGATGAAAGAACAAAAGGGAAGGTCTGTGAAAGGATTGGAGGCGGAAGATGTTAAGAGACATTAAGGGATATTCAAGGCAAAAGGAGGTGGTAATGGGACAGGTTAAGAAACAAAGGATGGTTCTCGATGAAGTGTAAATTGCGCTGGCAGAATGAAAGACAGCTGCCATGTGGGAGAGAAGAAAAAAACAGACAAAGTGTGTGGATAAAAAATATATATATGATAGGGGCCGAGGTTATGATCTGAAATTGTTGAACTCTATGTTGGATCCAGAGGGCTGTAGAGTGCCTAGTCGAAAGATGAGGTGCTGTTCCTTGAGCTTACACTGAGCTTCCATGGAACAATGCAAGAGGCCGAGGACGGCGAGGTATGAGTAGAAGTGGAGCTGTGAATTAAAGTGACAGGTGACCGGAATTTCGGGGTCACCCATACGGACTGCACGGAAGTGTTCCGCAAAGTGGTCAGCCAATCTGCGTTTGGTTTCCCCGATGTCGAGGAGACCACATCGTGAGCAGCTAATACAGTAAAGTAACTTGCAGGAAGTACAAGTAAATCATTGCTTCACTTGGAAGGAGTGTTTGGGGCCCTGGACAGTGCGAAGGGTGGAGGTAAAAGGGCATTAGTTGAATCTCCTGTGCTTGCATGGGAAGGTGCTGGGCGAAGGGGAAGGCGTGTTGGGGGTGATAGAGAAGTGGACCAGGGTTTCAGGGAGGGAGTGGCTCCTTCAGAAAGCTGAAAGTGGAGGTGAGGGGAAGATGTTTTTGGTGGTGGATTCACACTGGAGGTGGCAGAAATGGTGGAGGATGGTCCGTTGAATGTGCAGGCTGGTGGTGTGAAAGGTGAGGACAAGGGGAACCCTATCGTGGTTCCAGGAGGGAGGGGGTGGGGTGAGAGCAGAGGTGTGGGAAATACAATGGACACGGTCAAGGGCCATATCAACCAGAGTACAAGGGAATCCTCAGTTGAGGAAAAATGTTGATCTGATTTTTGACAGATCGCCAGTGCGGAGTTTCAGCACATGCACTTTTCATGCCAAAACCCGGCACTTGCAAGGCCCCTACAGGTGCGTGCGCAGCCTTGGGGGTCGCAAAACACGGGCCAATATCAATTTAAGAAGGTTCCATGGTGCACGTTAGATCGAAGAGCGTTCATAGATACACACATAAAGTGAGGTAGTAAGTTGTATACAGCTGAGCAGTCCTGTGCATATGCTGAGATGTTGGATTTCAGCATCAACAGGCATTGGGAGGAGGGGAAAGAGACAGGGTCTGGTCTGACACATACCGGGAGTGAGAAATATAAATGTGGATAACCATCTCAATAGATGTTTGGAAGGGCTATGAGAGTTTATGGCCGTAAAATTCTAAGGAGTTGGAGGGCAAAAAGCGGTCTTCACGCCAGCTATGTAGCTGGAATTTGGATGGGACCCGGTTACACCCCTCGTATCAATGGCAAGTAGCCCTGCCTGGAGCCGAGTTATTTTAGAAATACGGCACATTCCACTAATGACCGTCACCTTTTAAAACATTTCACCATTAGATCAACGATGAATTGTCATGTGATTTATATTAAAATGATGATGTACATTCAGATTGTTTCCCATAGTGATTGCGACTCTCACAGCAGCAGAGACTGGGAATGGGAGGGTGTGTTGGGCGGGTGGAGGGATGAGCTGCCAGTTTTGTTTATGAAAGTTAGATTGTCCACTTTGTGCTGCTTGAATGTTATTTTCATAACTTTCCAAACGTCATATCCAAAATTGTTCCCGAAAGTTGCATCCCCAGTTAGATCTGAGGTCGCTGATCCCAGTCAAGGCAGCGATTTCAGCCTTTACAATCCGTCTCATCTCCCGTCGATTATTTTGGAAAACCTTCTCCACTTCCCTCTCCGAATTGATATTAGCGGCTCCTCATAAAGTGTGCATGTTGGGAAAGTTTTTTTCTGTGATTCTCTGTTTCTGTGATGACGTTAACTGAGCAGATCTGTCAGTCTGAGCAAAAAGAATCCTCGAATCTGATGGGACTCCTTTCCTTTGTTTGTGACTTTGTTTGGAATTAGATTAAGGGGGAAAAAATCAAATGAAATGAAATCAAATCAAATCAACTTTTATTGTCATTGTTAGTGCACAAGTGCAGTCCAACGAAATGTAGGCTTGCGGCTCCCGAGAGTGTACATTTGGATTAAGACATTTAAACATTCAACATACATTTGGCTTGTAGTATATTAACATAAACATAACCATAATAAAGTGCATTGGCAGATGTGCAGGCTTTAGAGTTTATTTGTGGAGTTCAGTAGGATGACAGACCTGGGAAAGAAGCTGTTCCTAAATCTGGTCATACGGGTGCGAATGCATCTGTAGTGTCTCCCAGATGGCAGGAGGGTGAACAGACTGTGGTTGGGGTGGGTAGGGTCTCTGATGATGGACCGTGACCTCCATAGACAGCGTTTCTGGTATATGTGCTCTATGGTCGGTAGCCAGGTGCCGATAATGCATTGGGCAGTTTTGACTACCCACTGCAGGGCTTTCCGGTCATAGTAGCTACAGCTGCCAATTCATACTGTGATACAGTTTGTCAGGATGCTCTCTAGAGTGCAGCGGTAAAAGTTAGAGAGGATCAGGGGTGACAGGTTACATCCCTTCAGCCTCCTTAGGAAATATAGGGGCTGCTGTGCCTTCTTCACCAGAGAGGAGGTATTGAGGGACCAGGAGAGGTCTTCCGTGATGTGGACTCCGAGGAACTTAAAGGTGTCCACCCTTTCCACCACAGCCCCATTGATGTGGATGGGGGTGTGACTTCCGCCTTTGGACTTCCTGAAGTCCACAATGATTTCTTTGGTTTTCTTGATGTTTAGGGCCAGGTTGTTATCGGCGCACCACTTCATGAGATGCTGGACCTCCTCCCTGTAGGTTGACTCATCGTTGTTGGTGATCTGGCCTACTACCGTGGTGTTCAGTGTGATGTTCAAATGTTCAAATAATGTTCAGTGAAGGGAACAGCCTAGTGGTAAAGCGAATGCACATGGACTGAGACGCAGTGTAGTTGTCGTTTTTAAGCTCTCTAATTTTGGATTAATTAAGGCCACTTTTAGTGGAACGAGCTAGTCCATTGCCTCAATAGCTAGGGATCAGTTGACCTACAGTTTTGCTGACATCAAGGTAATTTCTGTAGTTGGATTAATTTCAACTGTAACAGCATTTCTCACTCTTCCCTTGTTTTTACTGCTGACCGGAGATCTGAATTCTGGGTTTATATAGAACTACATACATTACACAGCACAGAAATAGACTGTTCATTCCGACCAGTACATGCTGTTGTTAATGCTCCACTCAAGCATCCTCTCATCCTTCCTTATCTACGTCTATCAGCATAAACCTCTATACCCTTCTCCCTCATATGCTTTTCTAGATGTCCCTGAAAAGCATCTAAACTGTTCACCTCACTAGTCCCTGTGATAGCGAGTTCCTTATTTTCACCAGTCTATGTGTGAAGACGTTCCTTCAGAATTCCCTATTTGATTTCTAGGTGACTATCTTATGATGACGGCTTTTAGTTTTAATCTTCACCACAAGTGGAAACATAAACACGCTCTCTCTGTCTACTGTATCACAACCTTTCAAAGTTTCAAAGATCTCCATTGTTAACCCCTCAGCCTTCTCTTTTCCAGAGAAAGGAGACACAGCCTGTTCATCCTTTCCTGATATTTACAACCTCGCAGTTCTGCTATCATCCTTGTAATGCTTCTCACACCGTCTCCAGTGCCTCTGTAACTTTTTACATAATATGGAGACCAAAATTGTACACAGCACTCCACGGGTGGTCTAATCAAGGTCCGATACATGTTTAGCATACTTTCTCTACTTTTCAATTCTATCCACTAGAAATAAACCCGAGTGCTTGGTTTACATTTGTTATTAAATTTACCTTATTGACCCACGTCACAACTGTTAGTGTTCTGGGTTTTTAAACTCCTTGATCCCTTTGCTCCTCTAACCCACTTAGATTCTTTTTCCAAATAATATGAACCCTCCTAATTCTTCTTACAAAAATGTGATACCTCACACTTACCTACGTTAAAATTAATTCGCCAATTGTAGGCCAATTCTGCAAGTTCATTAATGTCTTCTTGAAATTTGATACAGTTACCCTCAGCATTGACTAACCTCTCCCCCCATTTGGTGTCCTGCACAAATTTAGAAATTGTAGTTTTGATTCCGAAGTATGAATTGTTAAAATAAATTGTGAACAAATGTCGTAAATTCTGGCAGGTCAGGCAGGAACTTTTCACTGAAAGAATCATACGCCCGGGGGCTCATTTGCAAAATGAATCCGTTGATGGGAATAGCTGGCTTCTTCAACAGATGTGTTACTGACTGGAGTAGGGCTTGTGGGGTATGTTAAGGAAACCAGTGTTGGGTTTAGATCAGTTAAAAGTAACAGTTATGTTTGTGTAATTGATTTTATTTTGGATCTGAATATTTATTATGAGTTTTTTCAGATCAGACAACCCTTGTCTTACACTTTCGACAAAAGTTAGTAATATCCCAATCATCTTTGTTCTCCTATAATATGACATCTAATATGGGGAACAGATGGCAGCTTCCATGTCCTTTAGAGGATCCTGTTTGTAGATATCAATTGAACAACTTCTGCTCGCTTCCAATGGAAGCAATTGCATTTTAGTTCTGTGAATCCATTTAACTTATTTTATTAAATTAGTAATGAAAGCAATGAGACGCTTAATCACATTCTTCAATTGATCTCTGAATTTGTTCTGAGACACTGCATAAATAAATGTATTTGTGCAAGCACTCAAACACGTAAGCATATACCCAGATTGTTCCAAAATGATGAAAGGGTCGTTGTAATTTGCATCTAAATATTGAGTATCTGTAAATTGCACACATAAAACAAAAAACATGAAATTTACCATCTGTAAGAGTAGAAAACTGCCAGATATAGTGAGCAGTAAAGTTAGGGATTTCCTTCGGTTT
Source organism: Somniosus microcephalus (assembly GCF_052327205.1). Classification (NCBI taxonomy): domain Eukaryota; kingdom Metazoa; phylum Chordata; class Chondrichthyes; order Squaliformes; family Somniosidae; genus Somniosus; species Somniosus microcephalus. The sequence continues at coordinate 91,005,795 of NW_028225179.1, forward strand.
TCCATCTCTGGATCAGTCTGATGCTGAATATTGTTGTTTCCTCGGAGACCGCTCCTCACTCTGGGCATTGAGCAGCACGATCAACATAAATGGTGCAAATGGGATTTAAATGGTTTCCATCCACAAAAATGCTACCCATATGGGTGAGGTACAGAAGCTTGCTTTTAAATAGTAGGGCCATGGTACATTGTCAATTATTTCCTGAGGTTAATATATAAAGCAGATTGGAACATTTTATAAAATGCTTAAGGAACACACCACTGCTATCAACACAGACGCAGTTTTTTTGGTGCAATATTTTGTTCGCAAAGTTTGGTAACAAATAGCGACAATTCGATCAAATGTGAAAGCCACAGTTAGCTAGACAGAGCAATCAATGAAAACATATTGCAGGATGATATTGAGATTACAAATAGGAGTGTAATTCAGGAATTAATATAGGAAATAAGCAACATTAATATCATACAGAATTACATCAATAATTAGGAACATTAGATCAGCCGCTGCCATGACCACTGGGTAACGGGTGATGCATTTGGAGAGACCGCACTTTCCACGGGAGAGAATCACAATTGTCAGCAAATTAGATGCAAAAGGAGGAAATTAAATGACTAACTCCCCTTACTCTGACAGGATGATCGGTCAACAGTTCTTTGCAAGAAATTCAGGGAATGTTTTCTTTTCGCTCGAATCTTTTTCTCTATTTCTCCCAATCTCGCCAATAAGCCTAGTAATTCTACAAAGATACATTTTTATACAGATACCATGTCACTAACTTATTCTGAGTTACTTCAAATGAAAACGATGCTGTAGTGAATGTCGGACCAAAAATTGTGTTACCGACGAGCGGACGAAATTGAATCCGCTCGATTTTCATTTCCATTCACATCAACAGAAAGGAATGCCCGGCTAGGTGCAAAAAAGCCAAAAGGGCAGCAGATCGGCTTATCACTCTGCATTCGTGCACATTGTCGGGTAGCTTTCGATCTGTTTTTCTTGGTGTAAACCAGCGTTAATAGTTGGTGGTCGAACCGCAAACCAGATTTAAGCCAAACGTTCGTTTGAAATGTATCTCCTCATTTCAAATCCCCTCAATTATTATGCATTGTCGGTTTCAGTGGGATAACACCAGTCTGACTGTGATATTCTATCAATTAGTTCTCTAACCTGGGGAAAACTCTAACCTGGTGTCCTTCCCGTGCCTTTCTTCAGCAAATGACCAGCAAAGAAAGATTTCTCAGTGATTACATTGTTTCACGAGCACAATATAATGGAAAACATTTCACTTTGGATTGTGCTCCAACTATGTAACCTCAAAGCAGCCGGTTAGGCGATGGGAGTGAAGTGGGGTCTGAGCATGGGAGAGGGAATTTTATGATATATCAGTTATTATTAGAAATGTGGATGCTGGTTTGCCTCAGGTGCAAACATTTAAAGCGCATTTGAAATTGAGTTTACTAATATTGTGCAATAGCTTTAATATCAAGCGGGGCTCTGGAAACAATGACTATGCTTTGCAAACAGGACCAGGATTGCCTTGAGTGGTAATGCGCGGGCCGCCCGTTATCTGCCCACTCGATGTCCAGTTTCTCAGACCAATGGAGCTGAATATCGGAAAGGGCAGATAACAGGCAGCCCATGCCATTCCGCTCAAGGATTCCTAACCCCAGATAGCTGCTGCTATATGAGAAGCTCTCCTTAAATAATTTCTCAACAATTATCCTAAATGTATTTTAAGCTGTGTATTTGAATCCAAGTGTAATTATTGTGAAAAACAAAACACCGCGGATGCCAGAAACCTGAAATAAAATCAGAAAATGTTGGAAACACTTAGCAGGTCAGGCAGCTTCTTTAGAGAGCGAAACAGAGTTAACGTTTGAGGTCAATCACCTTTCGACAACATAATTATTACCCCGCATTTGTCGACATAAAAGGGTTCTTTAGCGTGCAGCCTGAGATGAATAATGTAAAAAGCCATAGCTCTTGTCTCAGATCCAAATCTCTGTCAAGAATGGGAACGTAAGCTTTGGGCACTGCAGCTTGTACAAACATAGCACTGGAAATCCCTGTGACTGTACGGACATCCTATGTAATTACCAAATCCCAGTTTATCGATCGTCCATCGGTGCTTGATGTGTGATGTGGTATTACTCTTTCCTCCAGTATTCATAAATAATAAGTTTAAAAGCTCTCCCAACAGGTGGATTAACGTCTATTATTGATTTGACCTATTTTTATCTTGGTTTATCGAACAATACGATAGGGCCAGCAAAGAGGTTAATTATCACCTTCACCGCATGAATGATAATGTGAAGAATGGGTGACCTGCCCATTGTAAACCCCGCCCGACTTTCATCCCATTGTTGAAGGTCGAAATTATCCCAGCATCAGGGCTGTAGTATCTGCAGGAACACTACTGAATACAATTCTGGGGAAGGGTCTGCCGAACTCCTGTGGCAAATTCAACTCTTGATTCGGTTTCCCCAGAATGACAAAGATCTTTTATAGAAGTTGTGGTGGGATATTGGGAAAAGACCAGTGAAAATTCTATTGCAGTTAATCTACTTCTTCCATGCACAGTAATCCTTGGATAGATTGTAGACTTTGTCACCTGGGCATTAAACATCTGCCGACCTGTTGGTGTAGAAATTTGTTTTGGGCAGTGGCACTGAACAGGAGGTGGCTCATGGGCCACCTGTTATAAGCCTCGCTTGATATTGAGTTCAACTGAAGTTAATGTAACTGAACATCAGACGGGGAGTGAGAGGCAGACACGATAGCGTCGTTCTACCCCGTATCTAGAAAGGAGAAGGTGGCAGCTACGACCACAGGTGTTAACAGAACCTGCCCGAATTTCCTTCCATTGACAATAATGGAGGATAATCTGCTGTTTTTAGAGAAGCACTTGCTCTGCAGAGGATTTGGCTTTTTGTGCTCGGCTGAGGCGATGCAGAACACCCCAGATGTAAGGACTAAAATCTATCCTATGGTTACCGGCTAAATCACAACTTGGATTTAGAATTAAAAAGTGCAACAGTAGTTGGACACTCTTTAGTAGCACTTGTCTCATTTTATTTTGCGGTCTCAGAGCACTAACTGACTCCAGCTTAAAGCAACATAATATACTGCACAGTTTCAGAATCAAGCGCTTCAGTTTTCACTACAAACCCTATTACTGAGTAGTTGCCAGCGATCAATGAACTCGCCTGGCACAAACACATACACCCATGGATTTCCATAGTCAGTAGCAGTGTTAAAACTCATTGCCCAGTCAGAATTCGGAAAATTAGTGACCATGGACGTGAAATTGGACTTGGGCAGTGGGCCAAAACTGGCGATATCGAATTGGCGGCTTGTTTTGCACAAATTACATTTTCATTGACTTCCCCGCAACACTCTACACTCCAACAGAGTGACTCAAAATGAGCAGGTGGTGAAGACTTAAATCTACATTATATTCTATAGTTACAGTATAAATACACCGGAATATTCGAGTTGCACCCAAGATGGGTTCTGCACGCAAGTCATGCCAGATTTAGGGGTGAAATTGGTCTTCGCCAGTAACACGAAATGAGCACATGGTGCACAGGTATTCTGCTTTACAATGCGCTCGATTTCCCTTTCCATTAACCTCAATGAAAAAGGACATCAGGCTGGGTGTAAAATGCGCTGCCCATTCCCTCCGAGCCCCTCTCACGCTGCTGAGGAAGACCAATTTCAGCACCTTGAGGCTCGGCTTTCAGCCTTGTTTACATGCTGCTGGCCAGCTGCATGAGGCAGAAGAGTGCCCGGAGCAGCTCCCAGGTGGGAAGCGTGGGGACTCAAGCAGCGCCGATGCTGAGCTGGCAATGGGCGGGAATCAGTCCCAGGGAGGCTAAAACATGGCTACTGGTCAGGGATATTTTTCAATGATATTGTCCGTAGAAAGAGTAAGGACTCTAGAATATTATTGTCATCATACATTCCAAACAAAATATTTCGACATCTCCATTACTGCAGTCATGGTAAAAGACTCCTGAAGCTGAGGATATTAATTTATAGCTTGATGCAAGGTATTTGATGGAAAAATTATGCATAATTTTGATGGATTAGATTTCAATAGATCTTAGTTACATTACACTTGTTCTCTACCTTCTTTAATTTTTATTATATATAATTTATATTAAGAGGCCTCAATGCTACTGGTGAGATCGAAGAACATTCAGATACACACAGGCAGTGAAATAGTCAGTTATATGCAGCTGAGCAGCACAACGGATCTGCAGAAATGTCAGATTTCTGGAAGTATTATCAGACCTTGTGCAGAGTTATAAGAGGGATTAACAGTTAGATTGACATGTGTCCAATCGAATGTTGCTTAAATGAACCCTCTACAACGCTTGTTCGTACATGATCCAGAAATCTCATTAAAATCCATTGTTCCCATAGTAGTTATGATGTTAACATAGAAGCATTGGCCCAGAAATTCGGGTCTCCATGGGTGAGTACACGATGGAAGTGCCGGTTTTCTGCATGCACTGCGCATGCGCGGGAAACCGGCACTTCCCTTCCTCTGAAAGCAGGGCTTCAGAGGTCGAACGCGTGCATGGGGGAGGCTCCGTGTGTGCATCAAACTTAGTTTTTTTTTTACAGGTTTTCACGTGAGGGTTTAGAAATATAAAAAGCAGGTGTAAGGCCTGCTTTCTACAAGGTAAGTGGTGAATTAATTAAAATTAAAACATTTTTTCCACAGGTTTATTATTTTTAAATACTTTAAAGCAAGGTAAGTTTATTTTTAGCCCCGTTAGAATATAAAAAAAAATTTCAAAAATTTAAATTATTGTTTAAAATAGTTATTTAATGTAATTTATAGTTTTTTAAAAGTGTGATTTTTTAAAACATGTATTTGAGGGTTTAGTGCTATTTTGGGGCCGTAGTATTTATAAGTCTTGACAGCACTTCCTGTCATAACTTACGAATGGAGCATTCGCTGCTCCAATTGTCTGCCCATGGCCGACGTGATCCCAGGGGATGCATCGAACTAACTGCACCCCTGGGATACGCAAGCACTGTGCGCCAGCAGCTGGACCAGGCCCCGGATCAGAATTCCACGGGGCCCTACAGCTCAACAGCCGATGAGCTAGGTAAGTGCAGATCGGGGGCTTACACCCGCGGGAAGCCCCTGACCCGAATTTCATGGCCATAGAAACATAGAAGATAGGAGCAGGAGTAGGCCATTCGGCCCCTCGAGCCTGCCCCACCATTTAATGAGATCATGGCTGATCATCCAAACTCAGTACCCTGCCTCCTGTCTTATCCCCATATCCCTTGATCGCTTTAGCCTTAAGAAATATATCTAACTCCTTTTGGAATATATTTAATGAATTGGCCTCAACTGCCTTCTGTGGTAGAGAATTCCACAGGTTTTCCACTATCTGGGTGAAGAAATTCCTCCTCATCTCTGTCTTAAATGGATTACCTCTTATCCTTAGGCTCTGACACCTGGTTCTGGACTCCCCAGCCATCGGGAACATCCTTCCTGCATCTAGAATTTTATAAGTTTCAATGAGATCCCCTCTCATTCTTCGAAACTCCAGCGAATATAAGTCCAATCGACGCAATCTCTCCTCAGACGTCATTCCTGCCATCCCATGTATCAGTCTGTTGCACTCCCTTCATGGCAAGAACATCCTTCATCAGATAAGGCGAACAAAACTGCACACAATGCACAAGGTGTGGTCTCCCCAAGGCCTTGTACAACTGCAGCAAGACATCCTTGTTCCTTTACTCGAACCCTCTCACTACAAAGGACAACATACCAGTGGCCTTCTTTACCGCCTGCTGCACCTGCATGCTTACCTTCAGCAAGTGGTGCACAAGGACACCCAGGTCTCGTTGCACTTCTCCTTCTCCCAATCTATTGCCATTCAGATAACAATCTGCCTTCCTGTTTTTGCCACCAAAGTGGATAACCTCGCATTTATCCACATTATACTGCATCTGACATGCATCTGCTCCATCACCCAACCTGTTCAAACCATACTGGAGTTTCTTGGCATCCTCCTCACAGCACACACACACACCCAGCTTTGTGTTGTCTGCAAACTTGGAGATATTATATCTAGTTCCCTCGTCTAGATCATTAATATATATTGTGAATAGCTGGGGTGCTAGCACCGATCCCTGCGGTACCCCACTAGTCACTGCCTGCCACTCGGAAAAAGATCAGTTTATTCCAACTCTTTGCTTCCTGTCTGCCAACCAGTTCTCTATCCAAGTCAGTACCTTGCCCCCAATCCCATGTGCCTTAAGTTTATACGCTAATCTCTTATGCGGGACCTTATCAAAAGCCTTCTGAAAGTCCAAATACACCACATCCACTGGTTCTCCCTTATCTATCCTACCAGTTACATTCTCAAAAAATTACAGTAGATTAGTCAAGCACGATTTAACTTTTGAAAATCCATGTTGACTTTGTCCGTTCCTGTCACTGTTCTCCAAGTGCTCTGCTATTACATCTTTTATAATGGTCTCTAGCATTTTCCCCACTACCGATGTCAGGCTTACTGGTCTATAATTCCCCGTTTTCCCTCTATCACCTTTTTTGAATAGTGGGGTAAAAATAGCTACACTCCAATCCATGGGAACTATTCCAGAGTTTATAGAATTTTGGAAGATGACCAGCAATGCATCTGCTATTTCTAGGGCCACTTCCTTAAGTACCCTAGGATGTAAATTATCAGGCCCTGGGGAGTTATCGGCCTTCAATCCCGTCAATTTCCCTAACACCATTTCTCACCTGTGCAGACCTCTCACTCTGTGTAAAAATATACATGATATAATTTTATGGGGTTTTCTTTGTCTTTGTCCATTCCTGTGTTTTCAAATTAATTAAGCAGAAAAGTAACAAGTCGTTTGTTGAAGAGGACAGCCTGGTTGCAATGTTAATACACATGGGTTGACAATCGGTGATTCTAATCTGCCTGATTGGGGAAAAATTAAAGCATATTTTATTGGAAGCTGCAAGTATATAAAGACATTAAAATAATGTTTCATAAACTCTGAAGTCTCGCAACTTTCCACTTTATTGAATTCAAGAGATCAACTTTCCCTTTAAGATATTCCCCTGCACACCTCAATTCTCAGGTTTTTCATGACTTTTGTTATGACTGGAGATCTGAAATGCTGGACACAGACCGAAAGAGCAAGTAATGGTTGGGCCAGAGCAGATGCGGCAAATGGCATCTCTGTTGGGCTCTATTTTAACTCCAGGGAGGGAAATTGAGTGGTGCACATATCTGGGAGCATCAGTAGGCAGGCTTCGCCGATTTTAAGGGTACGGTAGCATCGTGGTTATCTTACTGGAATAGTAATCCAGAGGCCTGGACTAATGATCAAGAGACTTGATTTCAAAACCCACCAGGGCAGCTAGGAATTTATATTCAGTTAATTAAATAATTCTCGATGTAAAGCTTGTATCAGTAATGGTGGACATGCAGCTATCGGTTTCCCGGGCCAGTCCTCCTCACCAACATCTGTGGACTTGTGCCAAATTTGGGACGAGTCAAGCAAAAGCCTGACACAATCTTACTCACAGAATCATATCTGTCACCCATTATCCCAAACTCCCCCATCACCATGTCCTGGTGATGTCCTGTCCCACTGGCAGGCGAGACCCACCAGGAGTGGCAGCACTGTGGTATACAGTCGGGAGGGAGTGTCCCTGGGAGTCATCAACATTGACTCCGAACCCCATGAAGTCTCATGGCTTCAGGTCAAGCAAAGGAGTGGGCTATGGTACCATAGTGGTTATGTTACTGGAGTAGTAATAAAGAGGCCTGGACTAATGATCTGGAGACATGACCAAAACCCACCACGGCAGCTGGGGAACTGAAATTCAATTAAATAAACCTGAAATAAAAGCTAGTAATGATCATGAAACTATGGGATTGTCATAATTACCCAATTGGTTCACTAATGTCCACTTGGGAAGGATTTCTGACATCCTTAACCGGACTGGCCTATGTGCGACTCCAGACTCACAGCAATGTGATTCACTCTTAACTGCCCTCTGAAATGGCTGAGCAAGCCACTCAGTTGTATTCAAGTGGGGAAATAAATGCTGGACTTGTCGGCGATGTCCACATCCCGTGAATGAATACAAAAAGGCTGTTTCCTGCTGATTACCACCTGATGCGCTATCGATTCTAATAAAAGGCTGAGCAGAGTTCAGAACAACAGGCTTTTATTAACTACTGAATGCAACTACAAACAGATCAGGACTATGCCTCTAGTGGACGACCGAATGGCAGAGAGCTGCCGTGCAGCCGTCCTTATACCAGGTAGCCAAGGGCGGAGTCAGCTGAGGCATTGTCAGGAATAACAGTGAAACATGAGTGAACGACAACAACAACAACAACAATAGTGAAAACAGTGAACGACAGTGGTTTACCACATTCACCCTTCGTTTAAAATTAAGTCCGGCAGGGTGAAGTGTATCAAAAGTTCGAGTAGGTGAGTCTGTCGGGTGGCCTCGTTTGCCGTCGAGATCTTCGTGGCGACGGTTGAGATGGTACAGCTTCCAACGATGCGTCTTGAACGGGATCGAGCACCGGCGTATCGTCACCTTTGGTGTTGGGTGGGCGAGTGGATTCCGGCGGGTCCTGTGGTCGCGGCATGCCATCTACTGGGGTGGAATGGACAGGGGTGAGAATTGGGTCTACTGAATTTTGGGCCGTGTCGAAGGGGGCCGTGGTGGAGGGCAATGGTGACGGGTCAGTGGACCCCGAGGGTGCCAGATCTCTAATGGAGACTGTATCCTCCCGCCCGTCCGATTATGCCACGTAGGTGTGCTGGGGGTTGGCATGGAGGAGGTGAACCTTCTCTACCAGGGGAGCCGTTTTGTGGGACCTTACATGCTTCCTCAGCAGGACGGGCCCTGGGGACGTCAGCCAGTGTGGTAGTGAGGTACCGGATGTGGACCTCCGGCGAAAATCGAACATTCGCTCATGGGGGGTGGCGTTGGTGGCAGTACACAGCAGTGACCGGATGGAGTGGAGCGCATCAGGTAGGACATCCTGCCAACGGGAGGTCGAAAGGCCCCTAGATTTTAAGGCTAGGAGGGCCGCCTTCCAGACCGTCGCATTCTCTCTTTCAACCTGTCCGTTCCTCCGGGGGTTGTAGCTGGTGGTCCGGCTTGAGGCAATACCTCTCATGAGCAGGTACTAACGGAGTTCGTCGCTCATGAAGGACGAGCCCCGGTCGCTATGAATATAGCTGGGAAAACCGAACAAAGCAAAGCGGTTGTGCAGGCATTTAATGACCGTAGAGGTGGTCATGTCCGGGCTGGGAATGGCGAAAGGGAAACGGGAGTACTCATCAACTATGTTGAGGAAGTACACATTACGGTCAGAGGAGGGGAGGGGCCCTTTAAAGTCGACACTCAGGCGCTCAAAGGGGCGGGTGGCCTTGATCAGGTTTGCTCTGTCAGGCATATAGAAGCGCGGCTTGCAATCTGCACAGACTGGACAGCTCCTGGTCATGGTCCTGACCTCCTCGATGGAGTAAGGCAGGTTGCGGGCCTTGATGAAGTGGAAGAACCTGGTGACCCCCGGGTGGCAGAGGTCGTTGTGGAGGCCCCGTAGTTTATCGATCTGCGCTTTGGCGCATGTGCCTCGCGATAGAGCATCTGAGGGTTCGTTGAGTTTCCCGGGCCGGTACAAGATGTCGCAATTGTAGGCGGAAAGTTCAATTCTCCACCTCAAAATCTTGTCATTTCTGATTTTGCCCCTCTGCTTATTATTGAACATGAAAGCGACTGAACGCTGGTCAGTAAGCAGGGTAAATCGTTTTCCAGCCAGGTAGTGCCACCAGTGGCGCACCGCCTCCACAATGGCTTGGGCCTCCTTTTCCACAGAGGAGTGTCTGAGTTCGGAGCCCTGGAGGGTTCGTGAAAAGAAGGCCACGGGTCTTCCCGCCTGGTTAAGGGTAGCGGCCAGGGCAAAGTCGGATGCATCGCTCTCCACCTGGAAGGGGATGGACTCGTCCACCAAGTGCATGGTGGCCTTGGCAATGTCATCTTTTATACGGTGAAAGGCTGAGCGGGCCTCCGTCGTCAGGGGAAAGGAAGTGGACTTGATAAGTGGACGGGCTTTGTCCGCATTATGAGGGACCCACTGGGCGTAATAGGAAAAGAAGCCCAGGCACCTTTTGAGGGCCTTGAGACAGTGGGTCAGGGGAAGTTCCATCAGGGGGCACATCCGGTCAGGGTCAGGACCGATGACTCCGTGTTCCACCACGCAGCCAAGGATAGCGAGGCGGGTTGTGCGGAATATGCACTTTTCCTTGTTGTACGTGAGGTTTAGGAGTTGGGCCGTGCGAAGGAACTTATCAAGGTTGGCATCATGGTCCTGCAGGTCATGGCCGCAGATGGTCACATTGTCCAGGTAGGGAAACGTGGCCTGTAACGCATTCTCGTCGACCATCCGGTCCATCTCCCTCTGGAAGATGAAGACACCGTTGGTGACACCGAAATGAACCCTGAGGAAGTGAAAAAGACGGCCGTTTGCCTCGAAAGCTGTGTACTAGCGGTCCTCAGGGCGGATAGGGATTTGGTGGTATACTGCCTTGAGATCAATGGTCGAGAAAACGCGATATTGTGCTATCTTATTAACCATGTCGACTATGCGGGGGAGAGGGTATGCGTCCAACTGGGTGTACTTGTTGATTGTCTGGCTGTAGTCGATGACCAGGCGCTGCTTGTTGCTGGTCTTAACGACTATCACCTGAGCTCGACAGGGGCTGGTACTACCCTCAATAATCCCCTCCTTCAGGAGCCGCGTCACCTCAGATCTTATAAAGGATCTGTCCCCGGTGCTGTATCGCCTGCTCTTTGTGGCGATAGGCTTGCAGTCGCGGGTGAGGTTAGCGAACAGGGGGGGGGGTGATTTTGAGGGTGGAGAGACTACAGGTGGGGCGCGGTGGGCAATTTAAAAACTGCTGGTTGCAGACAGTGAGTGGGGGAAAAGGTCCACCGTATGTCAAGGTGACACTCTTAAAGTGACAATGAAAGTCCAACCCCAGCAGAACGGCAGCGCAGAGATGTGGCAGGATGAAGAGCTTTACATTTTTATAAACGGAGCCCCTCACCAAAAGTGTCACTACGCAGTAGCTGCCGATGTCTGCTGAGTGAGATTTTGAGGCCATGGAGATCCGATGGCGCGCTGGCAGGACCGAGAGGGAATAATGCCGTACCGTATCAGGGTGTATGAAGCTCTCCGTGCTCCCGGAATCAAAAAGGCAAGTTGTGGCGCGGCCATTCACCTGGATGTCCATCGTGGACCTGGCTAGCTGATGGGGTCTGGATTGATCCAGCGTAATGGAGGCCGCTGTGGAGTCGGGAGCATCGCTGTAAAACCCCGGTGAGGCTGTGGGTGATTCGGGGGCCCGTTGGCAAAATGGCGGACAAAATGGCGGCGTCGGAGAAGAAGGACAAAATGGTGGCGCCCATGACAATCCCGATCCCCACGAGGCTGGAGGAAGGCAAGATGGCCGCTCCCACGAATCGCAAGCGGCGCTGCTGAAGGTAGGGGTCTTCTGACTTCTGCAGATGCCAGCGTAGTGTCCCTTCTTACCGCAGGCAGAGCAGACAGCGTTTTTCGCCGGGCAGCACGCCCTGGGGTGTTTGGTTTGGCCACAGAAATAACATTTCTGGCTCGGGTGGCACATCGCTGCAGCAGTTGGGGCCGGGGCCCGGGACGGCACCACGTCCCAAGATGGTGGCAGCCGCGACATCCACGAGGCAGCCGCGCGGTCCGGGGAGTAGGCCTCCATGTTCCGATGGGCTACATCCAACGAAAGGGTGAGTGAAATCGCCTTCTTCAGGTCGAGCTCGCTACTTTCCAGCAGTCGCTGCCGTGTGTGAGTGGACCTGAGGCCCGCAATGAGGGCGTCCCGGATGAGCTCCTCCGTATGTTCCGTGGCTGATACTTGCTTGCATTCGCAGGCTCGGCCGAGTTCCTTCTGTGCCCGTATGTATGCTTCTGTGGGTTCCCCGGGCTGTTGTTTGCGGGACCCCAGGAGACGTCTTGCGTAAACATAGTTGACTGGGCGTGCATATTGTTCCTTTAAAATGTCGATAGCCCCCTGGTAGCTCGTAGCGTCCTGGATAAGGGCAAAAGCTCGGTGGTTTACTTTCGAATTCAGCACCCTGAGCTTGTCGGCGTTGGTGGCGACAGTCTTGCCGGATGCGGCCAGAAAAGACTCAAAACAGTTCAACCAGTGTGAGAACTTAGCAGTTGAGTCCGGTTCTTGCGGGTCGAATTCCAGGCACTTGATCTTAAGTATCTGCAGCATTGTTATTTTTTTTTTTGTCAGTAGTTAATAAAATTGATGTGCTATCGATTCTAATAAAAGGCTGAATAGAGTTCAAAACAACAGGCTTTTATTAACTACTGAATGCAACTACAAACAGATCAGGACTATGCCTCTAGTGGATGACCGAATGGCAGAGAGCTGCCGTGCAGCCACCCTTATACCAGGTAGCCAAGGGCGGAGTCAGCTGAGGCATAGTCAGGTATAACAGTGAAACAAGAGTGAACGACAACAACAACAACAACAATAGTGAACACAGTGAACGACAGTGGTTTAACACACCACCTACCGCCCTCCCTCAGCTGATGGATCAGTACACCTCCATGTTGAACAATGGGAAGAAGCACTGAGGGTAGCAATGGCACATAACGTGCCATGCATGTGGGACTCCAATGTTAATCACCAAGAGTGGCTCGATAGAACCACTACTGACCGAGTTGGTTGAGTCCTGAAGGATATAGCTGCCAGTTTGGGCCTGTGTGAGGTGGTGAGAGAATCAACACGAGGGAGAAACCTACTTGATCACGTCCTCACCAATCCACCTGTCGCTGATGCATCTGTCAATTTCAGTATTGGTAGGGGTGACGACCTCAAAGCCCTTGTGGAGATTAAGTCCAGTCTTAACACTGAGGACACCCTCCATCGTGTTGTGCATCAATCCCACCATGCTAAAAGAGATAGATTCAAAACAGATCTATTTCTCAAAACTGGGCCTCCATGAGGCACTTTGGGTCAAAGCAGAAGCAGAATTGTATTCCATCAGAAACCAGGTGACCAGCATAGGGTGGAAGAGCATTCCAGGAGCAGCTCAAGGCGTACATAAAAATGAGGTGCGAAACTGGCGAAGCTGCTACACAGAACTACAGAAGTAGCATTCTATAGACAGAAATAAGAGATCCCACATCCAACAGATTAGTTCAAAGCTTTGCAGTCCTGTCACATCTCACATCCAGTCGTGAATGGTGGGTAATTGTACACAGGAGGAGGATCCGTGAACACCCACATCCTCAATTATGGTGGAGCCCAGAATGCGAGTGCAAAGGACAAGGCTGAAGCATTTCAACCATCTTCAGGCAGAAGTGCCAAGTGGCTAATCCATCTTGACCTCCTCCACAATCACGGAAAGCAGTCTTCAGCCAATTCGGATTCACGCCACGTGATATCAAGAAACAGCTGAGTGCATTGGATGAGCCTGGACAACATCTCGGCTATCGTACTAAAGACTAGTGCTGCAGAACTAGCCGCGCCTCTAGTCAATCTGTTCCAGTAAAACTACGACACTGGCATCTATCCGATAACGTTAAAAATTGCCAGTTATATCCTGTCTACAAAAAGCAAGACAAATCAAATCTGATCAATTACCGCCCGATCAGTGGACTCTGAATCATCAGAAAAATAATGGAAGTTGTGATCGAAGCCCTATCAAGCGGCACTTACTCACCAGTAACCTGCTTACCGATGCTCAGTTTGGGTTCCACCCGAACCATTCAGCTCCAGATCTCATTGCAGAGTTGTTCCAACCATGGAAAGAATTGAAGAAGAACTGGCATCACTTGACGAGAACATACTGAACCTTTGTGTAGACATCGAGAAGCAAGACAATATCTCTTCTCTCAAGGTGGCCCTTTATAACCCAATCCCCAAGCTTTTGGTGTAACTGTAAACAACACTTTATAATAGGGCTCAAAAAATATCAAAAAATGCACAATGTGCGGTATAAATTAGGACAAACAGGTATCAGTCAGGATTGAGATCTGAGTGTCGAGGAGACTGTCCCACACTGTCAGGACCTCACACTGGCCGCAGTATAACTGCAACCAGAGTGAAGACAAATTATTAAACCTCTTGCTAATGGAGAGAAACTGCAAAGTGCTAAAGTACCAAGGGATCTGTGCGTCCTGGTGCATGAAACACAAAAAGTTAGTATGCAGGTACAGCAGGTGATCAGGAAGACCAATGGAATCTTGGCTTTTATTGCAAGGGGGATGGAGTATAAAAACAGGGAAGTCTTGCTGCAGTTATACAGGGTATTGGTGAGGCCACACCTGGAATACTGCGTGCAGTGTTGGTTTCCATATTTAAGAAAAGATATACTTGCTCTCGAGACGGTTTAGAGAAGGTTCACTCGGTTGATTCCGGAGATGAGGGGGCTGACATATGAGGAAAGGTTGAGTAGGTTGGGCCTCTACTCATATGAGTTCAGAAGAATGAGAGGTGATCTTATCGAAACATATAAGATTGTGAGGGGGCTTGATCAGGTGGATGCGGTGAGGATGTCTCCACTGATGGGTGAGACTAGAACTAAGGGGCACAATCTTAGAATAAGGGGCTGCCCTTCCATAACTGAGATGAGGAGAAACTTCTTCACTCAGAGGGTAGTGAATCTATGGAATTTGCTACCCCAGAGAGCTGTGGAAGCTGCAACATTAAATACATTTAAAACAGAGATAGACAGATTCCCAGCAGATAAGGGAATTAGGGGTTATGGGGAGAGGGCAGGGAAGTGGACGTGAGTCTAGATTCGGATCAGCCATGATCATATTGAATGGCGGAGCAGGCCTGAGGGGCCATATGGCCTACTCCTGCTCCTACTTCTTATGTTCTTATGTTCTTGTGTTGCTGGTCACTGTCATGTTTTCAATGTTAGTAAAGAGCTGAGAGGATAGTCCACACTTCGCTGAAACTAAACACTTCACTGACACTGACAACTCGACCAATATCTTTAAGTACAGGTGCACAGTCCTCGACTTCCCCACAGTTTAACTGTGGTGTGCAGTTGGTAGTATAACTCAGAGCTTTGCTTTCAGATATTACTGGGGTTACAGACCATTGTTGCCAGGCACAAGTAAGGAGTGTGATGGAGTACTCTCCACTTGCCTGGATGAGTGCAGCTCAAACAACACTCAAGAAAGTCGACACCATCCAGGACAAAGCTGCCTGCTTGATTGGCACCCCATCCACCACCTTAAACATTCACTCATTCCACTACCAGTGTACCATGGCTGCAGTGTGTACCATCTACAATATGCACTGCAGCAACTCGCCAAAGCTTCTTCGGCAGCACATCCCAAACCCGTGAGCTCTTCCACCTAGAAGGGCAAGGGCAGCAGGCGAATTGGGACAACACCACCTCCAAGTTCCCCTCCAAGTCACACACCATCCTGACTTGGAAGTATATCGCCGTCTTTCATTGTTGCTGTGTCAAAATCGTGGAACTCCCTCCCTAATAGCACTGTGGGAGTACCTTCACCACAGGGACTGCAGCGGTTCAAGAAGGCAGCTCACCACCACCTTCTCAGGGGGAATTAGGAATGGGCAGTGAATGCTGAACTTGCCAGCGATGCCCAGATCCCATAGACGAATAAAAAATGTAATCCACATGTTTGTCCCTGCACCTGGTTCTGGGAGCCTGAGTGAGGGAGAGATATTGATCGTGTCCATCACTCTAACCCTTAAACTGTTATTACGAGCCACGCACTGCATACCAACATCGAACAATACATCTTCAGTCGACTCACCATTCGAAAAACTCATTTCGGTTACCGATGTTCTTTGTTCAGGTTAAAGGTTGGCGTTGCTCAGTTCTCACCCCTTCCCTCCTGTCCTTAAATGAGTGACAGGCTGGGGTACAGTCCCATGGATAATACCACTTCTTTGCCCAAAGGTGAGCAATAGTAGGTTACCTGAATGCGTGGGCATCACACTGAGCCTAATCCTAACATCTTCTGATGTGGACACAGTTTCATTTTGCCCCAGAGCTGCCTGGAAGTGTCCAGGAGCTGATACATAGGCTGTTGTCTCCCTATCGAGGGTATGCTGAGGTTAGGTGTAACACCACTGTCCCTAGCTCAGGGCCGCAAAGGCCAGAAACAAGCTCTGAGTTACTGGAAGATACAGACCAGAAATAAAAGGAATTGATCAGTGAACCTTCAAATTTTCAGCACCAGAGGAAACAGTGGCGAGTGTGTTCCGGGGTTAACTGATGTGGTATCGCATCACTGGAGCCCGTCAGTGAAAACTCCACCCAAATCCCTTCATATTTGACTAAAACCACTTGTTATACATCATCATGTTTGACAAAACTGTTTGAGATTTTTGACGTTGTAACTATCAGGGCAGATAAGGGGGAACAAGTTGATATATGGATTTTCAAAAATCATTCAATAGAGTGTCACACAAGAGCTTATTGCACAAAATTAGGGCTCATAGATTTGGGGTAATGTATTAGCTTGGATTAAGGATTGGGTAACGGACAGAAAACAGAGATTATGAATAAACGGGAAGTTTTCGGGTTGGGGTATAGTGGGGTAACTATTCTAACTAGTAGAGTATCGTAAGGATCAGTGCTTGGAGCTCAGCTATTTACAATCTATATTAATGACATAGATGAGGGGACCGAGTGCAATGTATCCACGTTTGCTGACAATACAACGTTAGGTGGTAAAGTAAGTTATGAGGAGGATGCAAAGAGGCAGCAATGGGATATAGACAGGTTAAGTGAGTGGGCAAGAACATGGCCGATTGAATATAATGTGGAGAAGTGCAAAGTTATCCACTTCGGTAGGAAAAATTAAAAAGCAGGATATTTTTTAAATGGTGAGAGATTGGGAAATGTTGTTCAGAAGGACATGGGTGGCCCTGTACATGGATCACTGAAAGTTAACATGCAGGTAAAACAAGCAATTAGAAAGCAAATGGTATGTTAACCTTTATTAAAAAGGCATTGAAGTATAAAAGTAAGTTAGTCTTATTATATTATTATATAGGGCTTGGTGAGACAATACCTGGGGTACTGTTGACAGTTTTGTTCTCCTTACCTAAGAAAGGATATACTTGCCTCAGAAGGAGTGCAAGAAAGGTTCACTAGACTGATTCTTGGGATGAGGGGATTGTCCAATAAGGAGAGATTGAGTAGACTAGTAGACTTTATTCCCTAGCGTTTAGAAGAATGAGAGATGAGCTCATTAAAGCATAAAACCATAAGGGACTTGACAGGTTAATGCTGGCAGGATATTTCCCATGGCTGGGGAGTCTAGAACTAGGGGTCACAGTCTCAGGATAAGAGGACGGCCATTTAGAACTGATGGCCATTATAGACGCGTGGTTGCAAGGCGACCAGAGCTGGAAACTGAATATTCCAGGGCATATGAAAATTCGGAAGGATAGAAAGAAAGGAAATGGAGGTGGGTGGCTTTGTTGGTAAAAGGTGGGATCAGTGCAGTAGTGAGAAGTGATATTGGCTCAGAAGATGAAGATGTGGAATCGGTTTGGGTGGAGGTAAAAAAGAATAAGGGACAAAGTCTCTGGTGGGCATAGTCTACAAGGCCCCGAACAGTAGCAATGCTGTGGGACAGAATATAAATCAACAACTAATGGAGGCCTGTAAAAATGGTACGGTAATAAGCACGGGTGATTTTAATCTCCATATTAATTGGACAAATCAAGTTGGCCATGGTAGCCTGGAGGAGGAGTTCATAGAGTGCATCTGGGATGTTTTCCTAGAACAGTATATAACGGAACCAACCAGGGAGCAGGCTATTTTGGATCTGGTACTATGTAATGAGACAGAATTAATAAATTACCTCACAGTAAAGGATCCTCTAGGAAAGAGTGTTCATAGCATGGTTGAATTTCAAATTCAGTTGGAGAGTGAGAAAGTTGTATCCCAAACCAGTGTCCTGATCTGAAACGAAGGCAATTATGATGGCATGAGGGCAGAACTGGCTAAAATGGACTGGAAAAACAAATTAAAGGGTAAGAAAATTGAAATGCAGCGGCAGACATTTAGGGAGGTTGTTCATAACTCTCAACAAAAATATATTCCAGTGAGAAAGAAAGATTTTAAGAGAAGTCAGCATCATCCGTGGCTAACTGAGGAAGTAAAGGATGGTATGAAATTGAAAACGAAGGCATTCAGTTTATGAATATCAGAAAACAGCGCTGATTAGACATGTACAATCACTGTGTGAATATTTGAAGTACAGCACTGATATCACAGATGCATTCTTGGTGTAAATATCAGAATTACAGCAGCGATATCACAGGTAGAGTGAATGCGGAAATATCATAATTACAGCACTGATTTCACAGGTACATTCAGTGAGTGAATATCAGCATTACAGCACCATTATTACAGGTACAATCACTGTTTAATTTTCAGAACTACAGCACAGATATCACAGGTACAGTCAGTGTGAAAATAATATAACTACAGCATAGATATCACAGGCAGAGTCACTGTAAATATCAGATTTACAGCAACGATGTCAAAGTTACAGTCAGTATTTAAATATTAGAATTGCAACACTGATATCACAGGTACAGTCATTGTGTAAATACTATAATTACAGCACAGATATCATTGATACAGTCACTGTAAATATCACATTTACACCAACGTTATCAAAGGTAAAGTGAGTATGTAAATATCAGAATTACAGCACTGATATCACATCTACAGTCAATGTGTAAATTTGCGAATTACAGCAGGGCTATCACAGTTACAGTCAGCGTGGATATATCAAAATTAAAGCATTGATATGTAAGGTAAAGTCACCGTGTAAATATCAGATTAACAGCACTGATATCACAGGTACCCTCAGTGCCTGAATATCTGAATTACTGAGCTGATTTCACACCTACAGCCAATCAGTGAATATCAGAATTACAGCAATTATATATCGGGTACAATCAGTGTGTGAATATCAGATTTATGGCACTGCTATCACAGGTACAGTTAGTGAGTAAGTATGAGCATTACATCACTGATATTGCAGTTACAGTCACTGTGTGACTATCAAAAATACAGCACGGATATCACAAGTAGTGTCAATGTTTGAATATCAGAATTACAGCACTGATATCACAGTTATATGCTGTGTGTAAATTTGCAAATTAGAGCAGGGTTATCGAAGTTAGTCAGCGTGGAAATATCAAAATTACAGCAGCGATATTTCAGATAAAGTCACTGTAAATATCACATTATCAGCACTGATATCACAGGTACTCTCAGTGTCTGCATATCAGAATTACAGCACTGACTTCACAGGTGCAGTCAATGTGTGAATATCAGAATTATTATACTGATATCACAGGTGCAGTGGGTGTGTAAATATCAGCATTACAGCACTGATATGACAGTTACAGTCACTGTGTTAATTTCGCAATTACAGCTCTGATATCACAGGTACGCTCAGTGTGTGACTATCAGATTTACAGCACTGATAATGTAGCTAAATTCAGTGTGTAAATTTCTGAATTACAGCAGCGATATCACCGGTAGATTCCTTCTATAAATATCAGCATTGCATCACTGATATTACAGGAACAGTTATTCTGTTATTATCAGAATTATAGCAGTGATATCTCAGTGACAGTCAATGTGGAAATATCAGAATTGCAGCAACGATACCTCAGGTAAATTCACTGTGCAAATATCAGATTATCAGCACTGATATCACAGTTACACTCATTGTCTGAATATCAGATCTACAGCGTTGATTTCACAGGTAGAATCACTGTGTACATGTCAGAATTGGAGTTCCGATATCACAGGTACAGTCAATGCACAACTATCACATTTAAAGCAATGATTTCACAGACACAGTCAGTGTAAGTATTAAAATTACAGCACTGATATCACAGTTACAGTCAGTGTGTAAATATCAGAATTACAGAACCAATACCACAGATAAAGTCAGTGTGTAAATATCAGAATTACAGCACTGCTATCACAGGTACAGTCGGTATGTAAATATCAGAATTACAGTACGGCTATCACCGGTACATTCACTGTGTAAATATCAGAATTACAGAAATAATACCATAGGTACAGTCAGTGTATAGTTATCAGAATTACAGCACTGAAAGCACCGTTATATACAGTGTATAAATATCATGAATTACAACAATAATATCTGAGGTGCACTCTCTGAGTGAATGCTACAATTTGAGCACTGATGTCACAGGTACAGTCACTGTGTAAATATCACAATAACAGCAACGATATGACATGTATAGTCACTGTGGGAATATCAGAATTACAGCACATATATTACAGGTAAAGTAAGTGTGAGAATATCAGAATGAAAGCACTGGTATCACAGACACAATCATTGTAAATATAATAATTACAGCACTGATATTGCAGTTACAGTCAGAGTGTGAATATCAGTAATATTGCAAGGATATCACAGGTATATTCATAGTGTAATTATCAGAATTACTGCACCGAAATAAACGGTAGAGTGAATGTGATAATATCTGAATTACACCACGGATTTCACAGGTACATTCAGTGTGTAAACATTAGAATTAATATACTGATATCACAGGAACAGTTGGTGTGTATCTATCAGCATTACAGGTAAAGCCACTGTGTGAATATCAGAATTATAGTTCTGATATCAGAGGTACAGTCAGCGTGTAAATATATGAATTGCAGCACTGCTATTACAGGTACCATCAATGTAAATATCAGAATTACAGCAACAATATCACAGGTACTGTTCGTGTGTAAATTTTAGACTTACACCACCAATATAACAGGTTTAATGACTGTGTAGTTATCAGAATTACAGCACTGATATCACAGGTACAATCATTGTAAATGTCATAATTACAGCACTAATATTACAGTTACAGTCCCTATGTGAATATCAGAAATATTGCACGGATAGCTGAGGTACAGTCAGCGTGTCAATATCAGAAATACACCGCTGATATCACAGGTATATTCATAGGGTAAGTGTCACAATTACAGCACCGAAATCACAGATACAACAATGGGCAAAGATCAGAATTACAGCACCGATATCACAGGTAATGTCACTGTGTTAATATCGGAATTATAGCACTACTAGCACAGTTACAGTCAATGAAAATATAAGAATTACAGCACCAATATCACAGTTATAATGACTGTGTAGTTATCTGAATTACAGCACCGATATCACCGGTACAGTCACTGTAAATATCAGAATTACATCACTACTATCACATATACAGTCAGTGTGTCAATATCAGAATTACAGCTCTGATATCACAGATACAGTCAGTGTGAGTATGTCAGAATTACAACACTGACTTCATAGGTGGAGTATATGTGTGAATATTAAAATTAATATACTGATACCACAGGAGCAGTTGTGGGTGAAACTGTCAGCATTACAGCACTGATAATACAGTACAGTCACTGTGTTAATTTCGCAATTGCAGCTCTGATATCACAGGTACACTCAGTGTGTGAATATCAGAATGACAGCACAGATATCACAGGTACTGTCGCTGCGTGATTATCTGATTTACAGCAGTGATATCGCAGCTAAATTGAGTGTGTATATTTCCAAATTACAGCAGTGGTATCACCGGTATATTCCCTCTGTATATATCGGCATTACAGCACTGATATCACAGGTATAGTTTTTCTGTAATTATCAGAATTATAGCACAGATATCACTGGTTCAGTCACTGTGTACATAACAGAATTGCAGCACTGATATCACAGTTACAGTCAGTGTGTAAATATCAGAATTACAGCACTGAAATCACAGGTACAGTCACTGTGTGCATATCGGAATTACAGCACTAATATCACAGGTGCATTCAATGTGGAAATATCAGAATTATAGCACACAAATATCACAGGTGCATTCAATGTGGAAATATCAGAATTAAAGCACCGATATCACAAGTACATTCAGCGTATACATACTACAATTAAAACACTGATATCTCAGGTACAATCACTTTATAAATATCAGAATTACAGCAACGATATCAAAGGTAAAGTCAGTATGTAAATATCAACATTAGACCACTGATACCATAGATACAGTCAGTTATCAATTTCCGAATTAGAGCAGGGTTATTACAGTTACAGTCAGCGTGGAAATATCAAAATTACAGCAGCGATATCTCAGATAAAGTAACTATCAGATTAACAGCACCGATATCATAGGTGCCCTCAGTGTCTGAATATCAGAATTACAGAGCTGATTTCACATGTACAGTCAATCAGAGAATATCAGAATTGCAGCAATTGTATCATGGGTACAGTCAGTGTGTGAATATCAGAATTATAGCACTAATGTCACAGGTAGAGTTAATGTGTAAATATCAGCATCACAGCACTGATATTGCAGTTACAGTCACTGTGTGAATATCAGAACTACAGCATGGATATTACAGCTACAGTCAGTGTGTGAATATAAGAATTACAGCACTGATATCACAGGTATATTCATTGTGTAAATATCAGAATTGTAGCACCGATATCACAGATATAACAATGTGTGAAGATTAGGCTAACAGCACTGGTAACACAGGTAAAGTCACGGTGTGACTATCAGAATTATAGAACTGAGGATACAGTCAATGTTACAGCACTGATATCACAGGTAGAGTCAATGTGTGAATATTAGAATTAATATACTGATACCACAAGAGCAGTTGTGGGTGAAACTGTCAGCATTACAGCACTGATATTACAGTACAGTCACTGTGTTAATTTCGCAATTACAGCTCTGATATCACAGGTACACTCAGTGTGTGAATATCTGAATGACAGCACGGATATCACAGGTACAGTCATTGTAAATATCAGAATTACATCGCTGATAACCCATGTACAGTCAGTGTGCGAATATCAAAATTACAGTTCTGATATCACAGGTACAGCCAGTGTGAGTATATCATAATTACAGCACTGACTTCACAGGTACAGTCAATGTGTGAATATCAGAATTATTGTACTGATATCACAGGAAGAGTTGGTGTGTTAATATCAGCATCACAGCACTGATATTACAGTTAAAATCTCTGTGTTAATTTTTGAATAACAGCTCTGATATCACAGGTACTGTCACTGTTTGAATATCAGATTTACAGCTCTGATATCACAGCTAAATTCAGTGAGTAAATTTCCGAATTACTGCAGTGAAATCACCGGTACATTCCTTTTGTAAATATCCGAATTACAGCATTGATATCACAGTTAGAGTTATTCTGTATTTATCAGTATTAAAGCACAGATATCACTGGTACAGTTACTGTGTATATATCAGAATTGGAGCACTGTTCTCACAGTTACAGTTCACGAGGAAATATCAGAATTACAGCAAATATATAACAGGTAAAATCACTGTGTAAATATCAGATTATCAACACTGATATCACAGGAACACTCATTGTCTGAATATCAGATCAACAGAGCTGATTTCACAAGAACAAACATGGTGTAAATATCAGAATTGCAGCACCAAAAACAAAGGTACAGTCACTGGGCAAATATCATATTTAAAGCAATGATTTCACAGACACAGTCAGGGTGTATGTATCAGAATTATAGCACTGATACCAAAGGTACAGTCAGTGTCTAAATATCAGAATCACAGAACTGATATCACAGGTACAGTCACTGTGTAAATATCAGAATTACAGCACGGATATCACAGTTACAGTCTGTGTGAAAATCTCAGAATTGCAGCACTGATATCACAGGTATATTCAGTGTATAAATATCAGAATTACATCAATGATATCAGAAGTACACTGTGTGAATACCACAATTACAGCCCTGATATCAGGAGTGCCGTCACTGTGTAAATATCACAATAACAGCAACTATATGATAAGCGCAGTCACTGTTTGAAATCAAAATTACAGCACATATATTACAGCTACAGTCAGTGTGTGAATATCAGAATTACAGCACTGATATCATAGGTACAATCATTGTAAATATCATAATTACAGCACTGATGTTACAGTTACATTCCCTGTGTGAATATCAGGAATATTGCACGGATATCACAAATACAGTCAGCGTGTCAATATCTGAATAACAGCGCTGATATCATAGGTATATTCATAGTTTAATTATCAGAATTACAGCACCGAATTCACAGATAGAATAAATGTGCGAAGATCAGAATTACAACACTGAAATCATAGGTAAAGTCACTGTGTGAATATCAGAATTACAGCACTGATGTCAGAGGTACAGTCAGCATATACATATCTGAATTACAGCACTACTATCACAGGTACAGTCAATGTAAATATCAGAATTACAGCAGCGATATCACAGTTATAATGACTGTGTAGTTGTCAGAATTACAGCACTGATATCACAGAAACAGTCAGTGTCAGTATAACAGAATTACAGCACTGAATTCACAGGTACAGTCAATGTGTGAATTTCAAAAATTATATACTGATATCACAGGAGCATTTGGTGTGTAAATATCAGCATTACAGAATTGAAATTACAGTTACAGTCAATGTGTGAATTTCGCAATTACAACTCTGATATCACAGGTGTACTCAATGTGTGAATATTAGAATGACAGCACAGATATCACACGCACTGTCACTGTGTGATTATCTGATTTACAACACTGATATCGCAGCTAAATTCAGTGTGTAAATTTCCAAATGAAAGCAGTGATATCACCAGTACAATGCCACTGTAAATATCAGCATTACAGCAGTGATATCACAGGTAGAGTTATTGTGTAAATACCAGAATTACGGCACAGATATCACTGGTACAGTAATCTGTGTATATATGAGAATTAAAGCACTGATATCACAGTAACAGTCAGCGTGGACATACCAGAATTTCAACACTGATATCACAGGTACAGTAACTCTGTAAATATTATAATTACAGATATCATTGGTGATTTACAGCAACGACATCAAAGGTAAAGTGAGTATGTAAGAATCTGAATTACAGCACTGATATCGCAGCTACAGTCAGCGTGTAAATTTCCGAATTAGAGCAGGGTTCTCACAGTCACAGTCAGCGTGGAAATATCAAAATTACAGCAGTGATATCTCATTTAAAGTCACTGTGTAAATATCAGATTGACAGCACTGATCTTACAGCTACAGGCACTGTGTCAATATAAGATTGACAGCAATGATATCTCAGATACAGGCAGTGTGTAAATATCAGAATTATAGCATAGATATCACTGGTACAGTCATTGTGTAAATATCAGAATTACAGCACTGATATCACAGCTACAGTCACTGTGTAAATGTCAGAATTACAGCACTGATATCACAGCTACAGTGACTGTGTAAATATCAGATTTACAGCACTGATATCACAGCTGCAGTCACTGTGTACATATCAGAATTACAGCACTGATATCACTTGTATAGTATCTGCGTAACGTGTACAGTCACTAAACATCCGTAAATCAATGGTCCTCTACCAAACTTCCCCCGCCACAAAGTACTGTCCACCGATTATCAAAAACCATGGCGAGCCCTTGGGCAACATGGACCACTTTCCATACCTCTGGAGCCTACTGTCAACAAGGGTAGATGTCGATGAAGAAGTCCAACACCGTCTTCAGTGTGCCAGTGCAGCCTTCGGTCGACTGAGGAAGAGAATGTTTGAAGACCAGGCCCGCAAACTTGGCACCAAGCTCATGTTCAACAGAGCAGTAGTGATACCCGCCTTCCTTTATGCCTCAGAGACATGGACCATGTAAAGCAAGCACCTCAAAGACCTGAAGAGGTACCACCAATGCTAACTCGGCAAGTACCTGCAAGTCCATTGGCAGGATAGGAGCACCAAGATCAGTGTTCTGTCTCACACCAACATCCTCAGCATCGAAGCTTTAACCATGCTCGATCAGCTCCGATGGACGGGCCACATCGATCACATGCCGAATACGAGACTCCCAAAACAAGTGCACTACTCGAAGCTCCGACATGGCAATAGAGCCCCAGGTGGGCATTGGAAATGCTTCAAGGACACCCTCAAATCCTCCTTGAAAAAGTGCAACATCCCCACTGACACCTGTGAATCCCTGGCCCAAGACCGCTCAAAGTGCAGGAGAAGCAACCGGGAAGGCGCCGAACACCTCGAGTCTCTTCACCGGGAGCAAGCATAAGCCAAGCACAAACAGCAGAAGGAGCGCAAGTCAACCCAAGCAACCCCAGCCACCCGCCTCTTCAATCACCACCTGCCTCACCTGTGACAGAGACTGTAGGTCCCGCATTGGATTCATAAGGCACCTGAAAACACAATTTAAGTGTGGAAGAAATCATCCTCGGTTCCGAGGGAATGTCTAAGAAGAGAAATTACAGAATTACAGCACTGATATAACTCATACAGTCACAGTTTCATTATCAGAATTACTGCACTGATATCACAGCTACAGTCGCTGTGTAAATATCAGCATTAAAACACTGAGATCACAGGTACAATCACTGTGTAAATATCAAAATAACATCACTGATATCTCAGATACAGTCACTGTGAAAATATCAGTATTACAGCACGGATATCACAGCTACAGGCAATGTGGCAATATCATCATTACAGCAATTATATCATAGGTACTGTTATTGCCTAATTATCAGAATTAAAGCACAGATATCACATTTACAATGTGGAAATATCAGAAATACAGCAGCGATATCACAGGTACAATAACTGTGTAAATATCACATTTAAAGCAATAATTTCACAGATACATTCAGCGTGTAATTATTAGACTTACAGCACTGATATCACAGATGCAATCACTGGGCAAAAATCAGATCCACAGCACTGATATCATCGGTACACTCATTGCTGGAATATCAGAATTAAAACACAGATATCACAGGTAGAGTCAATGCGATTGTATCAGAATTAAAGCACCGATATCACATCTACAGTCACTGTATAAATATCATAATTACAGCCCTGCGATCGCAGGTACAGTCAGTGTGCAACTATCAGAACTACAGCACTGATAGCACAGTATCAGTCTCTGAAAATATTTGAATTGCAGCACTGATATCATAGGTACAATCTCTGTATAAATATCAGAATTACAGCACTGGTGTCACAGGTAAATTAATTGTGTAAATATCAGAATTAAAGCTCTGATATCACAGGTACAGACTGTCTGCCAATATTCGAATTACAGCAGCGATATTACAGGTACAGTCACTGTGTAAATATCACAATTACAGCACTGATAGCACAGTTACAGTCAGTATTTAAATATCCGAATATCAACACTGATATTACAGGTACAGTCAGTGTGGCAATATCAGAATTAAAGTGCAGATATCACAGAAAGAGTCTGTATAAAATGAAAATTACAACAGGTACACTCAGTGATAAAAATTTCAGAATTACAGCAATGATATCACAGATATACTCGCTGAGTGAATACCAGAATTACAGCACAGATATCACTGTTACATTCAGTGTATAAATACCAGAATTACAGCAATGATATCAGAGGTACACTGTCTGAGTGAATACCTGAATTACAGCACTGATCTCACAGATACAGTCACTGTGTAAAAATCACAATGACAGCCAAGATATGACAGGTATATTAACTGTATGAATTTCTGAATTGCAGCTCTGATATCTTAGGCACAGTCACTGTGTACAGATCAGATTTACAGCACTAATATCACGGGTGCAATCACTGTAAATATCAGAATTGCAGCACTGACATCACAGTTACAGTTTATGTGTAACTATCGGAAGAACAGCACTGATATAGCAGCTTTCTTCACTGCACGAATATCAGAATTACAGCACTGATATCGCAGGTAGAATCAATGTGTTACTATCAGAATTACATCACTGATATTACAGGTACATTCAGTGTGTGAATATCTGAATTTCAGCACTGATATCACAGGTACAATCTCTGTGAAATTACCACAATTATAGCAAAGATATGACATTTACAGTCACAGTGTGAATTTCAGAATTACAGCACTGATATCACGGGTACAGTCACTGTGTAAATATCTGAATAACAGCGCTGATATCACGGGTACAGTCACTGTAAATATCAGAATTGCAGCACTGATATCACAGATACCGTCTTTTTGTACATATTGGAATTTCAGCACTAATATCACTGATACAGTCAGTGTATAAATATCAGTGTTACACCACTGATATCACAGGTATATTCTCTGTATTTTTTTTAGAATTACATCACTAATATCACAGGTACAGTCAGAGTGTTAATATCCGAAAAACAGCAGTGTTATCACAGGTGCAGTCCATGTGAAAATATTAGAATTTCAACACTGATATCACAGGCACAGTCACTGCGAAAACATGAGAATTAAAGCAGTAATATCACAGGACCAGTTAGTGTGTCACTCTCAGAATTGCAGCAAACATATCTTAAGTATATTCACTGCGCGAATATCAGAATTGCAGCACTGATATCACTGGTTCATTCAGAATACGAATATCAGAATTACAGCACTGATATCGCAGGTACACTCGCTGAGTAAATACCAGAATTACAGCACTGATATCACTGTTACATTCAGTGTATCAACATCAGAATTACAGCAATGATATCAGAGGTACACTGTCTGAGTGAATACCTGAATTACAGCACTGATATCACAGGTACAGTCACTGTGTAAAAATCACAATTAAAGCAAAGATATGACATGCATAGTAACTGTATGAATTACAGCACTGATATCATAGGCACAGTCACTGTGTACAGGTCAGATTTACAGCAATAATATCACGGGTGCAATCACTGTAAACATCAGAATTGCTGCAATGATATCACAGGTACAGTTTATGTGTAACTATTGGAAGAACAGCACTGATACCGCAGCTTTATTCACTGCCCGAATGTCAGAATTACAGCACTGATATCACAGGTAGAATCAATGTGTTATTATCAGAATTACATCACTGATATTACAGATACCTTCAGTGTGTGAATATCTGAATTACAGCACTGATATCACAGGTACAGTCACTGTGAATATATCACAATTATGGCAAAGATATGATAATTAAAGTAACTGTGTGAATTTCAGAATTACAGCACTGATATCACGGGTACAGTCACTGTGTAAATATTTGAATAACAGCACTGATATCATGGGTACAGTCACTGTAAATATCTGAATAACAGCACTGATATCACGGGTACAGTCACTGTAAATATCAGAATTGCAGCACTGATATCACATATACTGTCTTTTTGTAAATATTGGAATTTCAGCACTAATATCACTGATACAGTCAGTGTGTAAATATCAGAGTTACACCACTGATATCACGGGTATAGTCTCTGTGTTTTTATAAGAATTACATCATTAATATCACAGGTACAGTCAGAATGTTAATATCATAACAACAGCAGTGTTATCACAGGTGCAGTCCTTGTGAAAATATTACAATTTCACCACTGATATCACAGGTACAGTCACTGTGAAAATATGAGAATTACAGCATTAATATCACAGGACTTGTTAGTTTGTAAATCTCAGAATTACAGCAAAGATATCTTAAGTATATTCACTGCGCAAATATCAGAATAACAGCACTGATATCACTGGTTCATTCAGAATACGAATATCAGAATTAAAGCACTGATATCACAGCCACAGGCAGTGTGTAAATATCAGAATTATAGCACAGATATTACTGGTACAGTCACTGAGGAAATAAAAGAATTACATCACTGATATCACAGGTAGAGCAAATGTGTAATTATAAGAGTTAGAGCAAATATATCATAGGTATATTCATGTGCGAATATCATAATTACAGCACTGATATCATTGGTACAGTTACTTTGTAAAGATCAGCTTTACAACAATTATATCACAGGTACCGTTATTGTGGAAATATCAGAATTACCGCAGCGATATCACAGGCACAGTAATTGTGTAAATATCACATTTAAAGCAATGATTCCACAGGTACAGTCAGGGAGTATGTATTAGAATTACATCACTGATATCACAGGTACAACCAGTGTGTTAATATCAGAATTTCACTACTGATATCAATGTCTGAATATCAGAATTATACCACTGATATCACAGGTATGTTCAATTTTTGAATATCAGAATTTGAGCACTGATGTTACAGGTATAGTCAGCGGGTTAATATCTGAAATACAGCACTAATATCACAGGCACAATCACTGAGGAAATATGAGAATTACAGCACTGATATCACAGTTGTAGTCAGACTGTGAAAAGCAAAATTACACCACTGATATCACAGTCACTGTGTGAATATCGGTATTGCAGAAGTGATATCAAAGATAATGTCAATGTGTATTTATCAGATATACAGCAATGTATATACAGGAGCTGTCCATATATGAATATCAGACCTACGCCACAGATATCACAGGTTTATTCAATGTGCTAATATCAGAATTACAGCACTGATATCACAGGTACCGTCACTGAGGAAATATGAGAATTACAGCAGTAATGTCACAGGTACACAGGCTATAAATATCAGAATTACAGCAAAGATATCTTAGGTATATTAATTGTGCGAATAACAGATATACAGATATGACTGGTACAGTCATTGTGGAAATATCAGAATTACAGCAAAGATATCACAGGATCTCTCAGTGTGGAAATATCAGAATTACTACACTGATATCACAGCTACAGTCACTGTGTAAATATCAGAATTACAGCACTGATATCACTGGTACAGTCACTGTGTCAATACCACAATTACAGCACTGATATTACAGCTATGGACAATTTTAAATATCAGAATTACAGCACAGATATGACTTGCACAGTCACTGTTTAAATATCGGATTAACAACACTGATATCACTGATAAATTCATAAGTAAGTATCAGAATTATAGTACTGATATCACTGGTACAGTCACTGTGTCAATATCACAATTACAGCACTGATATCACAGCTACGGACAATTTTAAATATCAGAATTATAGCACAGATATCACTTGCACAGTCACTGTTTAAATATCGGATTAACAGCACCGCTATCACTGATAAATTAATAAGTAAATATCAGAATTACTGTACTGATTTCACAGGTCCAGTCAATGTGTGAATATCAGAATGATACCACTAATATCACAGGTATATTCAATTTTTGAATATCTGAATTCCAGCACTGGTGTTACAGGCATAGTCAATCTCTTAATATCAGAAATACAGCATGGATATCACAGGTACAGTCACTGAGGAAATATGAAAATTGCAACACTAATATCACAGCTATAGTCAGACTGTGAATAGCAGAATTACAGCACTGATATCACAGATACGGCCACTGTGTGAATATTGGTATTACTGTAGTGATATCACAGGTAAAGTCGGTGTGTACTTATCAGAATAACATCACTGATATCACAGGTAACGTAACTGAGAAAATATGAGAATTACAGCACTAATGTCAGAGGTACACAGGGTGTAAATCTCAGAATTACAGCAAAGATATCTTAGGTATATTCATTGTGCGAATAACAGGATTACAGCACTGATATCACTGGTACAGTTACTGTGTAAAGATCAGCATTACAACAATTATATCACAGGTACCGTTATTGTGTAATTAACAGATGTACAGCACATATATCACAGTTACAGACAGTGTGGAAATATCAGAATTACAGCAGCGATATCACAGGCACAGAAATTGTGTAAATATCACATTTAAAGCATTGATTTCACAGGTACAGTCAGGGAGTAAGTATTAGAATTACATCACTGATACCACAGGTGCAACCAATGTGTTAATATCAGAATTTCATTGCTGATATCAATGTCTGAATATCAGAATTATACCACTGATACCACAGGTATATTCAATTTTTGAATATCAGAATTTTGGCACTGATGTTACAGGTATAGTCAGTGACTTAATATCAGAAATACAGCACTGATATCACAGGTACAATCACTGAGGAAATATGAGAATTACAGCACTGATATCACAGGTATAGTCAGACTGTGAAAAGCAATATTACACCACTGATATCACAGTCACAATGTGAATATCGGTATTACAGAAGTAATATCAAAGATAATGTCAATGTGTATTTATCAGATATACAGCAATGTATGTACAGGAGCTGTCCATATATCAATATCAGACCTACGCCACAGATATCACAGGTTTATTCAATGTGCTAATATCAGAATTACAGCACTGATATCACAGGTAACATCACTGAGAAAATATGGGAATTACAGCAGTAATGTCACAGGTACACAGGGTGTAAATATCAGAATTACAGCAAAGATATCTTAGGTATATTCATTGTGTGAATAACAGAATTACAGATATGACTGGCACAGTCATTGTGGCAATATCAGAATTACAGCAAAGATATCACAGGATCTCTCTGTGTGGAAATATCAGAATTTCTACACTGATATCAAAGCTACAGTCACTGTGTAAATATCAGAATTACAGCACTGATATCACAGCTACAGGCAGTGTGGAAATATCAGCATTACAGCAATTATATCATAGGTACCGTTACTGTGTGATTATCAGAATTATATCACAGTTACAGTGAGTGTGGAAATATCAGTATTACAGCAGCGATATCACAGGTAAAGTAATTTTGTAAATATCACATTCAAGGCAATGATTTCACAGGTAAAGTCAGGGTGTAAGTATTCGAATTACAGCACTGATATCACAGTTACAGTCAGTGTGTTTATATCAGAATTACAGTACTGATATCACAGTTCCAGTCAATGTCTGAATATCAGAATTATACCACTAATATCGCATGTATATTCCATTTTTGAATACCTGAATTCCAGCACTGATATTACAGGTATAGTCAGTGTGTCAATATCAGAGGTACAGCACGGATATCACCGGTAGTGTCACAGAGGAAATATGAAAATTGCAGAACAATAATATCACAGTTATATTCAGACATTTAAATAGCAGAATTACAGCACTGATATCACAGCTAGTCACTATGTGAACATTTGTATTACAGTAGTGAAATCAGAGGTAAAGTCGGTGCGTATTTATTAGATTTACAGCACTGATATCACAGGTACTGTCACTGAGAAAATATGAGAATTACAGCACTGATATCACAGGTACACCGCGTGTAATATCAGAATTACAACAAAGATATCTTAGGTATATTCATTGTGCGTATAACAGAATTACAGCACAGATATGACTGGTACAATCATTGTGGAAATATCAGAATTACAGCAAAGGTAACACAGGATCTCTCAGTGTGGAAATATAGGAATTACAACACTGGTATCACAGCTACAGTCACTGTGTAAATATCAGAATTACAGCACTGATATCACTGGTACCGTCACTGTGTCCATATCAGAAATACAGCACTGATATCAGAGCTACAGACAATTTTAATTATCAGAATTATAGTACAGATATCACTTGTGCAGTCATTGTGTAAATATCGGATTAACAGCACTGATATCACTTGTATAGTCATGTAAATATCAGAACTACAGCACTGATATCACAGGTACAGGCAGTGTGGACATATCAGCATTACAGCAATTATAACAGAGTTACCGTTATTGTGTAATTATCAGAATTACAGCTCAGATATCGCAGTTACAGTAATTGTGTAAATATCACAATTAAAGGATTGATTTCACAGATACAGTCAGGGTGTAATTATTAGAATTACATCACTGATACCACAGGTACAATCAGTGTGTTAATATCAAAATTACATTGCTGATATCACAGCTGCAGTCAACGTGTGATATCAGAATTCTACCACTGATATCCCAGCTATATTCAATTTCTGAACATCATAATTTCAACATTGATATTACAGGTAGAGTCATTGATTTTAAATTAGAAATACAGCAGTGATATCACAGATACAGGCAGTGTGTATATCAGAACTGCAGCACTGATATCACAGCTACAGTCACTGTGTAAATAGTAGAATTACAGCACTGATATCACAGCTACAGGCAGTGTGGAAATATCAGCATTACAACAATTATATCACAGGTACCGTTACTGTGTGATTATCAGAATTATATCACAGTTACAGTGAGTGTGGAAATATCAGAATTACAGCAGCGATATCACAGGTAAAGTAATTGTGTAATTATCACATTCAAGGCAATGATTTCACAGGTAAAGACAGGGTGTATTCGAATTACAGCACTGATATCACAGTTACAGTCAGTGTGTTAATATCAGAATTACAGTACAGATATCACAGTTCCAGTCAATGTCTGAATATCAGAATTATACCACTAATATCGCATGTATATTCCATTTTTGAATATCTGAATTCCAGCACTGATATTACAGGTATAGTCAGTGTGTCAACATCAGAGGTACAGCACGGATATCACAGGTAGTGTCACAGAGGAAATATGAAAATTGCAAAACAATAATATCAGAGTTATATTCAGATTTTGAATAGCAGAATTACAGCACTGATATCACAGCTAGTCACTGTGTGAGTATTTGTATTACAGTAGTGAAATCAGAGGTAAAGTCTGTGCGTATTTATTAGAATTACAGCACTGATATCACAGGTACCGTCACTGAGAAAATATGAGAATTAAAGCACTGATATCACAGGTACACCGGGTGTAATATCAGAATTACAGCAAAGATATCTTAGGTATATTCATTGTGCGAATAACAGAATTACAGCACAGCTATGACTGGTACAATCATTGTGGAAATATCAGAATTACAGCAAAGGTATCACTGGTACCGTCACTGTGTCCATATCAGAAATACAGCACTAATATCACAGCTACAGACAATTTTAATTATCAGAATTATAGTACAGATATCACTTGTGCAGTCACTGTGTAAATATCAGATTAATAGCACTGATCACTGACATCACAGGTACAGGCAGTGTGGAAATATCAGCATTACAGCAATTATAACAGAGGTACCGTTATTGTGTAATTATCAGAATTACAGCTCAGATATCGCAGTTACAGTAATTGTGTAAATATCACAATTAAAGGATTGATTTCACAGATACAGTCAGGGTGTACGTATTAGAATTACATCACTGATATCACAGGTACAATCAGTGTGTTAATATCAAAATTACATTGCTGATACCACAGCTGCAGTCAACGTGTGATATCAGAATTCTACCACTGATATCCCAGCTATATTCAATTTCTGAACATCATAACTTCAGCATTGATATTACAGGTAGAGTCATTGATTTTAAATCAGAAATACAGCAGTGATATCACAGATACAGGCAGTGTGTATATCAGAACTGCAGCACTGATATCACAGCTACTGTCACTGTGTAAAAAGCAGAATTACAGCGCTGATATCACTGGTACTGTTAGTGTGTAAATATCAGAATTACAACGCAGATATCACAGCTACAGGCAATTTTAAATATCAGAATTATAGCACAGGTATCACTGGTACAATCGCGATCTAAATATCAGAATTACAACACTGATATCACAGCTACAGGCAGTGAGTAATTATCAGAATTACAGCACTGATATCACAGCTACAGGCTGTATGTAAATATCAAAATTACAGCCCTGATATCACAGGTACAGTCACTGTGTAAATATCAGGTTTACAGCACTGATATCACAGGTACAGTCACTGTGTAAATATCAGGATTACAGCACTGATATCACAGCTACAGGCAATGTGGAAGTATCAGCAAGACAGCAATTATATCACAGGTACCGTTACTATGTGATTATCAGAATTACAGCAAAGATATCACAGTTACAGTGCATGTGGAAATTTCTGATTTACAGCAGTGATTTCACAGGTACAGTAATTGTGTTAATGTCACATTCAATCTAATGGTTTCACAGATACAGTCAGGGTGTAAGTATTCGAATTACAGCACTGACATCACAGTTACATTCCGTGTGTTAATATCAGAATAACAGTACAGATATCACAGGTCAAGTCAATGTGTGAATATCAGAATTATACCACTAATATCACAGGTATATTCAATTTTTGAATATCTGAATTCCAGCACTGATATTACAGGTATATTCAGTGTGTGAATATCGGAAATACAGCACGGATATCACAGGTGCAGTCATTGAGAAAATATGAGAACTACAGCACTAATATCACTGGTTTAGTAAGACTATTACTAGCAGAATTACAGCACTGATATCACAGCTACAGTCACTGTGTGAATATCGGTTTTACAGCATAGATATCACAGGTAAATTCAGCGTGTATTTATCAGAATTACAGGACTGATATCACAGGTATCGTCACTGAGAAAATATGGGAATTACAGCAGTAATGTCACAGGTACACAGGGTTTAAATAGCAGAATTACAGCAATGATATCACTAGCACAGGCAGTGTGAAATATCAGAATTACAGCATCGATATCACAGGTACAGTAACTGTGTAAATATCACATTTAAAGCAATCATTTAACAGATACATTCAGCTTGTAATTACTCGAATTACAGCACTAATATCAGTTAATAATAAGACTGTGAATAGTAGAATTACAGCACTGATATCACAGCTACAGTCACTGTGTGAATATCGGCATTGCAGCAGTGATATCACAGGTAAAGTCAGTGTTTTTTTTCCAGAAGTACAGCAATGTTAGCACAGGAGCAGTCCGTGTGTTAATATCAGAATTACAGCACTGATATCACAGGCATTGTCACTGAGAAAATATGAGAATTACAGCAGTAATGTTACAGGTACACAGGCTGTAAATATCAGAATTACAGCAAAGATATCACTGGTACAGGCAGTGTGAAATATCAGAATTACAGCATTGATATCACATGCACAGTAACTGTGTAAATACCACATTTAAAGCAATAATTTCACAGATACATTCAGCGTGTAATTATTAGAATTACAGCATTATTATCACAGGTATAGTCAGACTGTGAATAGCAGAATTACAGCATTGATATCACTAGTACCATCACTGAGAAAATATGAGAATTACAGCGCTAATGTCATAGGTTCACAGGGTGTAAATATCAGAATTACAGCACCGATATGACTGGTACAGGCATTGTGTAATATCTGAACTACTGCATTGATCTCACAGGTATAGTTACTGTGTAAATATTACAATAACAGCAAAGATAGGAAATGCACAGTCATTGTGTGAATTTCAGAATTAAGCACTGCTATCACGGGTACTGTCACTGTAAACTTTGGAATTGCAGCACTGATATCACAGGTACATTTTATGTGTAACTATCGGAATTTCAGCCCTGATATCGCAGTATATAACTGTCCGAAAATCAGAATTACTGCACTAATCTTGCAGGTACAGATAGTGTGTTAATATCAGAATTACAACACCGGTATCACAGGTACAGGCAATGCATTAATATCAGAACTACAGCACTGATATTACAGGTGCAGGTTGTGAGTGAATATCTGAATTATATTTCTGATATCACAGGTACAGCCACTGTGTAAATATCACAATTACAGCAAAGATATGACATGTACATTCACTTTGTGAATTCCAGAATTACAGCACTGATATCACAGGTACAGTCACTGTGTAA
Source organism: Somniosus microcephalus (assembly GCF_052327205.1). NCBI lineage: Eukaryota > Metazoa > Chordata > Chondrichthyes > Squaliformes > Somniosidae > Somniosus > Somniosus microcephalus. The sequence goes on from NW_028225179.1 coordinate 91,043,470, forward strand.
AGATCAGAATTACTGCACTGATATCACGGGTACAATCATTGTGTAAATATCAAAGTTACACCACTGAAAGCACACGTATAGTCTCTGTGCATTTATTAGAATGTAAGCACTAATATCACAGGTACAGTCAGAGTGTAAATATTAGAAATACAGCAGGGTTGTCACAGGTGCAGTCCATGTCAAAATAACAGCATTACACCACTGATATCACAGGTGCAGTCACTGAGGAAATATGAGAATTACAGCACTAATATCATAGGTACAGTTGGTGTGTATATATCAGAATTACAGCAAAGCCAGCTCAGGTATATTCGCTGTGCGACTATCAGAATCACAGCACTGATATGACTGGTACAGGCAGTGTGTAAATATCAGAGTTACGGATCTGATATCTCAGGTACAGTCACTGGGTGAATATAAGAGTTACAGCACAGACATCTCCGGTACAGTCACTGTGTAAATATCAGCATTACAGCACTGATGTCACTGGTGCAGCCACTGTGTATATATCAGAATTACAGCACTGATGTCACTGGTGCAGTCACTGTGTATATATCAGAATTACAGCACTAATATCAATGGTACAGTCACTATATAAATTTCAGAATTCCAGCACTGATATCACAGCTACAGGCAGTGTGTAAATGTCTGCACAGATAATGGATGCATTGGTTGTGATCCTCCAAAAATCCCTACGTTTAGGAAATGTCCCAGCGATTTGGAAGGCAGTGAATGTAAAGGAAAGGAGGGAGAGAAAAAACAGGGAACTACAGGTCAGTTAGCATGACACCAGGTTTGGGAAAATGCTGGAATCTATTGTTGAGGAAATGTTATCAGGGCTGTTAGAATATCATAATATGTTTAGGCAGAGTCAACATGGTTTTATGAAAGTGAAATCATGTTTGACCTATTTATTAGAGTTTTTTGAGGACGTAACTAAAAGTGCAGTTAAAGGGGATCCAGTGGATGCAGTATATTTGGATTTCCAAAAGGCATTCGATAAAGGTTGTTAAGCAAGACAATGGCACATGGTGTTGGGCGTAAAGTATTAGCGTGGAAAAGGATTGGTTAACAAACAGAAAACAGAGTGTAGAGATAAAGAGGTCATTATCAGATTGGCAGCTGTAACTAATGGGGTGCCGCAAGGATCAGTGCTTGGGCCTCAGCTATTTACAATCTATATTAAGGATTTAGACGAAAGGAACGGGTGCAGTGTATTCGCGTTTGCTGGCGATGCAAAGCTAGGTGAAAAAATAAGCTGTGAGGACACAAAGAGCCTGCAAAGGGATGGAGCAAGGTTAAGTGAGTGGGCAATAAAGTTGCAGATGGAGTATATTGTGGGGAATGTGAGTTAATTCACATTGGTAGGGAGAATAGAAAAACAGAATAATTTTTAAATGGTGAGAAACTATTAAATGTTGCTGTTCAGAGAGATTTGGGTGTCGTAGTACAAGAAGCAATGATGGACGGGTCATATTGTCCGCATGCCCGATACGAAACTCCCAAAACAAGCGCTCTACTCAGAGCTCCAGCACGGGCAAGAGAGCTCCAGGTGGGCAGAGGAAATGCTTCAAGGACACCCTCAAAGCCTCCTTGAAAAAGTGTAACATCCCCACCGACACCTGGGAATCCCTGGCCCGAGACCGCACAAAGTGGTGGAGAAGCATCCGGGAAGGCGCCGAACACCTCGAGTCTCTTCGCCAGGAGCAAGCGGAAGCCAAGTGCAGGCAGCACAAGGAGCACACGTAAACCAAGCACCCCACCCACCCGCCCCTTCAACCATCATCTGCCCGACCTGTAACAGACACTGTAGGTCCCGCATTGGACTCATCAATCACCTACGAACTCATTTTTAATTTGGAAGCAATTTATCCTTGGTTCCGAGGGACTGCCTAAGAAGAAGAGTACAAGAAACACAGAGAATTAACACACAGGTACAGCAAGGAATTAGGAAGGCAAATGGCATGTTGGCCTTTATTGCTGGAGGGTTAAAGTACAAGAGTACGGAAGTCTTGCTACCATTTTACAGGGCTCTGGTGAGACCACACCTGGAGTACTGTGCACAGTTTTGATCTCCTTATTTAAGGAAGTGTATACTTGCCTTAGAGGCGGTGCAACAAAGGTTCACTAGATCGATCTCTGGGATTAGAGGGTTGTCATATGAGGAGAGATTGCGTAGATTGGGCGGAAACTCTCAGGCGATTAGAAGAATGAGTGGTGATCCCTATGAAACATATAAGATTTTGAGGGGGAAATTGACTGGTTAGATGCTTAGAGTTTTTTCCCCTGGCTGGAGAGTCTAGAGCTAGGGGGAATAGTCTCAGGATAAGGGAACTGCCTTTTTAGAGTGACCGGAGGAGGAATTTCTTCACTGAGAGGGTTGTGAATCTTTGGAAATCTCTGCCACAAGATGCTGAGGATTCTCAGTCGTTGATTATATTCAAGGATGAGATAGATAGTTTTTTGTACTCCAGAGGAATTAAGGGATATGGGGATTGGGCAGGAAAGTGGAGTTGAGGTCGAAGATCAGCCATGATCTTACTAATTGCAGAGTAGGCTCGAGGGGCCACATGGCCTACTCCTGCTCCTAATTCTAATGTTCTTATATTCTTAAAAAGTCTAATGGAATGCAGGCCTTTATCTTAACGGGGCTAGAATACAAAAGGGGGCAAGTGACGTTACATTTATATAAAAATCAGGCTAGCCCCCAGTTAGAGCACTGCGTTCAGTTCTGGGCACCCTCCTGAGGAAGCATATATTGACCTTGGAGTGGGTGCAGCGCAGATTCAGCAGCATAATGCCGGGGCTGAAAGGTTTTAATTATGAGGACAGGTTGCACATACGAGACTTGTATGCCCTTGAGTACAGAGGATTAAGTGTGACCTATCTGAGGAGTTCAAGCTAAATAAAGGAGTTGGAAGGGTAGATGGAGAGAAACTTTTTATTCTGGTGGGGCATTACCTTAAAATTAGAGCTCCACCATTCAGGGATAATTTCCGAAAACACTTTTTCACACAAACGGTGGAAGAAATCAGGAACTTTTTCCTCAAAAACACTGTTGAGTTTAGGTCAAATGAAATTCCAAGAAGAAAGAAGAAATGTTACGTCCGTGTATAAGAAGACACAGACTGCGGGGAATGGTACAATAGGTGTTTACTCAATGTGGCTCAGACTGCAACTGATCTGTACAGATTACTACTCAGCATTATATACAGGTGTGGTCACTGCCGGTACTACAGTACACATGAGCTGTAAAAAGTAGTTCCCCCCTTAAAGGTACATACATTACAATTCCTCCCCTTTTAGATTAACAGTACCATAACACTCATTTAACAATTAAACATCAAACTAATTACAATTAACACTTCTAACATGCAACATTAGCTGAAAATAGTCTATTTATAAATTCAGTCTTTGGGGAGGCTTCCTGATCCTTTATTGTTAGCGCCTTTCCTGAGTGTCTTACTCTTGGTGTGGAGGCGATTCTGGCCCCCTGTCGTCAGTTGGTTTATCAGCTTCCGATGTTACTGTTTCTGGGGTAGATGCTACGTGTATGTCGGGCTCATCACCAGGTACGTTTGGGCGAGGCATGGGGTTGACTTGTTCCTGTGACTCTAGGATCTGGTCAGCATGGCGTCTCACGATGCTCTCCCCAACGTCCACTGTGTACATTAGTGGGCCTTGCCGTGTACATATCATTCCTGGCTGCCATTTTTCTGTTCGGTAGTCGCGGGCCAAGTCTGGTTGCCCTACATTGAAGCTCCTTGTTGGCTTCTCATGGATGTGCTGAAATTGCTTACTCTCAACATCTCTTCATACGTTTGGTCTGAGCAAATCCAGGCGAGATCTTAACCTTCAGTTAAAGAACATCATGGCTGGGGCCTGGTTGGTGACTGCATGTGTCGCATTCCGGTAGGCGAACAGAAAATTGTCCACCTTGTGCTGCAGCTGAATGTTGTCATTGTACATAGCCTTTATTGCCTTCTTAAAGGTTTGTACGAACCTCTCAGCCAATCCATTTGTGGCTGGATGATACGGGGCGGAAGTGTAATGCCTTACCCCATTCTTTGTCAAGAACCTCCGGAACTCTTCGGACACAAACTGTGGTCCGTTGTCGGAGCAAATCTGTTCTGGCAAGCCATTCCTGGCAAAAATGGTCCGTAGGACTGCAATAGTTTTCTCCGTGGTGGTCGGAGGACATTTTGATGACCTCAGGCCATTTCGAGTGCGCATCCACGGCTATTAAAAATATTGAGTCCATGAATGGACCAGCAAAATCAATATGCACCCGTTGCCATGCAGATGAGGGCCACTCCCATGGGTGTAGAGGGGCCTGTGGTGATGCATTTTGGACTATCTGGCATCCTGAGCAGCTCTTGGTCAGGTCGTCGATTTGTTTATCGATTCCCAGCCACCACACATAAGCCCTGGCTAGGCTTTTCATTTTTACCCTTCCCAGATGACCCTCATGAAGCTCATTGAGCACTCTATCCCTTAACTTGGGTAGAATTACTACTCGGGATCCACACATCAAGGTTCCCCGGCACACTGACAACTGTTCTCTCCTTGTCGAGAACGCTGGCAACAGTGAGTCGCCATGTGCTGGCCATCCCTTCACCGTCAAATCATATACCCGAGATAGTGTCGGGTCATTTCGGGTTTCCTTTTCGATACAAGCGTTAGTTACCGGTAGGTATTCAACTATAGTCGAATGGAATATTTCGACAGGATCCACTGCTGGTGCTTCCTCCGCAGTAGGCAGTGGCAGGCGTGATAGCCCATCAGCAGTTCCATGCTGTTTCGTGCTCTTATATACAATCTCATAGTGGTGCGCCCCTAGAAAAAGTGACCATCTTTGTAGTCGTTGCGCAGTCATCACCGGAACGCCCTTCTTCAGATTAAAAATGGAGACAAGAGGCTGGTGATCAGTCAGCAAGGTGAATTTCTGCCCGTGCAGATAGTGATTGTACTTTTTCACTCCCCACACTAGCCTGAGGGCCTCCCTGTCAATCTGGGCGTAGTTACACTCGGCTGAGATTAGTGATCGTGACGCAAAGGCTATTGGCCTCTCTGAGCCGTCCGAGAATTTGTGCGACAGCACCACTCCAATGCCATAGGGTGGCGCATCACATGCCAACCGAATTGGTAATGCTGGGTTGTAATGGACCAATACCTCTTCCGACGTGATTAGTGTTTTGCTCTTCTGGAAAGCTCGCCTACATTCGTCACTCCACTTCCATGGCACCCCAGTTTGCAGTAGGGTGCTCAGTGGGTGTAATATTGTAGACAAATTTGGCAAGAACTTATGGTAGTAGTTTACCAGCCCGAGGAACGACCTCAGTTGTGAAAAATTTTCTGGTGCTGGAGCCTTGATTACTGCCTCAATCTTCTCTGGGGACTTATGTAACCCTTCTTTATCGATAACGTGGCCACAATACGAGATTTGTTTTCTAAAAAACTCGCATTTGGGGCAGTTAGCTCGGAGCACATATTCCTGCAATCTAGTGAGCACCTGCTCCAGGTTGGCAAGGTGATCACTGTCATTTTTGCCCGTGACCAGGATTTCGTCCAAATAACACTGGGTCCCTGGGATCCCTTGCAGGACTTGTTCCATTGCCCTCTGCCAAATAGCCGGAGCTGATGCTACCCCGAACACCAGCCGGTTGTATTGGTAGAGACCTTTATGGGTGTTGATTGTGAGCTATTTTTTGATGCTTCTTCTACATCCATTTGCAGATACGCCTGGGCCAGATGAATCTTAGTGAAGCGTTTCCCTCCAGATAGCGAGGTGAAAATATCTTCAATCCGCGGAAGTGGATATTGTACGGTGTGAAGGACCATGTACACTGTTACCTTAAAGTCCCCACAGATGCGAACCTTCTTTCGTTCCCCAGGCGTGCTGCTCAACGACTTATTCATCACAGGGATGATGGGTGTAGCCCACTCGCTCCAGTCTACCTTGGACAGTACACCTGAACGTTCCAGACTCTCCAGCTCTGCTTCGACGGCTGGGCGGATCGCATAAGGTACCGGTCTGGCCTTAAAAAATTTTGGGCTTGCCTTTTCTTCAATTTCGCGTCATTTAGGATCTTTGACAGTCGCCCAGGTGTGACATCGTCATCCTTTTTGTCAGCCACAGTCAGTGCCTGTATGGGATACAAGTCCAGTTGTATTTTCCGGATCCATTCATGTCCCAGTAATGGTGGTCCTCCATCTTGCAATACATTCAGGTCTAGTTTTGGTGTTACCTTACCGTTATATATAACGGTCACCCTTATTTTTCCTTTGGGGTAGACTTTTTGCCCCGTGTACGTCTTCAAAATATTTTTTGTGTCTCTCAAGGGTATGTGTGAGAATAGCCGCTCGTAGTCCCGTCGGTTTATGACTGTTAGGGCTGATCCTGTGTCCAATTCCATCTTTACCTGGACTCCTGCTATCTTGAGAGTGACCCAAATGGTTCGGTGATACTCTGTTGTGATCATATTATGTAGTTTCAGACAACTCAGTTCCCTGCTTTCGGAGTCGTTATCACTCTTTTGTTCATCTGAACTATTCTCTGTCATCTTATGTACCTTCTGGTACTTCCCTTTGGTAGGTTTCTTATTGTTGGTTTTCTTTCCCGACCTGCAGACTCGTGCTATGTGTCCTACTTTTCCACACTGTCTGCACACTTTGTATTTGAACCAGCAATCATTCTGGTCGTGTGTTGTTCTGCCGCAGCAATAGCACTTCTCTGTTCCATATGACATTTCGTTTGTGCCATTTTCTTGCGGTCTCTGTTGTATCTCTGCAGCGCCCCGTGCTGCTGCTTCATATGATACCACAATGCTGAAAGCCTTTTCTAGCGTAAGGTCCTTTTCAGATAAAAGCCGTTTCTGGGTTCCCTCACTTAGAAGCCCACACACAAACTTGTCCCTTAAGGCATCTGTCAGTCCCACTCCAAACTGGCAGTGTTTCGATAGTTTGCACAGTTCTGTTAAATAATCATCATTGCTTTCATTCTTATGCTGGTTCCGTTTGTGAAACTTGAATCTTTCTGCTATCAGCAGCGGTGTGGGGTTTAAATGTTCCTTTAGTATCGTTACTATGTCTTCAAAACTCTTTTCCATTGGCTTCGTTGGGGTTACTAAATTTCGTAATAAACCATATGTCTTTGCACCCATTAAATTTAACAATACCGACGCATTCTTGTCATCTGTCACCCCATTTGGCTTGCAGTACACCTCTATTCATTCGACATATGTAGTCCAATCTTCGACTTCTTTGTCAAATGCGGTGATACTGCCACTCTTCAGCATTTTGGGTGTGGTTTAAAATGGCGTCTCCCAATGGCTTAAAAGGGCGTCTCCCGTGCTTTCCTTCATCCCCCGCAGCTGCCGACGCCGCTCCCGGCGGTTCTCATGGGAATGGCGGCACCTCACGGGTTTCTGCGCATCTCTCTCTCCCTCTCTCCGACGCTGCTCGGCCCCTTTGCTGTGCCGCTTGGTCGGGCTCTAGCCCGCCGCTGTCCGGGAAGGGTCTGCACACTACCTGTTGCCAGCCCGTTTCGCTGGACCACCTCGACTGGAAAGCCAAGCCTGGCTCTCGACAGCCTCCCCTGCAATTCTCGAGTCTCTGCTGGATGACTGCGCAGTTGCCCATGGTTGATGCCCGAGTCTCTGGCCTTGACCTCCAATCCACTGAGTTCCAGGAACGAATCCCTGGGAGGAGATGCAGAGTTGCAGGTAGGTTCGAACCTGCCTCTTCGCCAATGTTACATCCGTGTATAAGAAGACACAAACTGCGGAGAACGGTACAATAGGTATTTACTCTACGTGGCTCAGACTGCAACTGATCTGTACAGATTACTACTCAGCATTATATACAGGTGTGGTCACTGCCGGTACTACAGTATACATGAGCTGTAAAAAGTAGTTCCCCCCTTAAATGTACATACATTACAAGAAAGACTTGCATTTATATAGCGCCTTTCACGACCACTGGACATCTCAAACTCATTTTGGAGTGCAGTGTAGTCAATGTTGTAGTGTGGGAAGTGCCACGGCCAATTTGCGCACAGCAAGCTCCCACAAACAGCAATATGATAATGACCAGATTATCTGTTTTTGTTATGTTGACTGAGGGGTAAATATTGGCCAAGACACCGGGGATAACACCGCTGCTCTACTTTGAAATAGTGCCATGGGATCTTTTACGTCCAGCTGAAAGGGTAGACTGACATTGGTTTAACGTCTCATCCGAAAGACAGCACCTCCAACAGTGCAGCACCCCCTCAGCACTGCACTGGACCATTAGCCTAGCTTTATGGGCTCAAGTCGCTGGAGTGGGACTTGAACCCACAACCTTCTGACCCAGAGGATCATAGTGTGCTACCCAGTGAGCCACAGCTGACATTAATATAGGTAAGGCGGGTCCCGCTCCAAATTTCAGTTTGACAGCCGCCATAACATCTCATTTTCACCATCCAATCTTCTAACTTTGACGGCCATAAACTCCCACATCCCTGCCAAAGGGCTTTTAAGATCCTTATCCACATTCATCTTTGTCACACCCAGTATATATCAGACCAGTCCCTGTCTCCTTCTCCTCTGCTTAACGCCTGTTGACGCTGAAATCCAACTTCTCATCATATCCCCCGGGGCTGCTCAGCTGTACACAACTGACTATATCTGTTTCTGTGTATCTCTGAATGCTCTTCGACCTCAAATGTACCACGGAGCCTCCTTATATCTATATTATTTTGAGTATAAATTAAAAAAGAAAAAATGCAATGTATCGACAATTTAGATGGTGCTAATCCACCACAAATGTTCGCATTTATATTATCAAATGTTTTCCCTGCTCCTATATACGATTATCCTCAACTTCAGAAGTCTGTACCATTAATTTAGGAGTGTAGATTTCTAAATGTTTCATTTCTAAAAGAAATTCCAATGTTAAATGTTATTGCAAAATATCCCACTCTCTGACCAGCAACAGTAAATGTGGCTCGGCTGCTGCTGTTTGTTCACATGACTGTAACTAATGCCAATCATTGTGCAATGCTCGCGTGTCACTCGAGGTTTATCTGAGGTATAAATCAGACGTTATTTTACATAGAAACATAGCAACATAGAAACATAGAAGATAGGAGCAGGAGTAGGCATTCGGCCCATTGAGCCTGTTCTGCCATTTAATGAGATCATGGCTGATCATCCAAATTCAGTACCGTGTCCCTGCTTTCTCCCCACATCCCTTGATCCCTTTTGCCTTAAGAAATATATCTAACTCCTTCTTGAATATATTTAATAAGTTGGCCTCAACTGCCTTCTGTGGTAGAGAATTCCACAGGTTCACCACTCTCTGGGTGAAGAAATTCCTCCTCATCTCAGTCCTAAATGGCTTACCCCTTATCCTTAGAATGAGACCCCTGGTTCTGGACTTCCCCGCCATCGGGATCATCCTTCCTGCATCTAGCCTGTCTAGTCCTGTTAGAATTTTATAAGTTTCAATGAGATCCCCCCTCATTCTTCTAAACTCTAGTGAATATAAGCCTAATCGACTCAATCTCTCTTCATACGTCATTCCTGCCATCCCAGGTATCAGTCTGTTGAATCTTTGCTACACTCCCTCCATGGCAAGAACATCCTTCCTCAGATAAGGTGACCAAAACTGCACAGAATCCTCAAGGTGTGGTCTCACCAAGGCCCTGTACAACTGCAGCAAGACATCCTTGCTCCTGTACTCGAATCCTCTCGCTATGAAGGCCAACATACGATTTGCCTTCTTAACTGCCTGCTGCACCTGCATGCTTACCTTCAGCGACTGGTGCACAAGGACACCCAGGTCTCGTTGCACTACACCTTTTCCAAATCTGTTGCCGTTCAGATAATAATCTGCCTTACATTTTTTGCCACCAAATTGGATAACCTCGCATTTATCCACATTATACTACATCTGCCATGCATCTGGCCAATCACCCTACCTGTCCAAATCATACTGGAGTTTCTCTGCATCCTCCTCAAAGCACACACGCCCACCCAGCTACAAACTTGGAGATATTACATCTAGTTCCCTCGACTAGATCATTAATATATATTGTGAATAGCTGGGGTCCTAGCATCGATCTCTGCGGTACCCCACTAGTCACTGCCTGCCACTCGGAAAAAGACCCTTTTATTCCAAGTCTTTGCTTCCTGTCTGCCAACCAGTTCTCTATCCAAGTCAGTACTTTACCACCAACCCCATGTGCTTCAACTTTTCACACCAATCTCTGATGTGGGACCTTATCGAAAGCCTTCTGAAAGTCCAAATACACCACGCCCACTGGTTCTCCCTTATCTATTCTACCAGTTACATCCTCAAAAAATTCAAGTAGATTACTCAAGCATGATTTACCTTTTGTAAATCCATGTTGACTTTGTCCGATCCTGTCACTGTTTTCCAAGTGCTCTGCTATTAAATCTTTTATAATGGACTCTAGCATTTTCCCCACTACCGATGTCAGGCTTACCGGTCTATAATTCCCCGTTTTCTCTCTACCACCTTTTTTAAATAGTGGGGTTACATTAGCTACCCTCCAATCCATGACAACTATTCCATAGTCTATAGAATTTTGGAAGATGACCAGCAATGCATCTACTATTTCTAGGCCATTTCCTTAATACCCTGTGATGTAGATTATCAGGTCCTGGTGAATTATTGGCCTTCAGTCCCTTCAGTTTCCCTAACACCATTTCACTACAAATAATGATTTCATTCAATTCCTCACTCTCATTAGACCCTATGTTCCCCGAAATGTCTGGAAGGTTATTTGTGTCCTCCTTTTGAAAGCACAAGATCTGTGTCTCCAAAACATGAACAGACAACTTCGCTTCTCTCCGAAAATGGGAGAGCCATTGATCATACAGATAGAAAACATTTACTAACCTATTCTTGCAATAGTTGGTCTTCCTGGTAAGCCGCTTCTATTCAGTTAATATTCATCTTTAACAGTGTCTCATTGTGTCACTGTTCCTGCTGTCAGCGTATTGTTAATATTTGTTTGTTTTGATGTGATTAATGTGCCGACACTGATTACCACAAACAAACAAAAAAATTATTAGAGCACTCGGAGCAGCGGGAGCAGAGGAGGAGCAGTCGGGTATAAAAACCCACGACCAGCGAGGCCCGAGAGCACTCGGAGCAGCGGGAGCAGAGGAGGAGCAGCTGGGTATAAAAACCCACGACCAGCGAGGCCCGAGAGCACTCGGAGCAGCGGGAGCAGAGGAGGAGCAGTCGGGTATAAAAACCCACGACCAGCGAGGCCCGAGAGCACTCGGAGCAGCGGGAGCAGAGGAGGAGCAGCTGGGTATAAAAACACATGACCAGCGAGGCCCGAGAGCACTCGGAGCAGCGGGAGCAGAGGAGGAGCAGCTGGGTATAAAAACCCACGACCAGCGAGGCCCGAGAGCACTCGGAGCAGCGGGAGCAGAGGAGGAGCAGTCGGGTATAAAAACCCACGGCCAGCGAGGCCCGAGAGCACTCGGAGCAGCGGGAGCAGAGGAGGAGCAGTCGGGTATAAAAACCCACGACCAGCGAGGCCCGAGAGCACTCGGAGCAGCGGGAGCAGAGGAGGAGCAGCTGGGTATAAAAACCCACGACCAGCGAGGCCCGAGATCACTCGGAGCAGCGGGAGCAGAGGAGGAGCAGTCGGGTATAAAAACCCACGACCAGCGAGGCCCGAGAGCACTCGGAGCAGCGGGAGCAGAGGAGGAGCAGCTGGGTATAAAAACCCACGACCAGCGAGGCCCGAGAGCACTCGGAGCAGCGGGAGCAGAGGAGGAGCAGCTGGGTATAAAAACCCACGACCAGCGAGGCCCGAGAGCACTCGGAGCAGCGGGAGCAGAGGAGGAGCAGCTGGGTATAAAAACCCACGACCAGCGAGGCCCGAGAGCACTCGGAGCAGCGGGAGCAGAGGAGGAGCAGCTGGGTATAAAAACCCACGACCAGCGAGGCCCGAGAGCACTCGGAGCAGCGGGAGCAGAGGAGGAGCAGTCGGGTATAAAAACCCACGACCAGCGAGGCCCGAGAGCACTCGGAGCAGCGGGAGCAGAGGAGGAGCAGTCGGGTATAAAAACCCACGACCAGCGAGGCCCGAGAGCACTCGGAGCAGCGGGAGCAGAGGAGGAGCAGCTGGGTATAAAAACCCACGACCAGCGAGGCCCGAGAGCACTCGGAGCAGCAGGAGCAGAGGAGGAGCAGTCGGGTATAGAAACCCACGACCAGCGAGGCCCGAGAGCACTCGGAGCAGCGGGAGCAGAGGAGGAGCAGTCGGGTATAGAAACCCACGACCAGCGAGGCCCGAGAGCACTCGGAGCAGCGGGAGCAGAGGAGGAGCAGCTGGTTATAAAAACCCACGACCAGCGAGGCCCGAGAGCACTCGGAGCAGAGGAGGAGCAGCTGGGTATAAAAACCCACGACCAGTGAGGCCCGAGAGCACTCGGAGCAGCGGGAGCAGAGGAGGAGCAGCTGGGTATAAAAACCCACGACCAGCGAGGCCCGAGAGCACTCGGAGCAGCGGGAGCAGAGGAGTAGCAGTCGGGTATAAAAACCCACAACCAGCAAGGCCCGAGAGCACTCGGAGCAGCAGGAGCAGAGGAGGAGCAGTCGGGTATAAAAACCCACGACCAGCGAGGCCCGAGAGCACTCGGAGCAGCGGGAGCAGAGGAGGAGCAGTCGGGTATAAAAACCCACGACCAGCGAGGCACACCAACTCCGCAGCGGGGAGAGAGGTAAAAAATAGTCAGTGTGTGACGTCACCAGGCAGCAGGTAAGTGATTGGTTGGTGAGTATTTCTCTTTTTTAAACTTTAACTCTGTAGTTTATCGTTACTAGGGTCTTTTCTGGTGTAGCAGGTACTGTTGGTAGACTATACAAGAGCCTTAGAGATATCTTTAATTGGTGATAGTAAATTAATTTAAATTAATTAAGGGGAAAGTCATGCCAGGAGAGCCCAGCCCCGTGATGTGCTCCTCCTGCTCGATGTGGGAATTCAGGGACACTGCCCCTGGTGACTACGTGTGCAGGAAATGCATCCATCTGTGGCTATTAGCAGACCGCATTGAGGAGCTGGAGCTGCGGGTGGATGGGTTGTGGAGCATTCACGAGGCTGAGAAGATCGTGGATAGCACGTTTAGTGAGTTGGTCACACCGCAGGGAAGGGCTGCACAGGAAGAAAGGAAATGGGTGACCACCAGGCGGAGCATTAGAAGTAGGCAGGTTGTGCAGAAAACCCCTGTGACCATTCCCCTCTCAAACAAGTATACCGTTTTGGATACTGTTGGGGGGAATGACTCACCAGGGGAAGGCAGCAGCAGCCAGCTTCCTGGCACTGGGGGCGCTCCTGCTGCCCAGGAGGGGAGGAAAAGGAATGGGAGAGCAATAGTCGTAGGGGATTCTATAGTAAGGGGAACAGATAGGCGTTTCTGTGGCCGTAGATGTGAATCCAGGATGCTCTGTTGCCTCCCTGGTGCCAGGGTCAAGGATGTCACTGAGCGGCTGCAGGGCATTCTGGAGGCGGAGGGTGAACAGCCAGAGGTCGTGGTCCACATTGGTACCAACGACATAGGTAAAAAGAGGGATGAGGTCCTGCAGCAGGAATTTAGGGAGCTAGGGGCAAGATTAAGGAGCAGGACGTCAAAGGTTGTAATCTCTGGATTACTCCCGGTGCCACGTGCTAGTGAGTATAGGAATAGGAGGATAGAACAGATGAATGCGTGGCTAAAGGGATGGTGCAGGAGGGAGGGCTATAGTTTCCTGGATCACTGGGTCTGCTTCTGGGACAGGTGGGACTTGTACAAGTCGGACGGTTTACACCTGAACCAGAGGGGAACCAATATCCTTGCGGGGAGGTTTGCTAGCACTGCTGGGGGGGGTTTAAACTAATTCGGCAGGGGGATGGGATACAGAGTGGAGCTATAGTAGGGGGTGATGTACAGCCAAATAAGGAGGAAAAAACAAGTCAGCAGGGAAGGCAGAGCAAAGATGTGAAGGCAAAAGGGAATATGGCAGGGCTGGAAGGCATTTATTTTAATGCAAGGAGTCTTGCAAATAAGGTGGATGAACTGAAGTTGTTGTTGAACACATGGGAGTACGATATTGTTGCTATCACGGAGACATGGTTGAGGGAGGGTCAGGACTGGCAGCTAAATATTCCGGGGTATAGAATCTTCAGGCGAGACAGAGGGGGGTGTAAAAGGGGAGGGGGTGTTGCAATATTAATTAAGGAGTCTATTACTGCTGTAAGGAGGGATGATATATTAGCGGGTTCCTCTAATGAGGCCATATGGGTAGAACTTAAAAACAAAAAGGGGTCAAGCACCTTGCTGGGAGTGTACTATAGGCCCCCAAACAGTCAGGGGGGGATAGAGGAACAGATAGGCAGGCAGATATCAGAAAAGTCTGAAAATAATAGGGTAGTAATAGTGGGGGATTTCAACTTCCCCAATATAAATTGGGATAGTCAGAGTGTGAAAGGCTTGGAGGGAGCAGAATTCTTAAAGTGCATCCAGGAAAGCTTTTTGAGCCAACATGTAGAAAGTCCTACAAGAGAGGGGGCGGTACTGGACCTAATTCTAGGGAATGTAGCCGGGCAGGTGGTGGAAGTGTCTGTAGGAGAGCATTTTGGCGATAGTGACCACAATACGGTGAGATTTAAAGTGGTCATGGAAAAAGACAAAGACGGCCCGGAAATCAGGGTTCTAAATTGGGGGAAGGCCGATTTTAATAGGATAAGACAGGATCTGGCAAAAGTGGACTGGGAGCAGCTACTTATAGGAAAATCCACATCAAAACAGTGGGAGGCTTTCAGAAGGGAAATAGAGAGAGTACAACACCAACATGTTCCTGTAAAGGTCAAGGGTGGGACCAACAAGCAAAGGGAACCTTGGATGACAAAGGATATACAAAAATGCATTAGGAAAAAAAGGGGGGCTTTTGGCAGTTACAAAAGACAAAAGACGGTGGAAGCCCTAGAGGAGTATAAGAGGTGCAGGGGCATACTTAAAAAGGAAATTAGGAGGGCGAGGAGGTGCCATGAAATAACACTGGCGAGCAAAATAAAGGAAAATCCTAAGATGTTTCATAAGTATATTAAGGGCAAGAGGATAACCAGGGAAAGGGTAGGGCCCATTAGGGACCAAAGTGGCAAGCTGTGTGTAGAGCCAGATCAAGTAGGTGGGGTTTTAAATGAATTTTTTGCCTCAGTGTTCACTATGGAGAAAGACGATGCAGACATAGAAGTCGGGCAAGGGGACTGTGACATACTTGAACATATTAGCATCGAGAGGGAGGAGGTACTAGCGGTTTTAGCAGGCCAAAAATTGGATAAATCCCCAGGCCCGGACGAGATGTATCCCAGGCTGTTGTGTGAGGCAAAGGAGGAGATTGCAGGGGCTCTGGCACAAATTTTCAGAACCTCTCTGGCCACAGGGGATGTACCAGAGGACTGGAGAACAGCTAATGTAGTACCATTATTCAAGAAGGGTAGCAGGGATAAACCAGGGAATTACAGGCCAGTGAGCCTAACCTCTGTGGTAGGGAAATTATTGGAAAAAATTCTGAGGGACAAAATTAGTCTCCACTTGGAGAGGCAAGGATTAATCGGGAATAGTCAGCATGGCTTTGTCAAGGGTAAATCATGTCTGTCCAAACTGATTGAATTTTTCGAGGGGGTGACTAGGTGTGTGGATGAGGGAAATGCTGTGGATGTGGTTTACATGGACTTCAGTAAAGCTTTTGACAAGGTCCCGCATAGGAGACTGGTCAAGAAGGTAAGAGCCCATGGGATCCAGGGGGCCTTGGCGCGTTGGATCCTAAACTGGCTGAGTGGCAGGAGGCAGAGGGTGATGGTCGAAGGTTGCTTTTGTGACTGGAAGCCTGTGTCCAGTGGGGTACCTCAGGGATCGGTGCTGGGTCCCTTGCTGTTTGTGATCTACATTAATGATTTGGATGAGAATGTAAAGGGTATGATCAGTAAGTTCGCGGATGACACGAAAATTGGTGGGGTGGTAAATTGCAAGGAGGAAAGCCTCAGGCTACAGGACAATATTAACGGGTTGGTCAGATGGGCGGAAAAGTGGCAAATGGAATTTAACCCGGAAAAGTGCGAGGTGATGCATTTTGGGCGGACAAATAAGGCAAGGGAATACACAATGAGTGGTAGGACCCTAGGAAGTACAGAGGGTCAGAGGGACCTTGGTGTACATGTACATAGATCCCTGAAGGCAGCGGAACAGGTAGATAAGGTGGTTAAAAAGGATTATGGGATACTTGCCTTCATTAGCAGAGGCATAGAATATAAGAGCAGGGAGGTTATGATGGAGCTGTACAAAACGCTGGTGAGGCCACAGCTGGAGTACTGTGTACAGTTCTGGTCGCCTCACTATAGGAAGGATGTGATTGCTTTGGAGAGGGTGCAGAGAAGATTCACCAGGATGTTACCTGGGATGGAGCGCCTCAGCTATGAAGAGAGACTGGACAGGCTGGGGTTGTTTTCCTTGGAGCAAAGAAGGCTGAGGGGGGACCTGATTGAGGTGTACAAAATGATGAGGGGCATAGATAGGGTAGATAAAGAGGAACTTTTCCCCTTAGTAGGGGGGTCAATAACAAGGGGGCACAGATTCAGGGTAAGGGGCAGGAGATTTAGGGGGGATTTGAGGAGGAACTTTTTCACCCAGAGGGTGGTTGGAAGCTGGAACTCACTGCCTGAAAGGGTGGTAGAGGCAAGAACCCTCACAACATTCAAGAAGCATTTGGATGAGCACTTGAAATGCCATTGCATACAAGGCTATGGACCAAATGCTGGAAAATGGGATTAGACTGGACAGGGAGGGATGGGCGGCGCAGACACGATGGGCCGAAGGGCCTCTTTCTGTGCTGTAAAACTCTATGACTCTATGACTCAATGTTTCCGACATATTCTAAATATAATAACCTGATGGGCCACACCATTTCTTCTGAAATATTAAATGAAACAACTTAGGTGGGATTGCATCTCCTTTGTAGAGATTGATATAATTTTCAGAAGTGAAATATTGTGGATTATGGAAACCTCAGCAGGCGAGGTAACACAATTGGAGAGAGAACAACAGTTAAAGTTTCAGATCAATGACCAGGTCTGATGGAAGATCATCGACCTAAAACATTAACTATGTTTCTCTCGCTACGAATGCTGCCTGACCTGCTGAACATTTACTGAATTTTCTATCCTTTTTTGTAATTTTCAATCCGAATCAATTACTAGCATCGCACTTGGATTCTGTTTGCTTCATATTGTTGACAAGTTTAATATAGCCTCCAAAGTATGTTTCCGGGAATGTGCCCGCAGCAGCGATCGTTTGTCACTGTAACCAGATATCCGTAAACCATGGGCGCAATTGCCGCCGTATTTTGTGAAAGGAGAGATCTCGAAAAGTGGCCAACTACTCGGAAAGCTTACACTCACAGGGCAAACCTGAAGGTTGCGAGTGTGAAACTGAGCGATATTGGATGCTGCATTAAATTGAGACTAGTTAATGGTGTGAGTCAGCAGAGTAAAGGCCAACACGCTGCTTGATTCCCAAAGGCAATGTGCGGTAGAATTTGTAATGATCGTTCCGGCAGCTATGGGGAGATTTTATTCTTTACAGCAGGGTCAGACGGATATGGCAAATTAACCGCTGACACCACCACCTTTGGGTAACCCTATGGATTTTCCTGCCAATTAATATCAAACTAAGGAAAATGCGGCGGGTTGTGTTAACTAGTGATCCTTTGCTAGAATTTCCTTTCAGTGCACCAGACAATCAATCTCCCACTGTGGGGCAATGTTAACCTAATCCACCTTCAACAAACTGACAGGATCGGGAGCAACACTGGTTTAACATTGTGCCGATTGTACTCTCTACTGAAGATAATGGAGCGTAATATTGGGCATGGAGTTAATCAAGCGTTGCCCTTGATCTGTGGGTTTTTCAGCCTGCGTGTTTGGCTAAAATAACCCCAGATAGAATATTGAGGGCCAAGGTTAGAAATTCATGAATTTTCAGAGCAATAAACTGGCGAATATTCATCTGCTCAATATAAGGAGAGTCAGTAAATTCATCTTTCTCCTTTCTGCAGCTAATTTAGCATCAATTGTGGTTCTCTTCCATGAAAGTTGGGTCTCTCCAAATGCATCACCAGTTACCTGGTGGCCATGGCAATGACTGATCTACTGGTCCTGATATTGGCTGTAATCCAGTATGAGATTAATGATGCATATTTTCAATATTCATTTCTGAACTACACTCCCATTTGCCGTCTCAATCTGTCCTTGTGTTTTGCTTCTGTTCATTGCTCTGTCTGGTTAACTGTCGCTTTCACCTTTGATAGATTTGTAGCCATTTGTTGCCAAAGGTTACGATCAAAATATTGCACCAAAGAAACTGCAGCTTGTTACAGCTGTGGTGTGTGGGCTGAGCGTTTTAGAAAATGTTCCAATCCATTCTGTATTTGCATCTCGGGAAACTATTGACAGTGTACCATGGCCCTGCATTGTAAAATCAAGTTTCTACACCTCACCTATATGAATAACATTTATGTGGATGGAAACATTTTTAAACCCATTTGCTCCATTTGTGTTCATTTTACTGCTCAATACTCTGACAATCAGGCACATTGCACTGGTCAATAGAGTGAGAAGGCGACTTCATGGACACAACAATGCTGAGAATCACAATGATCAAGAGATGGAGAAACGAAGGAAATCCGTAATTTTATGCTTGTCATATCTGGCAATTTTATACGTTTATGGATGATCAGATTCATATATTTTATACGATAGCAAAATACTGCGGATGCTGGACACCTGAAATAACAACAGAAAATGCTGGAAAAACTCAGCAGGCCAGGCACCATCCATGGAGAGAGAAATAGAGTCAACGTTTCAGGTCAAAAACCTTCATCAGGACTGAGAAAAAATGCAGGAAATGAAACAGATTAAAAGGCCAGTTTGGGGGTTGGGAAATGGGGGAGGGGATGAAAGAACAAAAGGGAACTGAAGAGACATTAAGAGATATTCAAGACGAGATGAGATGGTAATAGGACAAGTAACGTGACAAAAGACAGCTCCAGATGAAGTGTGAAATGCGCTGGCAGAATGAGAGATAGCTGCCATGTGTGAGAGTAAAAAAGGGGAAAGGGATAAAAAATGTATAAAAATGTCATAGGGGCCGAGGTTATGATCTGAAATTGTTGAACTCGATATTGAGTCCAAAAGGATGTAAAGTGCCTAATCGGAATATGAGGTGCTGTTCCTCGAGCTTACGCTAGGTTTCTGTGGAACAATGCAAGAGCCCAAGGACGGTGTGGTATGAGTGGGAATGGGGTGGTGAATTAAAATTACAGGTGACAGGAAGCTCGGGGACACCATTACAGTCTGAACGGAGGTGTTCCGCAAAGCGGTCACCCAACCTGCGGTTGGTATCCCCAATATGGGAGGAGACCACAGTGTGAGCAGCGAACACAGTATACTAGATTGCAAGAAGTAGAAGTAAATCGCTCTTTAACCTGGAAGGGGTGTTTGGGGCCCTGGACAGTGGGAAGGGGGGAGGTATAAGGGCAGATGTTGCATCTCCTGTGCTTGCACGGGAAGGTGCCGTTCAAAGCAGAAGGGATGCTGGGGGTAATAGGGGAGTGGACTAGCGTGTCTCGGAGGGAGCAGTCCTTTCGGAATGCTGAAAGGGGAGGGGGGAAGATGCGTATGGTGGTGGGATCACGTTGGAGGTGGCGGAAATGCGGAGGATGATCCGTTGAATGTGGAGGCTGGTGTGGTGAAAGGTGAGGCTGGTGGGGTGAAAGTTGACCCCACTACCGAACATCAAACCACCGTTTCCAAGACTGTCATTGACCTCATCTCCTCTGGAGATCTTCCCACCTCGGCCACCAACCTCACAGTAAATTGTTTCAATAGAAACATAGAAGATAGGAGCAGGAGTAGGCCATTCAGCCCCTCGAGCCTGCTCCGCCATTTAATGAGATCATGGCTGAACATCCTTCCTCAGATAAGCCGACCAAAACAGCACACAATATTCAAGGTATGGTCTCACCAAGGCCCTGTACAACTGCAGCAAGACATCCTTGTTCCTGTACTCGAATCCTCTTGCTACGAAGGCCAACATACCATTTGCCTTCTTATCTGCCTGCTGCACCTGCATGCTTACCTTCAGCGACTGGTGCACAAGGACACCCAGGTCTCGTTGCACTTCACCTTCTCCTAATCTATTGCCATTCAGATAATAATCTGCCTTCATGGATTTGACACCAAAGTGGATAACCTCGCATTTATCCACATTATACTGCATCTGCCATACATCTGCCCAATCGCCCCACCTGTTCAAATCATACTGGAGTTTCTCAGCATCCTCCTCACAGCACACACGCCCACCCAGATTTGTGTCGTCTACAAACTTGGAGATATTACATCTAGTTCCCTCATCTAGATCATTAATATGTATTGTGAATAGCTGGGGTCCTCGCACCGATCCCTGCAGTACTCCACTAGTCATTGCCTGCCACACGGAAAAAGAGCCATTTATTCCAACTCTTTGATTCCTGTCTGCCAGCCAGTTCTCTATCCAAGTCAGTACCTTGCCCCCAAACCCATGTGCTTTAACTTTGCATGCTAATCTCTTAAGCTGGAACATATCAAAACCTTCTGAAAGTCCAAATACACCACATCCACTGGTTCTCCCTTATCTACAATACCAGTTACATCCTCAAAAAATTGCAGTAGATTAGTCAAGCACAAATTACCTTTTGAAAATCTTTGTTTAATTTGTCTGAACCTGTCACTGTTTTCCAAGTGCTCTGCTATTACATCTTTTATAATGGACTCTTGTATTATCCCCACTAACGATCTCAGGCTTAATTCCCCGTTCTCTCTCTACCACCTTTTTTGAATATTGGGGTAACATTAGCTACCCTAAATCCATGGGACCTGTTCCAGAGTCTATAGAATTTTGGAAGATGACCAGCAATGCATCTACTACTTCTAGGGCCACTTCCTTAAGTACCCTAGGATGTAGATTATCAGGCCCTGGGGATTTATCGGCCTTCAATCCCATCAATTTCCCTAACACCATTTCCCTACAAATACTGATTTCATTCAATTCCTCTCGCCCTTTAGACCTTATGTTCCCTGACATTTCTGAGAGATTATTTGTGTCCTCCTATGTGAAGACAGAAGCAAAGTATGTATTTAATTGGTCTGCCATTTCTTTGTTCCCCATTATAAATTCCCCTGATTCTGAATGCAAGGGACCTACGCTTGACTTCACCAATCTTTTTCTCTTCACATATCTATAGAAGCTTTTACAGTCACTTTTTATGTTCCCTGCAAGCTTACCCTCATACTCTATTTCCCCACTCTTAATTAACCCCTTTGTCCTCCTTTGCTGAATCCTAAACTGCTCCCAATCCTCAGGTTTGCTGCTTTTTCTGGCCAATTTATATGTCCTCTACTTGGATCTTATGCTATCCCTTACTTCCCTTGTCAGCCACGGTTGAGTCACCTTTTTTGTTTTATTTTTATGCCAAACAGGGATGAACAAATTCCGTAGTTCATCCATGCGATCTTTAAATGTTTGCCATTGCCTATCCACTGTCAACCATTTAAGTAACATTCCCCAATCCATCCTACCCAACCCGCACCTCATACCATTGTAGTTTCCTTTATTTAAAGTCAGGACACCAGTCCCTGAGTCAAATACTTCACTCTCCTTCTTAATGAAGAATTCTATCATATTATGATTGCTCCCCCCCCCCCCAAAGGGCCTCGCACAACAAGATTTCGAATTAATCCTTTCACATTACATAATACCCAGTCTAAGATGGCCTGGTCTCTAGTTGGTTCCTCGACATGTTGGTCCAGGAAACCATCCCATATACACGCCAGGAATTCCTCCTCCACATTATTGTTACTAATTTGGTTAGACAATCTATATGAAGATTAAAGTCACCCATGATACCTGCTGTGCCCTTATTGCACATGGCTCTCATTTCCCATTTAATGCCATCCCCAGCCTCCGCATTACTGTTTGGGGGTCTGTGTTCAACTCCCACTAACGTTTTCTGCCCCTTGGTGTTTCTCAGCTCTAACCATACAGATTCCACATCATCAGAGCTAATATCCTTCCTTAATATTGTGTTTATCTCCTCTTTAACCAGCAATGCTACACCACCTCCTTTTCCTTTTTGCCTGTATTTCCTGAATATTGAATACCCCTGGATGTTGAGTTCCCAGCCTTGGTCACCCAGTAGCCATGTTTCCGTAATCCCAATCATACCATATCTGTTTGCATCTATTTGTGCAGCTAATTCATCCACATTATTATGAATGCTCATCTAATTAAGACACAATGCCTTCAGGCTTGTTCTGTTAACACTCTTAGACCTTTTAGAATTATTATTTACTGTGGCCATGTTTGATTTAAACCCTTGACTTCTCTGGCTGCTGTTGTGTATGTACCTTTAAGAGAGAACTGTTTTACAGCTCCTGTATAATGTAGTACCGGCAGTGACCACACCTGTATATAAAGCCAGAGCAGGCTTCTGTACATCAGTCGTGAGTCTACTCTACTCTAGTAAACACCTGTTGATTGTTAAGTTACAGCCTCCGTGTAGTTCTTGGGGAATCATCCTATTTAAAGATCTAACAGGGGCGACGAGGTTGATTCGAATCTGCCTGCAACTCTGCATTTCCCGTCAAGGATTCGCTCCGGGAGGATGGTGGAAGATAGTCGAGGCCAGAAGCACGGGCGTCGACCACGAGCAACCACCTAGTCATCCGGCAGCAAGTGAACATTGCAGGAGTGGCTGTTGAGAGCCACGACGATCCAGCAACAGACTGGCAACAGGTGCAGCGCACACCATTCCCGGACAGCGGTGGCGGGAGCCGACCGATGGCATAGAAAAGTCGAGCAGCATGGACAGGGTAAGAGAGAGGGTGAAGCACACAGGGCGCGGTCGGGGGTTAAGGAACCGAGCGGCATCGAGGAGAAACAAGCAGAGAGTGAGAGAGGTTCAAGCAGCAGCCGGGTTCAGGACCGAGCAACGGCAATGGGAAAGGTGCACAGGAGAACTCACAGAGCACAGCCAGGGCTCAAGTGCTGAACTGCGTCCATGGGGAGAGGAAGGGAGAGCACGGGAGACGCCATTGAGCCGCGGAGAAGCAGGGTGAGCGCGGGAAGGAAGGAAAGCGCGGGTGACGCCATTTTGTTCCAGCGGAGAAGAAGGGAGAGTGCGGGAGATGACATTTTTGACAGTTAAATCACACCCAGGGATGCCGAAGAGTGGCAGTATCTCTACGTTCGACAATGAAGTCGAAGATTGGGCGATATATGTGGAACGTATTGAGGTGTACTGCAGGGCGAATGAAGTGCCAGATGCTAGGAAAGTACTGGTTTTGTTAAATTCCATGGGTGGAAAAACTTATGGGTTACTGCGAAACCTAATAACACCAGAGAAGCCTGTGAATAAGAATTTCGAAAGCATAATAGAAATCCTACAGGACCATTTAAACCCCACATCACTGCTGATAGCAGAACGATTTAAGTTCCATAAAAGGAACCAACACAAAGACGAAAGCAATGCTGAGTACTTAATGGAAATGCGCAAGCTATCGAAACACTGCCAGTTTGGAGTGGGACTAGCAGATACGTTAAGGGACAAGTTTGTGTGTGGGCTTCAAAGTGAAGGAACCCAGAAACGGCTTCTATCAGAAAAGGATCTTACGCTGGACAAGGCTTTCAGTATGGCAGTATCACATGAAGCAGCCGCACGGGGCGCTGCAGAGATACAATGGAGACCACAAGAATATGGCACCAATGAAATGTCATATGGAGCAGGGAAGTGTTATCGCTGCGGCAGAACAACACACGATCAGAAGGGTTGTTGGTTCAAGGACCAAGTGTGCAGACAGTGTGGAAAAACAGGACACATAGCAAGAGTCTGCAGGTCAGGGAAGATACCAACAGCAAGAAATCTCCACAGGAGAAGTACAAAAAGGTACATAAGGTGATGGACAGTAGTTCAGACGAACAGGGAAATGATACAGACTCCGGAAGCAAGGAGCTGGGTTGTCTGAAACTACATAAGGTAACCAAAATGGAGGATCACCAGACTATCTGGGTCACACTCAAGATAGACGGAGTCCAAGTGAAAATGGAATTGGACACTGGATCAGCCCTAACAGTCATAAACCAAAGGGACTACAAGTGGCTATTTCCACATATACCCTTGAAAGCTACAGAGATTGTCTTGAAGACGTACACGGGGCAAAATATCTACCCCAAAGGAAAAATAAGGGTGAAAGTGATATACAAATGCCAGAAAATACCTAAAATGGACCTATATGTATTGCCAGATGGAGGACCACCACTACTAGGACGTGAATGGATCCGGAGGTACAATTAGATTGGCATTCCATACAGGCACTGAAGGTTGAGGCCAAGAAGGATGATGACGCCGCACCTGGACGACTGTCAATAATGCTAACTGATGCAAAAGAAGTGTTCCAGGAGGGACTCGGAACGCTAAAAGCCATAACAGCAACGATTAAAATAGAGGAAAATGCAAGTCCAAAGATTTTAAGGCCAGACAGGTGCCTTATGCGATCCGACTAGCCGTTGAAGCAGAGCTGCAAGGGTTGGAACATTCAGGAGTACTGTCCAAAGTAGACTGGAGCAAGTGGGCTACACCCATCGTCCCTGTAATGAAGAGGTCGTTGAGTAATACGCCTGGGCAACCAAAGAAGGTCCACATCTGTGGGGATTTTAAGGTGAAAGTGAACCCAGTCCTTCACACGGTACAATATCCGCTTCCATGGATTGAGGATATTTTCGCCTTGCTATCTGGAGGTAAATGCTTCACCAAATTGATCTGGCCTAGGCGTACTTGCAAATGGAGGTAGAAGAAGCCTCGAAACAATACCTCACGATCAACATTCATAAAGGTCTCTATCAATACAACCGACTGGTGTTCGGGGTAGCATCGGCTCCGGCTATTTGGCAAAGGGCAATGGATCAAGTCCTGCAAGGGATTCCAGGGACCCAGTGTTATTTGGACGACATCCTGGTCACGGGCGAAAATGACAGTGATCACCTCGCCAACCTGGAGAAGGTGCTCACTAGATTAAAGGAATATGGGTTACGAGCTAATCGCCACAAGTGCGAGTTTTTCCAGAAGCAGATCTCGTATTGTGGCCACATTATTGATGAAGAAGGGTTACATAAGTCTCCTGAAAAGATGGAGGCAGTAGTCAAGGCTCCAGCACCGGAAAATGTGTCACAACTGAGGTCCTTCCTCGGGCTGGTAAACTACTACAATAAGTTCTTACCAAATTTGTCTACATTAGTACACCCACTGAATATCCTACTGCAAACGGGGGTACCATGGAAGTGTAATGACGAATGTAAACGAGCTTTCCAGAAGTGCAAAGAATTGATCACATCAAAAGAGGTGTTGGCCCATTTCAACCCAGCACTACCAATTCGGTTGGCATGTGATGCATCACCCTATGGTATTGGAGCGGTGCTGCCGCACACATTCCCAGATGCGTTGGAGAGGCCAGTAGCCTTTGCGTCTCGGCCACTAACCTCAGCCGAGCGCAACTATGCCCAGGTTGACAGGGAGGCCCTCAGCCTAGTATGGGGAGTATAAAAATTCAACCAGTATCTGCATGGGCAGAAGTTCACCTTGCTGACTGACCACCAACCACTTGTCTCCATCTTTAATCCTAAGAAGGGCGTTCCGGTGATGACTGCACAATGGTTACAAAGATGGTCCCTGTTTCTTGGGGCAAATCAATATGAAATAGAATATAAAGGCACGAAGCAGCAAGGAAATGCTGATGGGCTATCACGCTTGCCACTGCCTGCTGTGGAGGAAGCACCAGCAGTGGACCCTATCGAGATATTTTATTCGTCAATAATTGAATGATTGCCAGTAACTAACACGGATATAGAGAAGGAGACCCGCAATGATCCGACACTGTCTCGGGTATATGTGTTGACGGTGAGGGGATGGCCAACACATGGTGACTCACTGTTGCCAGCATTCTCATCCAGAAGAGAACAGCTGTCAGTATGCCAGGGGACAGTGATGTGTGGATCCCGAGTGGAAATTCCACCCAAGTTAAGGGAGAGAGTCCTCAATGAGCTTCACGAAGGGCATCTGTGAGGGGTAAAAATGAAAAGCCTTGCTAGGGCTTATGTGTGGTGGCCAGGGATTGATCAACAAATCGAGGACCTAACCAAGAGCTGCTCAGGATGGCAGAAGGTCCAAAATGCACCACCACATGCCCATCTACACTCATGGGAGTAGCCCTCCTCTCCATGGCAACGGGTGCATATTGATTTTGCTGGTCCATTCATGGACTCAATGTTCTTAATAGCAGTGGATGTGCACTCGAAATGGCCTGAGGTGATAAAAATGTCCTCAACCTCTACAGAGAAAACGATTGCAGTCCTACAGACCATATTTGCCAGGAACAGCTTGCCAGTGCAGATTTGCTCTGATAATGGACCACAGTTTGTGTCCGAAGAGTTTCGGAAATTTATGAGAAGGAATGGGGTAAGGCATTATACATCTGCCCCGTATCATCCAGCCACAAATGGATTGGCTCAGAGGTTCGTACAAACCTTTAAAAAGGCGATAAAGGCCATGTGCAATGATGAAATTCCACTACAGCATAAGGTGGGCAATTTCCTGTTAGCCTACAGAAATGCGACACATGCAATTACCAACCAGACCCCTGCCATGATGTTCTTTAACCGAAGGTTGAGATCTCATCTGGATTTGCTCAGACCAAATGTGCGAAGAAATGTTGAGGATAAACAATTCCAGCACATCAATGAGAAGCCGACAAGGAGCTTCAATGTAGGACAACCAGTCTTGGCCCGTGACTACCGAACAGAGAAATGGCAACCCGGAACGATATGCATACGGCAGGGGCCATTAATGTACAGAGTGGATGTCGGGGAGAACATTGTGAGATGCCACGTCGACCAGATCTTAGCGTCACAGGAACGAATCAACCCCATGTCTCGCGTACCTGGGGATGAACCCGACATACCGGTAGCATCTACCTCAGAAACAGTAGCAGTGGAAACTGATGAACTAACCAATGAAAGGGGGACAGAAAAGCCTCCGCACCAAGAACAAGAACCTCAGGGAAGGCGCTATCCAGAAAGGATCAGGAAGCCGCCCCAAAGACTGAATTTATAAATGGACTATTTTCAGTTAATGTTGCATGTTAAAAATGTTAATTGTTAAATTAATGTTATGGTACTGTTAATCTAAAAGGGGAGGAATTGTTGTGTATGTACCTTTAAGAGAGAACTGTTTTACAGCTCCTGTATACTGTAGTAACGGCATTGACCACACCTGTATATAAAGCCGGAGCAGGCTTCTGTACATCAGTCGTGAGACTACTCTACTCTTGTAAACACCTGTTGGTTGTTAATTTACAGCCTCCGTGTAGTTCTTGGGGAAACATCCTATTTAAAGAATCACGGATCTAACACCTGCCACGTTTGCTTTTCTCCTTCCTGTCTTTTGCTTCTATCCTTGTTTCCCATTCCTCTGTCTCCCTACACAGGTTCCCAACCCCCTGCCATTTTAGTTTAAACCCTCCCCAACAGCACTAGCAAATACTCCCCCAAGGACATCAGTCCCTGTCCTGCCCAGGTGCAAACCATCCCGTTTCTCCTGGTCCCACCTCCCCCAGAACCGGTTCCAATGTCCCAGGAATTTGAATCCCTCCCCCTTGCACCATTCCTCCAGCCATGTATTCATCTGAAATATCCTTCTATTTCTACTCTGACTAGCATGTGGCACTGGTAGCAATCCTGAGATTACTACATTTGAGGTCCTATTTTTTAATTTACTTCCTAACTCCCTATATTCACCTTTTATGACCTCGTCCTAGCTTTTACCTATATCGTTGATACCTATATGCACCACGACACTGGCTGCTCACCCTCCCCCTCCAGGATGCTCAGCAGCCACTCCGAGGCATCTTTGACCCTTGCACCAGGGAGGCAACACACCATCCTGGAGTCTCATTTGCGGCCGCAGAAACGCCTATCGATTCCCCTTACAATAGAATCCCCTATTACTATAGCTCTCCCACTCTTACTCCTGTCCTGTGCAGCAGAGCCACCCACGGTGCCAGGAAGTTGGCTGCTGCTGTCTTCCCCCGATAAGCCATCCCCCCCAAAAATATCCAAAGTGTTATATCTGTTTGAGAGGGGGATGGCCACAGGGGACCCCTGCACTACCAGCCTGGTGGTCACCCATTCCCTTCCTGCCTGTGCAGCCTTTACCTGCGGTGTGATCAATTCCCTAAACATGCTATCCACGAAGTCCTCAGCATCGTGAATGCTCCAGTATGTATCCATTCACAGCTCCAGATCTGCAATGCGGTCTGCTAGTAGCGGCAGCTGGATACACTTCCCACACATGGTCGTCAGAGACACAGGAAGTTACCCTGATTTCCCACATAGTGCATGACGAATATACCACGGCGCCGAGCTGTCCTGCCATGGCTTACCCTTCAATTAATTTAAATTAACTTAAATCAAATCAATACCACCAAGTACACTAAAATTAAATGATATACTCAAGGGCACTTGCTTACTAGCACTAGAAAGTATAACCACAAAAAATTAAGACCTTCTAAACTTTATAAACTATGAACCTTAACTGTCAAACTAACCTGGCCATACTCACCCAATCAGCTGCTCCCTCCTGCCCACATCACGTTTTGAATCGTGACGTGGCTCTGGAACTCCGCCGCCGGTCTGAGATTGGTAAGCCTCTGAAAGAAAGCCCGCAAAAGTGAGTTTAAATACTCACTGGGTCTCCGGTCTCACTGCTCCCGACACCAGCCTTTGTGAAAGAAAGCCCGCGAAAGTGAGTTTAAATACTCACTGGGTCTCCGGTCTCACTGCTCCCGACACCAGCCTCTGTGAAAGAAAGCCCACAAAAGAGATTTTAAATATTCACTGGGTCTCCGGTCTCACTGCTCCCGACACCAGCCTCTGTGAATGAAAGCCTGCAAAAGTGAGCTTAAATACTCACGGGGTCTCCGGTCTCACTGCTCCCGACACCAGCCTCTGTGCACAGATCATTTCCTGTCGAATTGCTCACCCTTAGTGAAATGATATGGACCGGCGTTTCCTGTTTCTGTGCCCGCCAGCCTGATTTTATTTTCAATTAAAATGAAAAAACGAGATACAGGGCTTACAAGTTCGAGAGCGCAGAAACTGTAAACCTCGGCAGTGGTAATTTAGAATTACAGAAAAGATAATATCGATAAGAATCATTCCATAATCTCACAGCTACTGGTTTAAAGTGACTGCGTAAGTGAATTTTATTACATGATATCCTTGCTTTTCACTTTTATTCAGGCAAATAAATCACTTATTTTGTACATTCCTGGTTGAAGGTGGATTCCGTGGTATTATTTCCTATTTAAAAAATCGTGAGCTAATATCTGAATCCATGGTTTACCTGTTTACAATATCTAGCACACAATAAAGTGTTTGAGAAGAGATAACATGATGAAGCACTGTCTCCACCACTTAACGATAATGCTGGGGTTGGGGGTTAGTTGAGAGCTTCGGCAGGATTAGGAGGGTGGGATAAATGTTGGTAGCATTATTGATGTTGTAGACTATCAGAGCGCTGGTGTGGGAGTCCTGTGGCTCACCTGCAGGGCAGTGGGTGAACTTAGATTGTGCCCAATGGAGGCAGAGGTCAAACATTTAGTAATGATGGGACACGATTTTTAGATTTAGAAAAATCAGGTTGTGAATCCAGGATTAAATGACAACAGTTTTGCAGTGAGTGTGCTGAACTGTGACAATGTGACAGGCGGCACAGAACTAGAATTTTAAATGAGAGGTGAGAGAAGTGGAATAAGCTGAGATGCTCAAAGGAGGAGAAGGTGCCGGAGGAGCAGAGGGACAGACCAAGGTGCACTTTAGTGATAAGAGCCACACCGCCACCACAGCGGTCTCAGCGGGGCAAGTGGTGGAAGGTATAGCCAGGTGGGGAGACTTCTTTTAAGGGTAATGTGTCATTACCCCTCAACCAGATTTCCAAAAGGGCAATGATGTCGATGCAATCATCAACGATAAGCTTATGGATAGCAAGGGCCTTGTTCGCAAGTGAATGGAAATTCTGGAGGGAGATGTGCAGAGAGTCGGTTATGGCTGCCCCACTGCTAGCTTCCACAGGATCAGCACTGGGGGTGGCTGAGTTTGATGGGGAGGATATTGGCAAGTTTATTCCCCAGTGGGTGAGTTGAGCATGAACGTCGGTGGCAGAGTAGGATGGGACATTTGGTATTGCTGCTCCTAAGGAGATAGCGATGAGTGCCTCTACTGTCCCTTTGTAGGATGCGAAGAGAAGCACAGAGGGTTGAAAGCCTCTGATGGCGGCAGGAGAGTAGTGAGGTAGAAGGGTAATGAAGGATTGGATTAGAGATTTGGGAGGGCAGAATATCCGAGAGAGGACAGATGAAAGGAATCATGACGACAGCAGAGCGCGATTAGGGAGGGATAGAGAGAAAAGGAGTAGAGGGGGTGAAGTGGAAAAGTATTGAATAGCTCAGGTCCGGAATGGCAGCCAAAGTGCGCACGCAAATGGACATGGGAAAAGCTCAGGTTACATAGGCCTGTTTAAATGTAGCAATTATTGGGATACATATTTTCTGGTAGCAGGGAATAGGTTGCAGAGAACAGTAGGGAGACCGGGCTCAAAGTCAGAGGTCCTATGGAAAGACAAAGCCGACGGTCCTGCTCACAAAGGGAGACAGTTTGCCTGAGGCCAAAGTCGGAGTTAAGCCTTCAGGTGTTGAATTGAAAATGAAATCAAGTTTGTGTTCATTAGGAATGTATCAACATTAACATAACTTATTTTAAAATCCCTGATGCGCCTTGATTCCATGCGGCTTTTATGTAATATCTAAAGCGTCAGTTTGCACAATTGTAGATGAGATCTGACAATGTTCCTTCAATGTTAAGCAAATTAGTAACATTTTAATACAATGACTGAAACATAAGGCATGGGTGAAATGTTTTTGCAAATACAGTTGATTCAGCAATAAAGCAATTGATTCACGATGATTTTTCAGCGTGTCATTTCATCCAATGCAAGTCTGGTGTTTGACCCTTTCAGGTTCTGGTTAAGATGCTTTGCAATCTAGGGAGTTGAATCCAAATGTTAGACCATCCCGAGATGATCGTGCAGAGCACAGTACAGAGAATGAAGTGACTTGTTCATTCGCTTTTCATGGTTCTTCCCCTTACAGGTAGCTCTCCATTAGCTCCCACAGTGCAGCCCTTAAAGCGGCAGTTTCCCAATCCTCTGTTGTTGCTGCTCTGTAGCCAGTTACACTGCAGTGGTTGGATAGCATCAGTTCCCTTACCCCCCCAGTGCCAGTGGGAATCAGCTGCTGGTTGCCTTCCCTGATGGGATGGCTGGAGGGCCCTGCGTTCTGCAACGCTGCAGGAGCGGTTCTCAGGTTAATTGATACTGGGTGGGGGGAGGGGGGTTCTTGGGATAAGCCGAGTTGGGAATGGGGTATTCGGAGATTTAGTCCCTGGAGAATCCATTCCTTTAGTAGTACTGCAGAGATAAAACCGGAGTCTTGTAGAAACGGCTAGTGGAATCTGTTTTCTGGCGGGGCAACAGTAGGAAGAGTGTGACATCATTGGTGGGAGTGGGAGCATCCCAGATCTGCCAATAATTCGGTGGATGGCCATGAATGTGAAATTAACCTTGTCAGAAATCTCTCTGTAGATACTGAAGTCAGTGATTTCTCATCGGTTCTTGAAAATTAATAAAGTTTTTCAGACTTTAACAACAACTGACTGCTTTAACAGGCAAACATTGAATAAATTCAGAACTGCTTAATTTCAAAGATTCAATGAAAAAATTATCAATGTTTTTACTCATGGCTTGTTAATATTGAGATGCAGAAGAGGCAAAAACTCAAGGTAAATTAACGAATGTTTGTTTTAAAAATACAACTGTACAGACAATCGTCAGCTAAACATAATAAACTGAAGAAATAGAAATAACAGAGAGTAAGCACTTTAAACAGAGAATATCCACTGAGCGACATTTTAATTATAACATAATGAAGGAAGTCGAAATTATCTTTCAGGTAAATTAACTTCAAATATGTTTTTTAATTGATTTTGTTTCAACCTATTTTGTAAAAAGCGAGTCAATATACACAAGGATATATACAATTCAACAAATGTTAAAGTAACTTGCAGACTGGGCAGTTACTGGCAAATTAACTTTAACATTAATAATTGTGAGGTGATGCACTTTGGTAGGAAAACTATAAACATTCCCTAGACCTCAGAAAATAAGAAATTGAATGGGGAGAAGAGTAAAAGGATCTAGTGATACAGGTGAACACATCATTTAATGCAGCATCACCAACGCAATTAAAATGCTAACAAAGCACTGGGGCGTATTTACAGGAGTATAGAATTCAAAAGTAATGAAGTTATGTTAATTTTTTACAGGACCATGGTTAGGCCGCACATGGAGTAGTCTGCTGAGTTTTGGGCTCCATACTATAAAAAGGGCATAGAAGCACTGGAGATAGTGCAATAATGATTCACAAGGATGGTACCAGCATGGAGAGATTACAGCTATCGTAAGAATGAGCAGTTTGGAGCTTTTTTATTCAGAAAAGAGAAGACATTGAAGGTGACCTGATAGATGTATTTAAAATTATGAATGGGTTGGACAGGGAAAATGTGGAGAGATTTTCTCCACTTGTGGGATTGATTATATGACAAAAGGTATGAATGTACAAAGCAAAAGTAGATGTTAATGGGAAACGCAAAGAAACAAAAATGGGTCTAGAAGAGGTGTCAATGTGAATAGCAAAATCATCAATAGCGACCAACTGGAAAAATAGGAGCAGAGGTTATGGTCTGAAATTGTTGAACGAGATTTTTGAGTCCAGAAGGCTGTAAAGTGCCTAAACGAAAGATGAGTTGCTGTTCCTCGAGTTTATGTTGAGCTTCATTGGAACAGAGTAATAGGCTGAAAATAGAGAGGTCAGAGTGGGAGTGGAGTGGAGAATTACACTGACAGGCGTCTGGAAGCTCGGCATCATGCCTGTGGACTGAACGGTGGTGTTCCACAAAGCGTTCACCCTATCTACATTTGGTCTCCCTAATATAGAGGAAACCGCATCGTGTGCAACGAATACTGTATACAAAATTGCAAGAATACAAGTAATTCACTGTTTCACCTGGAAGGAGATTTTGGGACCTGGATGATGGGAAGGGGGTAGGTAAAAGGACACATGTTGCATCTCCTGCACTTGCATGGGAAGGTGACATGGGAAGGGGAGGGTCAGTTTAGGCTGATTGATGAGTGGATCAAGGTGTCACAGAGGAAGTGATCGCTTTGGAATGCTGGAAGATGAAGGAGGGGAAGATGTGATTGGTGGTGGGATCACTCTGGACGTGGCGAAAATGGCAGATAATGCTCCAATGAATGTGCAGGCTGGTGGGGTGAAAGGTGAGGCCAAGGGGATCACTATCGTGGTTCTGGGAGGGAGGTGAGATGTAGAAGTGCAGGAAAATGAATGGACATGGTCAAGGGCCATTTCAAACAACGTAGAGTGGAATCATAAGTTGAAGAAAAAGGAAGATATATCGGAAGCACTAATATGGAAGGTAGCATTGTCAGGAGAGATGCGACAAAGACAGAAACATATGGTGAATGGGAGAGAGTCCTTACAAGAAGCGGGATGGGAGGAAGTGTGGTCCAGGTAGCTGTGGGAGTCTGTGGAATCATAGTGGATGTCTGTTGATAGCCCATTTCAAGAAATGGAGACAAAGAAGTCGAGGAAGTGACGGGGCGAGTTGGAGATGTACCATGAGAAGGTGAGGGAACTGTGGAAATTGGAAGCAAAGTTAATGGAATTTTCCAGTT
Organism: Somniosus microcephalus; assembly: GCF_052327205.1. Taxonomy (NCBI): domain Eukaryota; kingdom Metazoa; phylum Chordata; class Chondrichthyes; order Squaliformes; family Somniosidae; genus Somniosus; species Somniosus microcephalus. Next base: position 91,077,487 of record NW_028225179.1, read on the forward strand.
CAGGGCGTCAGCAGGAAATTGCACCAATACAGTCATCAATGTACCAGATAAAGAGGTGAGGGAGGGGAACTGAGTAGGACTGGAACAATGTATGTTCCACAAATCACACAAAAAAACAGGCATAGCTAGGACCCATTTGTCTTTTAATCCCTCCTGCCTTCCATCCTCTCACAGGCCGTCCCTTTTGTTCTTTCGCCCCCTCCCCACTATCACTGCACCTACACTTGCTTAAAAATCTGTTACACCTATAACTATTTTCAGTTCTGACGAAGGGTCATCGACCTGAAACATTAACTCTGTTTCTCTCTCTACAGATGCTGCCTGACCTGCTGATTATTTCCAGCATTTTCTGTTTTTATTTTAGCTAGGACCCATGTGGGGTTTTGTGATCTCGCGATGTTGCGATCTCTGTGTTGGGAATTTTGGGTTTTGCAATGCATATTTCAAAGCAACAGAGTATAGTGGGGATTTCCGCTAGTGCGAGCTGCTGTGACTTCAACAAGATGTCTAAGCATCCAATCAAAATGCATAATTCTCAAAGACAGCGAACAAGGAAGTGGGTAAGCTCTTAAAATTCTAACTTGTTAAAAATGTTAGAGAGCAAAACAAAAATTGGAGCTTTCACATGGGGAAAAGGCAAAATTATATAAAGATGAACAAACTTTAAAAAATATAAATTTTTATCAAGTTTATTAAACAGTTAAATTTTTTATTAAAATCGATAAATTGACACTGCACAAAATTTAATGTGTTTTTTTCCAGGCCCATAACCTTTGTTTAGCAGTCAACATACTGTTAAAGCCCCAGTTACACCTAATCCCTTTGGGTTTGCCTTTTTGTCAGAAATTTAACAGTGTAATTACTGCAGAGAGCCAAAGATTTTGTCACTTTCCCTGATTTGAGTGATTACACTGATTCCCAGCTCTGTAGGTTGAGGGCCGGGGTGGGCACAGCCCAGCATGTGGTGGAGGAGTGAGAAACAAACCACAACTTCAGGATTTTCACATGAGCAAATCTCGAATTCGCGGTCAGTTTCAAAGGTGGAATGACTGCGAACGCTGTCAGTTCACAATAATCAGGACCACAAATTCCCGGCAACTATAATTAAACTGATTCCCATATAGATATTTAAGGTAAATATTGTAAATAAACTGATTCCCATATAGTTATTTAATGTAAATATTGTTATGAAACAGATTCCCGTATAGTTATTTAAATTAAATAGTGCAATTAAACTGATTACTTATATTATTTAATTTAACTACTGTAATGAGCTTTATTCCCTATATTTATTTATTGTAAAATTATTTACTTTAATTAACTATATGGAAATCAGTTTCATTATAATATGCAAAGTAACTAACTATATGGGAATAAATGTCATTAAAAGAATTATTTTACATAACTATATGATAATCAGTTTTATTACAATATTTAACTTGAATAACTATATGGGAATCATATTCCTGGTGGCTGCTCACACCATTCCCGACATTCCCAGTGTCCCCTCTCTCTATGGAAGCCAGCAATTTCCCTCCCATGCTCAGGAATCTCAGGGATTCTCTCTGTAGCTCACTCTCTTTCTTAAAGACGCACACTCACTGTTGTAAGGGGGGCATCTTTTAACTGGTTTATGGTAATTTACCTGGCCAGCAGCCTTTGCCTCTGAGCTCTGACCAATTCCAACCTTTTACCTGCTTTATGGTAATTCATCTTGTCAGCAGCCTTTTGCTGCTGCACTCTAAACCAATTTACAAAACAGAGGTTTCGAATCGCTACCCCTCCTTCAGTTCTGAGTGGAGGAACTTATAATTCATGATATTAAAACGGACAAGTGGTTTGGATGAGAGAAAAATCAAGTTTTATTACCTAAATAAACTACAATCAAAAGAATAAACTATACCACACGAACACAGTAATTACAGTAAAACTATATAACAGGGGGTTGCAGACGGTGAAAACGAGGGATAAAATGGCTCCAATGTTACTTAAACAATCTTAGCAATTACCCTTAAATCACCACCCCCTAAGTCCCGCTAGGTTGCCTTGCCGAGGAGTCAGAACACCCTGCTCACTTCCGGTCCCAGGAAGTACAGAGAGAGATAGCTTCTCAGCAGCTATCTTATATACCTGGTGAGCCCCCTGCCGTTCTGCCTTGCAAGGGCTGTGTGCAAAATTCCCACCCAAAGGGTCCAATACACAAGAGAAAGCTGTGATTGGCTAACTCAGAGTGGTTAGACTGGGTTGATGTGTCTTCCGGAGTTCCCTGGGCTGAAACAAAAGGGAAATACGACTGCTCTATTGTCCAGAATGCTAGGTGATTTAAACCCATTCAGTTCTTAAACTGTTCCCATTCAAGATCCAAAAGTCTCTTCTGCAGTTGCGATGTATCCACTCGATATACAAACAAATGCTAATAGCATTCAATTGCTTTGTAAACAAAGCATTGTCCTGTGGTCATCTGGAACCACAATTGATTGACAGTCTTGAGTGCTTAGCAAACAAAGTTCCTTTGTTGATGCTGGCAGTTTCAAGCACTCGATCTTAGAGTCAACATTGTAGAACGTTTTGTAAATAGGCATCGATTGTCCTGCTGCAGGGGGGGGGGTGGGGGCTCCCCTTTGATTGGCAGCTCCATTGAACCTTACTTCCAGACACAGAAAGCTGCTTTCCAAGTCCTTTGTCTTCTGCCATGTGGTGTGACAGCCATTTTTATCCCTGGAAATTTAAAAGCACAACGCCCAGGGATTCTTTAATCAAAAAAATTAATCTTCAGAACTGTAAATTATTGCGAATTCTTACAGTCTGCCATTGGATACTTCCAGCTTGCTTGTAGTATCCTCTTGAAGAAATGAGCAATGATTTCTGGCCCCTCACAAACAAACATCCCTGTATTTACCTAATAGCTAACTACCACTTAATCCCCCGACCTGTCTACTTCCCTTAAATTCGAGAAAAAAAACCATGGTATGGTAGGCATCTTACATATACATCAAATTACAATAAGGGATCTCATACCCCTACATGATTGTAAAATTATACAATGTAATCTAAATTTACCAACACCTTTTACATCATAACCTATTACAAAATGTTGCAATCTTAGTTACACAATGTAATCAAAATGATCCCAAGCACAGAGAGGGTCCAACGCCTCTGCTCGACTTGGAACTATGAAACAAAATATAAAAAAGCATTATACATTTCAAACAACATGCTTAAATAAACGACGATCATTATGTGCCAATGATGGGTCGCAAAATTCGAGTGGGTATTGCTCCTCCCACCCGGGCAGTAAAAGTACCTTCCACCCCCCTTTGATTGTCTTAAACTTTAAAACAGGCAGAATGGATTTACAGACCAGCCTGCTCCGCCAGCCCCGAGCCGTTCCCTTGTCCTATGTGTGGAGGTGGGGTACCCCTCCTGTTTAAAATATACCTTAGCACAGACCGAGACCAGGGAGCATGGGATCACGACTCCCAGTCCCTCCCCCTCCCGTCTTCCATCGACTGGCTGCAGAAAATGATGGGTGCCTGTGTGGCAGCACTCCCTGGCCCCACACAAACTTGGATCCCAGACCCGGCCACCCACTCATCCTTCCCAGCCACACTTACGCTCTTTGCCCGTGGGCCCCTGGGTGATTTACTCCCTCCCCCGACTGCACCCATGCAACCCTTGGGTCTCCCCCTCCTCTATACAATTTTTCCCGGGCCATCACCACCCACCCCTAGGGAACGTGTCCCTATCACAAGGTGCCCACGCTTCCCCATCATGACTCCTCAACATCGAGGTCTCCCACAAGTGAACTTCGGTCAGGATAGTGCTGAGTTGGGGGCCGTGCCCCACCCAGCTGGGGCCACCTCCTCCCCGTAGGAGGAATAGGCAAGTTCCTCCGGACCCTGTCCGGTTTTTCCCGAAGATCGCTGCGGGGTCTCCTGGATTCGTCCAGTGGCGAGGTGATCCCCAACATTCCGTATCCATATCTTCATTCGATGCCCAGCTCGGGCTGGGCGAACAGGCCGCTTCTTGGTCCAATCTCCTGCAAAAACTTAAAAGGACATGCAGCCAGGTCTCACTGACCTGCTGCCTTAGGTGGAGATATGGTCGGGTCCCTTGACCTCGGACCAAAATACAAATATTAGGCACACATGTAAACTTAAACTCTTTAAACTTAAACTTAAATCTAGTTATATCAACAAAATTTAAAATACACCTTAAAAGCACGCTATATTCACACCAAAGCTATAATACAAATGCCACCCATCCCCGGATGGCCAGGCTAATCTCTGGCATGGTCAGAGATTGCTGCTGGCTGCAGCAAAGCTGGACTGCCTCCTGTCTCTGGTCCCCCGCAGCTCATGGCTGTTGAGTGGGGGCTTCTGTTCTCTGGCTTCTCCCTGGCTCGGGAGTCCGTCGTACTCCACTGTAAAGTGGGTGACCATCCTTCCTTAGGCTGGGGCACCCGCTGAGACCTTCTGAGGAGTGTCTCTATTGGGGAAACTTTGGCTGGCGGACCCTGAGCTTGGGTCACAGCCCCAGCTGGCTGGGAACCTTCTCCCCCATGTCCAAATAGCCTGCACTGTATAATGTAACTGGCAGCCTGCCGGGGCAAATCTCTCTCTGGGTTTGTCTGCTCTTCCCTACCCACTCCTGTGCTGTGGGCAGGTATACTCTCACCACCGCTGATGGTGGCTGGAAATTTTCCTCCCCATGTTTAAGACCTGGTGTCAGCTCCCTCCCTTTGTCTCCTGCAAGAGGGATTGCTATCCCTGCACCCCCCGGGTCCCACATCATGGGGGGAACCACTCTAGAAGCTGGCTGAGAAGCTGGTCCCTTTAAAAAGGCCACTGCACCTGCGTGAATCTGCTGTTTGGAAGACTGGGGGATTCCTGTCTCCAGACCAGTGCCTGCGCATGCGCGGGCAGTTTCAGTGAATGAATGGGCAGCAGCCTGCTGATTTCTAATCACAGGCTGCTGTTTCTTTGTTTCTGAGCCACCAAACATGCTCAAGTTTAAACTTTGGTTCGAATTTAAGCTTTTGCCAAAATTTAGGTCCCACTGGGGTGGGGAAGTGTCCCAATTTGTGGGCAGGACAACCTGTCCCTGGAAGCAAGCCACATTGCCTGTCTTTGTAGGCTGTGAACTTGAACTTGCATGGACAGCAAACTCATGTTCCCTCACCCAGGTGTCTTTAAATGGGGAATTTTGGACCTGCCTTTCATCTGGGGCCAAAACTATCCCCTGTGTGCCTCCCTTGTCCCGGATTTCTGCTACTGGACCTGCTCTACAGGGGTCCCAGAACTCTCCTTCCATGTTCCCTGCCTTAAACAGCTTACTCTGAACATGAATGGCTCCTCCCCACACACAAGCCACAGTGCTTGCCTGTGAACTCGAGCTTGCTGTGGGCTGAGGATTGCTATTCTCAGGCTCACTCCTCACGGGCGGACCGTACCTCCGTTGCTGGAGGGGGTACACTGGTCCTGGTCCCCGCCTGCCTAACAGGACCTGCTGGTGTTCTCCTACCACCCCATTGTCCACCCCTCCTTGCTGCCAGAGCTCCTCAAGACTCGGAGCTGTGGGCTGCGGTCTTGGGGTCTCTAATTCCCAATCTAGCACCATTCTGGGTGCTGCCTGTGGGATGGTTCTACTTGGGCTGCCAATAAAGTCCAGCTGACCTGCCTTCGGGCTGATCAGACAAATCATCCCCTTTGATGCATTTAAAGCCATGTTAAGGCTTTCTATCTCTGCCCTGCAGGGGCCATGATCTGCTTCCTCAAACCTTACGGCGCAGGCCAGCTTATAAGCTGCCTTTACTGCCCTAAACTTCTCCTCCTGCTCTGTCACTTCTGAGGTGAGGCGGGCATTCTCTTCCCGCAGTCTCATCTCGCTCGTCTTTCCTCCAATAATTTGGTACTTTAGGAATTCTATCTCGTTCCTTGCATGGCTTTTTCCCTCGCTATCTTCTTGGGTGAGGTGTGCGATTTCCTCCTGTAGCCTCATCTCACAGTCCCTTGCCTCTGTGACTTCCTGCACAAGGCGCTCTATAAATGCCTGGCATTTCGTGACCTCTAGTGTGAGGCATGCACTCTCCCGCACTCTCATTCCACTAGCTCTGGCCTCATAAACCTCTCTGAGGCGTTCTACCTCCGCCTGGCATTTTTCAAGCTGGGACTCCTGATTCTTGGCCTCTTCAACCTCCTCCTGCACCCTCTTCTCACCCTTCTTAACCCAGCCACCTATACCCTGATAGGTCAGGCTACACACTGCCGCTAACATCCGCAGGGCTACCCACATACTGAAAACAACGAGAGAAACTATAGCTGATGCTTTCTCCAGATCCAGACCACCTATTAAATCAAAAACTGCCTCCACCCCTACCTGGCTTGCCATTTGGAAGGGGGGCATCTTTTAACTGGTTTATGGCAATTTACCTGGCCAGCAGCCTTTGCCTCTGAGCTCTGACCAATTCCAAACTTTTACCTGGTTTACGGCAATTCACCTGGTCAGCAGCCTTTTGCTGCTGCTCTCTAAACCAATTTACAAACAGCGGTTTCGAATCGCTACCCCTCCTTCAGTTCTGAGTGGAAGAACTTATAATTAATGATATTAAAACGGACAAGTGGTTTGGATGAGGGAAAAATCAAGTTTTATTACCTAAATAAACTATAATCAAAAGAATAAACTATACCACACGAACACAGTAATTACAGTAAAACTATATAACAGGGGGTTGCAGACGGCGAAAACGAGGGATAAAATGGCTCCAATGTTACTTAAACAATCTTAGCAATTACCCTTAAACACCACCCCCCTAAGTCCCGCTAGGTTGCCTTGCCGAGGAGTCAGAACACCCTGCTCACCTCTGGTCCCAGGAAGTAAAGAGAGAGATAGCTTCTCAGCAGCTATCTTATATACCTGGTGAGCCCCCTGCCATTCTGCCTTGCAAGGGCTGTGTGCAAAATTCCCACCCAAAGGGTCCAATACACAAGAAAAAGCTGTGATTGGCTAACTCAGAGTGGTTGGACTGGGTTGATGTGTCTTCCGGAGCTCCCTGGGCTGAAACAAAAGGGAAATACAACTGCTCTATTGTCCAGAATGCTAAGTGATTTAAACCCATTCAGTTCTTAAACTGTTCCCATTCAAGATCCAAAAGTCTCTTCTGCAGTTGAGATGTATCCACTCGATATACAAACAAATGCTAATAGCATTCAATTGCTTCGTAAACAAAGCATTGTCCTGTAGTCATCTGGAACCACAATTGATTGACAGTCTTGAGAGCTTAGCAAACAAAGTTCCTTTGCTGATGCTGGCAGTTTCAAGCACTCGACCTTAGAGTCAACATTGTAGAACGTTTTGTAAACAGGCATCGATTGTCCTGCTGCAGTGGGGGGTGGGGACTCCTCCTTGATTGGCAGCTCCATTGAACCTTACTTCCAGACACAGAAAGCTGCTTTCCAAGTCCTTTGTCTTCGGCCATGTGGTGTGACAGCCATTTTTATCCCTGGAAATTTAAAAGCACAACGCCCAGGGATATTTTAATCAAAAAAATTAATCTTCAGAACTGTAAATTATTGCAAATTTTTACACTGTTTACAATTTACTCAATATAACCTTCAGCTTAAAGTGTTTGAAATTTGTCCTCTCGCTATTCCTCATATCATTTTGAAGAAAAAAACACAGCTGAGCAGAAACTGCTCGAGCTGCAGAAAAATATTCGATCCATGTAACTGACTGAACGGTATTGATGCTTGCTGTTAAATGAGAGGTAAACCGGGGGCCTGAACATGGATATTGGATTGTGCATCCGTGAAATGGGAATGAAGATAGAGCTGTTGAAAGCCCATTTGTCCCATTGACCCCGAGTGTGAAGCCCAGGACCATCACAGTTTACTTGGAAAACGAGGAGGACAGATGACCTTTTACAATGTTGATGATTTGTCCAATCTGTACACTTTCACTGACAAATTCACTGAGAAACTCTTTCCTTTTTTGTATCCTGGAACGTGTGATGAGGGTAAAAATGCTGCTCCTCTTAAACTACGTCATTTGGAACCGTAGGTTCCTAAACTGATGTGTCAGAATACGAGGAGAATGTGCCCACTGCTGGGCGAATATTGCACATCTCACACAGTAAGTTCGAGACACAGCAGGAAACAGGACTGGTAAAGCAACGTGAGCTCCTGGAAGCTCGCACCAGCTGTCCAATCTGGAACTCTTCATTCCTGGTCATTCCATCATGAGAGGCCCTGCTGCTCTTTGTGAATCCAGGGTCCGTGTTCCAAATTCCAAGAGTCCGGTTCACAGTCAGGAAACCAGAGTAACGGGACCCCGGAGTCACATTGCACAGCTGGCATGCAGGCAAGGGTTAGCAGTACTAATAAAATACATAAAATTTTCTATAGTTTTATATAAATGCGTAAAGTTGGTTCTGGATGGGCTGAAGGAACAAGGGGGTCACTGAGTTACATCTCGTGGTTGTAATGAAAGAAGAACAGATCACCGTAAGAACTTGCATAACCTGGCTCCAGACCAGCTGAAAATCTCCATAACCTGGCTCAAGACCAGCTGAAGATCTCCATAACCAGGCTCCAGACCAGCTGAATATCTCCAAAACCTGGCTCCAGACCAGCTGAAGATCTCCAGAACCTGGCTCCAGACCAGCTGAAGATCTCCTTAACCTGGCTCCAGACCAGCTGAAGATCTCCATAACCAGGCTCCAGACCAGCTGTAGATCTCCAAAACCTGGCTCCAGACCAGCTGAAGATCTCCTCAACCTGGCTCCAGATCAGCTAACGACCTCCTTAACCTGGCTCCAGACCAGCTGAAGATCTCCTTAACCAGGCTCCAGGCCAGCTGAAGATCTCCGTAACCTGGCTCCAGACCAGCTGAAGATCTGCATAACATGGCCGCAGACCAGCTGAAGGTCTCCATAACCTGGCTCCAGACCAGCTGAAGGTCTCCAGGACCTGGCTCCAGACCAGCTGAAGATCTCCGTAACCTGGCTCCAGACCAGATGAAGATCTCCATAACCTGGCTCCAGACCAGTTGAAGATCTCTAAAACCTGGCTCCAGACCAGCTGAAGATGTCCATAACCAGGCCCCAGACCAGCTGTAGATCTCCAAAACCTGGCTCCAGACCAGCTGAAGATCTCCTTAACCAGGCTCCAGGCCGGCTGAAGACCTCCGTAACCTGGCTCCAGACCAGCTGAAGATCTCCATAACCTGGCCACAGACCAGCTGAAGATCTCCATAACCTGGCTCCAGACCAGCTGAAGATCTCCAGAACCTGGCTCCAGACCAGCTGAAGATCTCCTTAACCTGGCTCCAGACCAGCTGAAGATCTCCTTAACCTGGCTCCAGACCAGCTGAAGATCTCTAAAACCTGGTTCCAGACCAGCTGAAGATCTCTGAAACCTGGCTCCAGACCAGCTGAAGATCTCCATAACCAGGCTCCAGACCAGCTGTAGATCTCCAAAACCTGGCTCCAGACCAGCTGAAGATCTCCTTAACCAGGCTCCAGGCCAGCTGAAGATCTCCGTAACCTGGCTCCAGACCAGCTGAAGATCTCCATAACCTGGCCACAGACCAGCTGAAGATCTCCATAACCTGGCTCCAGACCAGCAGAAGATCGCCAGAACCTGGCTCCAGACCAGCTGAAGATCTCCTTAACCTGGATCCAGACCAGCTGAAGATCTCCTTCACCTGGCTCCAGACCAGTTGAAGATCTCCATAACCTGGCTCCAGACCAGCTGAAGACCTCCAGAACCTGGCTCCAGACCAGCTGATGATCTCCAAAACCTGGCTGCAGACCAGCTGAAGATCTCCTTAACCTGGTTCCAAACCAGCTAAAGATGTCCATAACCTGGCTCCAGACCAGCTGAAGATCTCCAAAACCTGGCTCCAGACCAGCTGAAGATCTCCTTAACCTGCCTCCAGACCAGCTTAAGAGCTCCTTAACCTGGCTCCAGACCAGCTGAAGATCTCCGTAACCTGGCTCCAGACCAGCTGAAGATCTCCGTAACCTGGCTCCAGACCAGCTGAAGATCTCCATAACCTGGCTCCAGACCAGCTGAAGATCTCCATAACCTGGCTCCAGACCAGCTGGAGATCTCCATAACTTGGCTCCAGACCAGCTGAAGATCTCCATAACCTGGCTCCAGACCGGCTGAAGATCTCCATAACCTGGCTCCAGACCAGCTGAAGATCTCCGTAACCTGGCTCCAGACCAGCTGAAGATCTCCGTAACCTGGCTCCAGACCAGCTGAAGATCTCCGTAACTTGGCTCCAGACCAGCTGAAGATCTCCGTAACTTGGCTCCAGACCAGCTGAAGATCTCCATAACTTGGCTCCAGACCAGCTGGAGATCTCCGTAACCTGGCTCCAGACCAGCTGAAGATCTCCATAACCTGGCTCCAGACCAGCTGAAGATCTCCATAACCTGGCTCCAGACCAGCTGAAGATCTCCATAACTTGGCCCCAGACAGGCTGAAGATCTCCATAACCTGTCCACAGACCAGCTGGAGATCTCCATAACCTGGCTCCAGATCAGCTGGAGATCTCCATAACTTGGCTCCAGACCGGCTGAAGATCTCCATAACCTGTCCACAGACCACGTGCTATATCACAACCCGGGGGCACCGAGATATTTTGATGGCCTGCGCAAGTCTAAGCCAATCAAGATTCGATGTAAATTTTTCGTTATCATGTTATTCTGGGACAGCCCTTTGTTTTCAGATAAGGGAACCCATTTTCTGAGTTCTTATTGTTAATACAATTCTAAATCCTGCAGCAATTGTGGATATCGTTTAATTCTATTGCGGCATTTTTCTGCTATATAATAAATCACTCTGTTGTTTATAAAGCCAAGGATTATGCCTGAAGTGCCTTATTAACTAAAAGAACCACTAAGTTAAATTAAAAGGAGTAGAGATTCTGTTTGTTTTACCAGTGCAATCCTGGTGAAATTAGCAGAACCAGTGCAAAAGCACGTGGAAACTCAAGTGTGAGTTACGTCAGCGGAAACAGACTTTCCACGATCTTTAGCGCTGCTTTAAAAGTCAATTATCCTGAAGCCGGCCCCACCCACAATGTTGGCCATGCCCCCAGAGCTAAACAATGAGCCTGCTGAGTTTCCGCCCATTGCGTCTGTTCGAGGAGGGTCTTCGAATTGAGCTTTTCTCAGGTGCACAGGCACCAGTCGGCATGTTATAAAAGTTTCTACAGGAAAAAACACTGATTTACTAAGAAACTGACTAGTGTACACCAATAAAACTACTCAATGGTTCAGTATAGTTTTTCAAGTTATTTTAAGTGCATTAAAATTCAGAGGTGGAAGTGATTCACTAACAGCTCCAACATTCATTTGCATTTCCCCCTGATTCCTTTGGTTCAAGGGAGAGAGGCTCTTCCTGGGTTGGACCACAGCAACCAAGTGGCCCAAATTGGCATCAGTCTCACTCTAGAGGGCCACCTTGGTCCAGTCGATGGCATGCTTGCCTTTGAATCAGACATTGGGTGCCCAATATTCGTGGGCTGGTGCACATCTCAAGCGGATTACCAGTCCTGGAGGGGGGTGGGGGCTGGAATTGGGAGTGGTTTCTGGAGACATCATAAGTTATGTTAAACGGTCACAGAAGTTGCAAGATAAATAAAAGTATTTTCCTTTTTATAGACACCTGCTTTATTGGACACTACCTGCAATCTGTTAGCTAATGTAATATCAATTTCAGAGACTATTAGTGTAATACCTTGACCACCATCACCGGCTTCCTCATCTTTATGTCTGCTTTTTCCAACCGTACTCCATTCATGTCCCCACTTTCCAGACTTTACTTTGACATTGGAGATGCAACCACCAGCTGATCTCTCAAGGGCCACAGCTGCTATGAGGCAAAAGCCATTTCATTTCCAGGCGGCTCCTACTGCAAGGCATCAACTATGCCCGCTGAACACAATGACACTGAAGTAACTATATAGAAAAGTAAGATGATGGACATTAAATAATTAAGAGCGTAGTCGCCAAAGCTGGGCATGGTGAAAGTAAAAATAATATTCGTTTTACAAAAGCATTAAGAACATTGGACACCCTGGAGAGATGTATGTTGGACGTATTGGGGATTTAAGGGTTAAAGTCGAACTTCTTTGCATCTTGGAACAGCAGTTCTTTCAAGATATACAGGATGGCTTTGAAATATCGTGTGAGGAATGCACAGTGAAAAGATGTGTGAGTGTGTCCCTGAGTAACATAAATCACCTGGGCATGATTCCTGAAAGGATTTCAATTTGGTATCAATGTACATTCTATTGAAAGTCAGGAAGGTGTAGGTGAGAATCACTGATTGATAGGTTTCCTCTGGAGATTTTTGTTTATTGCCTACAGAAATAATAATGTATTTGATAGCTTGGCAACTACCGAATATTGGGACATAAGAACATAAGAAATAGTGGCAGGAATTGATCACTTGGCCCATCGAGTCAGCTGCGCCATTCAATAAGATCATGGCTGATCTTGGGCGGAAAGTCACTTCCCTGCCCGCTCCCCATAACCCTTCACTCTTATCTTGCAAAAATCTGTCTATCTCCACCTTAAATGTATTTAATTAACCAGCCTCCACGGTTTTCTGGGGCAGAGAATTCCACAGATTTACGACCCTCTGAGTGAAGAAATTTCTCCTCATCTCAGTTCTAAAAGGGCGACCCGTTAATCTGAAACTATACCCCCGGGTTATAGATTTCCCCACGAGGGGAAACATCTTCTCTGCATGTATCTTGTCGAGCCCCCTCAGTACCTTATATGTTTCAATAAGATCACCTCTCATTCTTCTAAATTCCAATGAGTATAGGCCCAACCTGCTCAACCTGTCTTCATAAGTCAACCCCCTCATCTCTGGAATTAACCTAGTGTATCATCTCTGAACTGCCTCGAATGCAAGTATATCTTTCCTTAAAGAAGGATAACAAACTGAACGCAGGACTCAAGGTGTGGTCTCATCAATATCCTGTACAGATGTAGCAGGACTTCCCTGCTTTTATACTCTAAACCTCTTGCAATAAACGCCAACATTTCATTTGCCTTTGTGATTCCTTGCTGTACCTGCATACTAACATTATGTGTTTCATGCACAAGGACCCCCAGGTCCCTCTGAACTGTATCATTTTGTAATCTCTCTCCATTTAAATAATAATTTGCTTTTTTGTTTTTCCTGCCAAAGTGGATAACCTCGCACTTTACCACATTATATTCCATCTGCCAAATGTTTGCCCACTCACTTAGCCTGTCTATATCGCTTTGCAGATTCTTTCAGTCCTCTGCACAACGTGCTTTCCCATCCATTTTTGTATCATCTGCAAACTTTGCTACATTACACTCGGTCCCTTCATCCAAGCCATTAATGTAGATTGTAAATAGTTGAGGCCCCAGCACCGATCCCAGTGGCACCCCACTACTTACCGTTTCTGAACCGGAAAATGACACATTTATCCCTACTCTCTGCTTTCTGTTCGTTAGCCAATTCTCTATCCATGCTAATCTATTACCCCCAACCCCGTGAGCTCTTATCTTATGCAGTAACCATTTATCTGGCCCCTTATCGAATGCCTTCTGGAAATCCAAATACAACACATCCACTGCCTATCCTTTGTCGACCCTGCTCGTTACATCCTATAAGAACTCCAGTAAATTTGTTGAACATGATTTCCCTTTCATAAAGATATGCTGACTCTGCTTGTCTGCATTATGATTTTCCAAATGCCATGCTGCTGCTTCCTTAATGAAGGACTCCAGCATTTTTCCAACGACAGATGTTAGGCTTTCTGTCGCCCTCCTTTCTTAAATAGTGGTGTTACATTTGCGGTTTTCCAATCCGGTGGGACCGCTCCAGAGTCCAGGGAATTTTGGTATATTGCAACCAATGCATCGACTATCGCTGCAGCCATTTCTATTAAGACCCTGGGATGCAGGCCATCTAGTCCAGGGGACTTGTCATCTTTTAGTCGCATTATTTTACCAAGTACTTTTCCTTAGTGATAGTGATTTTCTTTAGTTCTCCACTCCCTGTGGCACCTTCATTGTCCATTATTGGGATGTTGTTAGTGTCTTCTACCGTGAAGACAGAGACAAAATATTTGGTCAGACTCTCTGCCATTTCCCTGTTCCCCATTATTAATTCCCCAGTCTCATCCTCTAAGGGACCAACGTTTACTTTAGCTACTCTCTTCCTTTATATATACCTGTGGAAGCTCTTACTTTCTCTTTTAATATTTCTTGCCAGTTTACTCTCATAATTCATCTTCTCTCACTTTATTATTATTTTATTCATCCTTTTCTGGTTTTTAAAAATTTCCCAATCCTCTGGCCTCCCACCAAGCTTTGCAACATTGTATGCCTTCGTTTTCAATTTGATACCATCCTTTACTTCCTTAGTTAGCCACGGATGGTGCTCCCTTTTTTAAAAGCTTTCTTTCTCACTGGAATATATTCTTGTTCAGAGTTATGAAATATCTCCTTAAATGTCTGCAAATGCATTTCAAATGTCTTACTTTTTAATTTATTTTTCCAGTCCACTTTATCCAGTTCTGCCCTCATGCCATTGTAATTGCCTTTGTTTAAAATCAGGACACTGGTTTGAGATACAACTTTCTCACCCTCCATAATGTGCTAGGAATCTATCCCGGATACACTGTATGAACTCATCCTCAAGGCTACCATGGCCAATTTGATTTGTCCAATCAATATGAGACCATGCTGGGGTGCTGAGAAAGAACGCCGATCTTTTGATCAGATAATTTAAAAGCCCAGGAATGGCTTGTATACGATGTCAAGTGTGGTATGATATTGGGATACTGGTCTGTGTGTGCAAATTTGATATATTGTGCAAGAGGCAACTATCATGTGCTAATGTATGGTAAATATGCACTGAAGAACGAGTCTCAGACATGCTCAGTTACTTGATAACAGTGCCACATGAAATGGTTAATGTGGTCCAGGAATGTGAGAATTTCTTTTTAAAGGCATTGACATAAGCTACATAGTGAAACCAAATTTATAATGAAGCAATATAGCGTTAAACGCACTGGTACCTATCAGATGGATGGGAATTGATGTAAAGAGGGACATAGAGTTTAAATTTCTAAAATTCAGGTTTGAATTCCTTTGAGTTGACAATGAAATTGGGATGACTGCAAAATAGTGGGAAATAGTACTTAGCAAAAATTTCTACGAGATGGATACTGTTAAAAGGGGAGCGGGGTAATTTTTTAAGTCCCTGATTTCTTGATATTACGGTACACTGTAGTGTTCTGTGCAATGTATTACGATTTTCTTTGTCTGTATCATGATGTGTAATATTAACCAAATGAAACTTATGTTAGATGAGCAATTTGATTGAGATAGATATGTGATGAAAATAATATTTAAAAGTTAGATATGCCCACGAGGATCACCAGGAGTTGTTGGAGATTAAGGTTGAGTAGTAAAGGTAACAATTATCTTGGATTAATTCTGCAATTTAAAAACCCTAATATTAAATGACTAATGGTGTATATGAAACGATATAGAGTTGGCATTGAAATTCGGACATGTACCTTTGGAAATCATGAATCGTGGGTGATAGTTTAAAACATATTGAACATAGTGAACTAGAATGATAAAGTATCAGAAGTCAAGCTCACTATATGAGCAAGCATCATTAGATATAATAAGTGGTGGATATGTTGGACATCATGGAGAGCTGTATGTTGGACATCTTGGGGAGTAAAGGGTTAATAGTCGATCTTCGTTGAGATATGAATGGGGATAGCGATGTAGGGATCAATGAAAACACCTCAAAAGGTACACTCAGATTGCAGAAAATTAAGCAGTCCAATTTCTGAGATGAAAATGCTAAAGCATGCCTGAGCTATCCCCGTACAGGGTCTGTTTGCATCAGCCATAAACTTTTCATACGTAATTGCTGGGCAGTTGGTGGGCATTTAGCCCAACTCTGTGTCAGCAATTGGGATTTGCAAGGCGGTGTTGATGATCTGTCAAGTTGTAACCTGACAGATTGCAAGTTGAGGATTCAGCGCATGTGCAAAAGCATGCGGAAATCACAAACATGCGGTCCATTTCAAAGGTGGTATGACACCACACTCACACAGTAGGGCCATTATACCTAACGTAAATTCTGGCCAATAATTATGAGGTCTACAGGAAGGATAGGGAAACTGGTAGAGGCGGGTGAGAGGTGGGTGAGCAGTATTAGTGATTCAGGATGAAATTAATTCAGTGATAAGAGAGGATATAACAAGAGGTAAGCAGGCAGTGGAGGATTTATGGTTGGAATTAAGAAATAGAAAATGCATTAAGGCTGTCGTGGGAGTTGTGTATACATCGCCTGATAATAGCTGTGAAATGGCAGAATGTATAAATACAGAGAATAGCTAAGTATATAATAAAGACAGCGTGGATTTAATGGGGGATTTAAACTTTCAGATATATTGGGATAAGCAGACTAGCTCATGTCAGAAAGGTAATGAACTTCTTGAGTGCATTCACAATAGGTTTCTGCAACAAAATGTCCTATAACCAATAAGGGGGGAGGCCGAATTAGATTTAGTAATGAGTACTGAGTCAGGTTTAGTTAACAGCCTAAGAGTGCATGAAGATTTATTTAATAGCAATCATAATATGATTGCGTTAAACGTTGTGTTTGAAAGGGAGAAACGTGAAACAGCTACTGAAATTCTTGTTTTAGGTAATGCCAAGTTCAACGGGATGAGGCAGAGACTGTCCACAGTAAATAGGAAATAATTTAACGTGATAGAGAAACAGTTTATACTCCTAGGGGCAAAGCTCTACTTGCCAACAATAAAAAACGCACTTGACGACAAAAGAGATAAGGTACAACATAAGACTAAAAGAAAAACTGTGCAAAATACAAATTGATCCAGGCGAATGGGAAAGATACAAAGAGCAACAAAAGGAGGCAAAATAGATAGTAAGATCCACAAAAAGTGAGTATATAAAGAAACATGCAATGGATATCAGAATCAATACAAATTTCTTTTACATTTATATTAGAAAAATAGGGTGGTCAAAAGCAATGTGGGCCTCTTAAAAATGATAACGGTGATTTTGTAAATGAAAATAAGGAAATATTTGACATGATGTATAAATATATTTTGTCGGTCTTTACAGTAGAGGAAGAGGACAGCATCCCAGACATCCCAGGGAATCTAATATTGAATTAGAGATAGGGAGTCACCAAAATTAACGTAAGCAAAATATCAGTAATGAAGAAATTAATGGCACTAAAGTGTAACAAATCCCCCGGATCAGATGATTTCCATCCCAGGAATTGAAAGGATGTCAGTGAAAACATTGCAGATGCTCCAGCTATAATCTCCAAAGTTCGCTCGATTCATGAACCGTTCCTTTAGATTGTAAAAATGTGCATGTCACGCCACTATTTAAGACAGGCGAGAGAGGGTAACCAGGGAATTATAGGCCACTTAGCCTAACATCTGTTGTTGGGAAATTACGAGTCTATAATGAAGGATACTGTAACTGAACACGTTGAAAATTTCCCGCTGATCAGAGAGAGCCAGCGTGCATTTGTAAACTGTAGATCATGGCTGACGAGCCTGAATTATTTTTATGAAGAGGTGGCTAAAGTAGTGGATAGTGGAATGTTCTTCATTTGTATTTCTTATTAGAATTAATGATGCAGCTAGAAGTAAAGGGTGCAATTGTGATTTCAGGTTTTTTAAATGGCTACTATTAATGCCATTCAAAACCTGATGTAATCATATAAGCAGCTTAGAACCAAGCGGAATGGAATGAGAGGCACACGGTGAGGGAACGAGTTTGAAGGAAATATGTAATTCAAGCCAAGCCATGCAGTATTGTCACTTAAGGTAACAAAGGTAGAGATTGGGAACACGTTTGTGCCTTCATGGATAGTGCTCGAAAATGATGTAAAAGTGGAGCAGCCTTGGCCCATTTCGGTAATAATTTAATTGACAACATTTATCGGCATTTGTTTACAGTAATCATACCTATGACATTAACAGTATCATGATCTTTGTGCGAGTATTGAATACTGGTGAGGGGGATGGCTCCTCTGGGGACTACAGCCAAAGACAAGTCCACAGCAAGGGTGGTGGCTCAGCTGTACGAGGGCAGAAGAAAGATCGGGAAAACAATAGTGATAGAAGATTCAATAGTTAGGGGAACAGACAGGCGTTTCTGCAGCCGCAGACATGTCTCCAGGATGGTATGTTGCCTCCTTGGTGCCAGTGTAAAGGATGTCACTGAGCGTCTGCAGAACATTCTGAGGGAGGAGGGTGAACAGCCAGAGGTCATTGTCCATATCGGTTTCAGCGACAAAGTTAGAAAGAGATATGAGGCCCTGCAGACAGATTTTAGGGAGCCTGGAAAGAGATTGAAAAACAGGACATCAAAGGCAGTAATCTCGGGATTACTCCCGGTGCCACAAGTGCGTGAGTATAGAAATAGGAATTTAGAGCAGATCAATGCGTGGCTGGAGAGATGGTGCAGCAGGGAGGGCCTCAGATTCCTGGGACATTGGAATGGGTCCAGAGGGAGGTGGGATCTGTACAAGCCGGACGGGCTGCACCTTAAAAGAGCCGGGACTAATATCCTCGCGGGGGGAGCGATTGCAAGTGTTGTTAGGAGTTTTTAAATTAATTTGGGTGGGGGAGGGCACCAGGATGTAGCCTTACAAATGAGAAACAAGGACTGGGAGAGAAAGGTAGCACTAGAGTAAGAAATAGTGCGCTATTAGGTGGGGTCAGATTAAGACAGAATACAAGAAAGTCTAAGATAGGTTTATAGTGCATGTGTGTAAACACACGAAGCGTAGTAAATAAGGTTGGTGCACTGCAGGCACAAATAGCCACATGGGAATCAGATGTCATAGCAATAATGGAGAGATGGCTCAAAAAAGAGCATGATTGGCCTTTAAATATTCCTGGATATAAAGTGACCAGGAAAGATAGGGAAGGAAAGAAATGCGGTGGGGCGGCTGTATTGATTAAGGAGAATGTTACAGCGCTGGAAAGAGACGATGCCCTGGAGGGTTAAGGACACAATCTATCTGGTTAGAGTTAAGAAGCAGCAGGGGTGGCATTACACTCCTGTATTCAATAGGCCACCAACTAGTGGGGAGGATATAGAGGAGCAAATTTGCAGGGAAAATACAGAGAGGTGCAAGAACTATAGAGTAGCAATAATGGGGGACTTCATCTATCCTAATATAGACTAGGAGAGTAATAGTGTAAAGGGCAGAGAGGGGGAAGAATTTCTGAAGTGTGTTCAGGAGAACTTCTTGATCATTACATTTCCGGCCTAATGAAAAAAGAGGCATTGCTGGATCTGGTTCTGGAGAATGAGGTGGGTCAAGTGGAGTAAGTGTCAGTAGGGGAACAACTAGGGAAAAGTCATCAGCATATCATAAGGTTTGGACAAGCTATGGAAAAGGACAGGGAACAATCTAGAGTAGCAACACTTAATTGGAGGAATCCCAATTTCAGTGGGTTGAGAACGGATCTGGCCCAGGTAAATTTGAATCAAAGATTGGCAGGCAAAACTGTTATCAAATAATGGGCTGCCTTTAAAGAGGAGATGGTTTGTGCACAGTCGATGGGAAAGGTAGGCAAACAAATTCTGCGCTCCCTGTGTGATGGAAGAGATAGAGAGTAAGATGAAGCAGAAAAGGGTGCATAAGACAGGTGTCAGGTTGAGAATACAAGTGAAAACCAGGCTGAATATAGAAAATTCAGAGGGGATGTGAAAAAGGAAAAAGGAGTGTCAAAGAGAGAATATGGGAATAGACAGGCAGCTAACATAAAAGGGAATCCAACAGTCTTCTGTAGCCATATAAATAGTAAACAGCACGTAAGGGGAGGGGTGGGGCCGAGTAGGTACCAAAAATGAGAACTATGCATGGTGGCAGAGGGCATGGCTGAGCCACTAAATGAGTACTTAATATCTGTCTTTACGAAGGAAGAAGATGCTGCCAAATTCATAGTGAAAGAGGAGGTATTTGGGATATGGGATGGGATAAAAATTGATAACGAGGAGGTTCTAGGAAGGCTGGCTGTGCTGATCCTAGATAAGTCACCAGGTCCGGATGGGATGCATTCTAGGATGTTGAGGGAATTAAAGGTGGAAATTGCGGAGCTACGGGCCATAATATTCCAATCCTCCTTAGATACGGGGGGTGATGCCATTGACTGGAGAATTGCATATGTTACACCCTTGTTCAAAAAAGTGTGTAAGGGTAAACCTAGCAACAATAGGCCAGTCAGTTCAACCTCGGTGGTGGGGAATCTTTTAGAAACAATAATTCAGGACAAAATTAAAAGTAACTTGGACAAGTGTGGATTAATTAAGGAAATCCAGCACGGATCTATTAAAGGGAAATCGTGCTTAACTAACTTGATCGAGTTTTTTGATGAGATAAGAGAGATGGTTGATGAGGGAAATGCAGTTGATGCGGTGTGCATGGCCTTCCAAAAGGCGTTTGTAAAAGTGCCACATTATCAGCTTGCAAGCAGAGTTGAAGCTCATGGAATAAAAGGGACAGTGGCAGCATGGATACGAAATTGTCAAAGTGACAGGAAACAGAAATTAGTGGTGAACGGTTGTTTTTCGGACTGAAGGAAGGTGTACAGTGGTGTTCCACAGCTGTCGCTGCGAGGACCACTGCTTTTCTTGATATATGTTACCAATTGGACTTATGTGTACAGGGCACTATTTCAACATTTTCGGAAGATACAAAACTTGGAAATACAGTGAACAGTGAGGAGGATAGTGGTAGTCTTCAAGAGGACATAGGCAGACTGGTGGAATGGGTGGACACGTGTCAGATGAAGTTTAACGCATAAAAGTGCGAAGTGGTACATTTTGGTAGAACAAACAAGGAGGGGTAATATGAAATAAAGGGTACAATTCTAAAGGGGGTGCATGAACAAAGAGAGCTGTTGACATATGTGCATAAATCTTTGAAGGTGGTAGGGCACATTTTGAAAGCGATTAAATTAAGCATACGGGACCCTGGGCTTCATAAATAGAGGCATAGAGAACAAAAGCAAGGAAGTTATGATGAACATTCATAGAACATCGATTCAGCTTCAACTGGAGTATTGTGTCCAATTCTGGGCACCGAACTTTAGGAAGGATGCAAAAGCCTTAGAGAGGGTGCAGAAAAGATTTATAAAGATGGTTCCAAGGATGTGGGACTTCAGTTACGTGGGTAGACTGGAGAAACTGGGGTTGTTCTCCTTAGAACCGAGAAGGTTGAGAGGAGATTCGATAGAGGTGTTCAAAAGCATGAGGGGGTCTAGGCAGAGTAGATAGAGAGAAACTCTTCCCATTGGTGTGTGGTAAACCACTGTTAACCTGTACATGCCTGTGTGGTAAACCACTGTTAACCCTGTACAAGTCCTGGCATGTCTCAGCCCCTGGCTCCACCCATAAGCCCGGGTATAAAGGTAACTCACCACCCTTCCCCCGGGAGCTCTTAGGATGGATTCACTAGCAGAGGCATGCTCAAGTTCTTAGTCAATAAAAGCCTACTTCAAAGTCCATTTCGTAGTCTTTGGTATTGTTGATAGCGCATCAATTTTATTGACTAATTTTCAACATGGAGCAAATCTTGAAGCCGGAATGTTTAGACCTGGATCCTCAAGCAGCAGATGCAGCCAATAACTTTGAACACTGGCTGAGCTTTTTCGAAGCCTTCCTGGAGGCCTCCAGCACTACTGTCACTACAGATGACGCGAAACAGCTTGTCTTGAACTCACGGGTGAGCCACCGAGTCTTCTCGATCATCCGAGACACCACTTCTTACGCGGCCGCCATCGCGACGCTAAAGGAACAATACGTGAGGCCTGTTAACGAGGTCTACGCCAGACATCTCCTGGCTACCCGAAAACAGCGCCCCGGGGAATCGGGCACTGAATATTTACTGGCACTGAGAATCCTCGGCCGGGACTGTAATTGCAAAGTGGAGACGGCCAAGGAATGCACGGAAGACTTGATCCGAGATGCCTACATAGCCGGCATCAGGTCCAACTATACTCGGCAGAGGCTGCTGGAACAGAGGGGGCTCGACCTGCAGAAGACGGTGGCCCTCGCTAACTCGTTAGACGTGGCCCTCCAGAACATGGACGCCTACCCCCCTGACCGGATGGCCGCGTGGATGCCACGGGAGCAGCCATCTTGGGACCTGGTAAGGCCACAAGCCGCCAGCAGCCCAACTACAGCTGCAATGACCAGAGGCCAGAAATGCTACTTCTGTGGCCAGGCCAAGCACCCCAGACAGCAATGCCCAGCAAAGGACGCGACTTGCTCCAAATGCGGCAAGAAAGGCCATTACGCGAGAGTGTGGAAGGCGAAATTGACCCCCAATTCCAGCAGCGCCGCGTGTGAACCGTACAGGCCGCCATTTTGGACCCCACCAACCACGTGTGAGCCGTGTGGGCCACCATTTTGGACACCACCAGCCGAGGGGGAGCCGCCATCTTGGACACCATCTCGGGACCAGGCCCTCGGCGTGGGCGAATACTACAGCGACCCACCGACCTCGATGATGGCCTCCATCACCCTGGACCAATCTAGGCCCCATCAACTAGCCAGGTCCATGATGAACGTAAAGGTAAATGGCCATGCCACAAATTGCCTTTTCGACTGCGGAAGCACGGAGAGCTTCATCCACCCCAACACAGTGCGACGCTACTCCCTATCGGTTATGCGCACACGCCACCAGGTCTTTATGGCCTCAAAGTCCCATACGGCGGACGTCGGCGGCTACTGTGTAGCGACTCTGACAGTGAACGGCGTGGAGTACAGTGAGTTTAAATTCCTCGTCCTGCCACAGCTCTGCGCTCCCGTACTGCTAGGATTAGACTTCCAGTGCCATCTGGAGAGCGTCACGATGGCATATGGCGGGCCCCTGCCCCCACTTACAGTCTGCAACCAGCAGAATTTAAACACGGTGCCGCACAAAGTATGCAGCCTGTCCACCCTGAAGGTCAAACCCCCCCGTTGTTCGCTAACCTCGCCAAAGACTGCAAGCCAATTGCTACTAAAAGCAGGCGGTACAGTGCCGGGGATAGGAGCTTTATTAAATCAGAAGTACAAAAGCTCCTGAGGGAAGGGATTATCGAGGGCAGCACCAGCCCATGGCGAGCCCAAGTGGTGGTAGTAAAGACCGGCGAAAAACAGCGCCTGGTTATTGATTACAGCAAGACGATCAATCAATACACGCAATTAGACGCATACCCACTTCCCCGCATATCTGACATGGTCAACCAGATAGCACAATACCGGGTATTCTCGACGATTGATCTGAAGTCGGCATACCACCAGCTCCCCATCAGGCCTGAGGACTAGCAGTACACGGCCTTCGAGGCTGATGGTCGCCTCTACCACTTCCTTCGAGTCCCCTTCGGCGTCACCAACGGGGTCTCGGTCTTCCAAAGGGAGATGGACCGGATGGTTGACCAGAACGCGCTGCAGGCCACCTTCCCCTATCTAGACAACATCACCATCTGCGGCCATGACCGGCAGGACCATGACGCTAACCTAGAAAAATTCCTCCGTACGGCCCAACGGCTGAATCTGACATACAACAGAGAAAAATGTATGTTCCGCACCGCACGCCTCACTATTCTTGGCTGTGTGGTGGAAAACGGAGTCATCGGCCCCGACCCCGACCGAATGCGCCCCCTCCTGGAACTCCCCACTCCCCACTGCCCAAAAGCCCTGAAGAGATGCCTCGGGTTCTTCTCTTACTACGCCCAGTGGGTGCCCAACTATGCGGGCAAAGCCCGGCCCCTCATCAAGTCAACCTCCTTCCCCCTGATGGCAGAGGCCCGTGCGGCCTTCACCCTCATAAAAGAGGACATTGCGAAGGCCACAATGCACACAGTGGATGAGTCCATCCCTTTCCAAGTGGAGAGCGATGCATCCGACTTCGCCCTAGCCGCAAATCTTAACCAGTCGGGGATACCCGTGGACTTCTTTTCACGGACCCTCCAGGGCCCTGAAATTCGACACGCCTCAGCCGAGAAGGATTCCCAGGCGATAGTGGAGGCTGTACGGCACTGGAGGCATTACCTGGCCGGTAAACATTTCACCCTGCTCACTGACCAACGGTCAGTAGCATTTATGTTTAACAACAGACAAAGGGGGAAAATCAAAAATGATAAGATATTGTGGTGGAGGATCGAGTTATCCACCTACAACTATGATATCTTATACCGGCCCGGGAAACTTAATGAGCCCCCAGACGCCCTATCCCGTGGGACATGTGCCAACGCACAAGTCGATAGGCTATGGACCCTCCACAATGATCTCTGCCACCCGGGGGTCACCAGGTTCTTCCACTTTATTAAAGCTCGCAACCTGCCTTACTCCATCGAGGAGGTCAGGACCATGACCAGGAACTGCCAGGTCTGCGCTGAATGCAAACCGCATTTTTATAGGCCAGACCGGGCACACCTGATTAAAGCCACCCGCCCCTTCGAACGTCTCAGCGTCGATTTCAAGGGGCCCCTTCCCTCCTCTGACCGCAACACGTACTTCCTCAATATTATTGACGAGTACTCCCATTTCCCCTTCACCACCCCCTGCCCGGACATGACCAGCGCCACAGTCATCAGGTGCCTCCATGACCTGTTCGCCATATTTGGCTTCCCCAATTACATCCACAGCGACAGGGGCTCGTCGTTCATGAGCGACGAGCTGCGCCAGTACCTGCTCGAGAAGGGCATAGCCACGAGCAGGACTACCAGCTACAACCCCCGGGGTAACGGACAGGTAGAGAGGGAGAACGCAACAGTGTGGAAGACCGCCATGCTCGCCCTAAAATCCAAGGGCCTCCCAATCTCCCGCTGGCAAGATGTCCTCCCCGATGCACTCCACTCCATACGATCACTGCTCTGTACTGCCACAAACGCCACCCTTCACGAGAAGATGTTCGTCTTCCCCAGGAAATCCACCTCGGGGACATCACTACCGCCATGGCTGACGTCTCCGGGACCTGTCCTGCTCAGGAAACACGTGAGGAGCCATAAGACGGACCCCCTGGTCGAAAAGGTTCACCTCCTCCACGCCAACCCACAGTACACCTAAGTGGCGTATCCTGACGGGCGGGAGGACACAGTCTCAATTCGAGACCTCGCACCCTCAGGTACCACCCGAAACACCGTCGATCACCATCCACTACCTCCACCCAACACCACTACCCACGATGCACCACCGGGGTGTCTACCACGAACTGACGACATGCCGGTGCCATCCCTACCCCGAGAGGATGACACGCCAGTGCTCCGTCCCACGCGAGAAGCGGCCGCGGGCAAAGAACCGCCGCAACTGGCACCACGAAGATCATTACGGCAGACAAGACCGCCAGAGAGACTTTCGTATACGAACTTCTGAAACACTTCACCCCGCCGGACTCTATTTTAAACGAGGGGTGAATGTGGTAAACCACTGTTAACCTGTACATGCCTGTGTGGTAAACCACTGTTAACCTGTACATGCCTGTGTGGTAAACCACTGTTAACCCTGTACAAGTCCTGGCATGTCTCAGCCCCTGGCTCCACCCCTAAGCCCGGGTATAAAGGTGACTCACCACCCTTCCCCCGGGAGCTCTTAGGATGGATTCACTAGCAGTGGCATGCTCTAGTTCTTAGTCAATAAAAGCCTACTTCAAAGTCCATTTCGTAGTCTTTGGTATTATTGATAGCGCATCATGGTGGAAGTGTCGAGAACCAGAGGAGACAGATTTAATGTGATTGGCAGAAGAAGCAAAGGCAACATGAGTTAAAACTTTTTTACCTGGTGAGTGGTTAGGACTTCAAATGCACCGGTTGAAATGGTGGTGGAGGCAGATTTAACCGTGGCCTTAAAAATGAAATGGGATAAGTACCTGAAGGGAAAAAAATGTAGGGCTACGGGGAAAGGGCGGGAGAGTGGGACTAGCTGAAGTGCTCTTGCAGAGAGCTGGCATGGGCTCGACAGACCGAATAGTCTCCTTGTGTGCTGTAACCATTCTATGATTCTATGATACTAATCTAGTGTAATGTTACATTAATTTGATTGCAGCACGTTTCATCAATCCGCAGGTATGATTTACCAATAATAAAAACTCAGGAAGTTAAATGTAAATTAATTTTGAGTTTTGGAGATGTACAAAGTTGCTGAGCGTTTTTTCCTCTCTAATTTAGGGAACTGGGTTAAAGTATGAACTGGGAGAATAATAACTGCAATTACTTTATTAAATTAATAACTTCAACTAGCTTAATAATATAAATAAAATAAGGTTAGATAGAGATGGCAGTGTCGGTGGTGTGTCGTAATTGCAGCATGTGGGAGTTGGTGGAGACCAATGAGATCCTGAGCAACCACACCTGTGGTAAGTATCTGCAGCTCGAGGAACATCGGCTCAGAGTTGTTGAGCTGGAGTCCGAGCTGCAGACATTGCGATGCATCAGGGAAGGGCAGCATTACCTGGACACTTTCTTCCAGGAGGCAGGCGCACTCCTTAATTTAGGCAGTACTTTAGAGTTAGGCAATGGTCAGGGGGAGGAGGATGTGACTGCGAGTCAGATATGGAGACCCAGAATATAGCGATGGAGGAGCCTCAGCCCTTGACCTTGTCCAACAGGTACGAGGTACTTGCTAACTGTATGGATAAGAACAAGGACTGCTGGGAGGATGTGCCAACTGACCACGGCACCATGGTACAGGAGATAATTCAAGTGGGTGGAGCAAAAAGGAATGTGGTAGTGGTAGGCGACAGTATAGTCAGGGCGATAGATATTGTTCTTTGCATCTGCGACAGGGACTACCGAAGGCTATGTTGCATGGCAAGGTTAGGGATATCTCTTCATGGCTGAAGAAGAACTTGGAGTGGGAGGGTGAGTGTCCAGTTCTTGTGGTCCATGTAGGAGCTAACGACATAGGTTAAACTACGATTGGGGTTCTGCTGAGGGAGTTGGAGGAGCTAGGATACAAATAAAAAAGCTGAAACTCAAAGGTAATAATTTCTGGATTTTTACCTAAGGCACGCACAATTTGACAGGGACAAACAGATTAGAGGTTTATATGCGTGGCACAAAGAGTGCTGTGTGAGGAATGGGTTTTGGGTAAAAATAATCAAAGTGGTTCAGGAAGTGAAAGAGAGGGTAACAACGGTAATAGGGCATAAGTGACTAAGGAGACATGAGCGGAAATTGGAAAAAAGTCAAAGCAAAAGGCACTAAATCAGAATGTGCGAAGCACTCACAAAAAATAGATGAATTAATGGCGCAGATAGAAATTAATAGGTTTAATCTAATAGCCATTAAAAAGATGTGGTTGGAAAGTGACCATGGTTGGGAAGTAAATATTACAGGGCACTTAACTTTTAGAAGGGGTAGTCAAAATGGAAAAGGAGAAGGATCAGCCCTGATAATAAGGGTTGCAATAAAAACAGTAGAGAGAAAGGATCTTAGCTCCGAAAATCAAGAAGTAGAATCAGTTTGGATAGTGCTAGAAACAGCAAGAGCCAGAGAACATTCGTGGGAGTTGTTAATAGGCCCCCAAGTAGTAGTTGTAATGTAGAGCGGAGAATAAATCAGGAAATTAGAGGCGCATGTAACAAGTGTATTAGAGTAATCATGGGGTACTCTAATCTACATATAGACTGGGCAATTTAAATTTGCAGTAATAGTGTGGAATACGAGTTCATGGAAATTATACAAGATAGTTTTCTAGATAAGTATGCTAAGGAACCAACTGGGGAACAGGTTATTTTGCATCTAGTATTGTGCAATGAGAAAGGGTTAATTCATAACCTTGTAGTAAAGGGGCCAGTAGGGAACAGTGAACAAGATAATTTAGAATTTTATACTGAATTTGAAAGTGATTTCGTTAAACAAGAAACTAGGGTCTTAAATTTAAACAAAGCAAATTATGTAATATGCGGGGCGAGTGCAAAACTACATTAAAAGGTATGATGGCAGACAAGCAATGGCTAGCATTTAAAGAATTAATACATAATTTACAGAAAATATACATTTCTTTAAAGTGCAAAAACCCCACAGGTAAAGTGGTCCCACCGTGGCTAACAAGGTAAGTTAAACGTAGCATTAGATCAAAGGAAGAGGCTTATAATGTTGGCAAAATGAGCAGTAAGCGTGAGGAGTGTGATGTTTTTAGAATTCAGCAAAAATGGAACAAGAAACTGATAATGAAAGATGAAAAAGAATTTGAAAGTAAGTTAGCAAAATACATAAACATATGGAAAACGTTTCTATAGGTATATACATAGGAAGAGATTAGTGAAAGTAAACTGGGCCCATTAAAGGCAGAGACATGGGAAATTATAATGGGCAATAAGGAAATGGCAGAGACATAAAACAAATAGTTTCTTTCGGTCTTCACAGTAGACGACATAAAAAACATTTTGGAAATAATGGGGAATCAAAGATCTCGAGAGAATGGGGAACTTAAAGAAAGCAGTATAAGTAAAGACATAGTACTGGAGAAATTAATGGGGCTAAGTGGCGACAAATCCCCTGGATCTGACGACCTGCATCCTAGGGTTTTAAAAGAGGTAGCTGCAGAGATAGTGGATGCACTGGTTTTAATTTTCCAGAATTCCATAGATTGTAGAGCAGTCCCCAATGACTCGAAGGTAGCAAACATAACCCCGATATTTAAGAAAGGAGGAAGAGAAAAAACGGTGAACTATAGGCCAGTTAGCCTAACATCAGCAGCAGGCAAAATGCTACAATCTGTCATTAAGGACATGGTAACAAGGTACGTAGAAAATCATAATATGATTAGGCAGAGTTTTATGAAAGGAAAATTGTGTTTGACAAATTTGATAGAGTTTTTTGAAGATGTATCTAGTAGGATGGATAAGGGGGAACCAGTGGATGCAGTGGATTTGATAAGGTGCCACACAAGAGATTATTACACAAAATTATGACTCATGGTATTTGGGGCAATATATTAGCATGGATTGATGATTGGTTAATGGACAGAAAACAGAGAGTAGGATTAAACGGGACTTTTTCAGGTTGGCAGGCACTAAATAATGGGGTACCACATGGATCAGTGCTTGGGCCTCAGCTATTTACAATCTATATCAATGACTTATGTGAAGGGACTGGGTGTAATGTATCCAAGCTTGCTGATGATACAACGTTTGGTGGGAATGTAAGCTGTGAGGAGGATGCAAAGAGGCTGGCGGGACATGTAGATGGGTTGACTGAGTGGGCAAGAGCATGGCAAATGTAAAACAATGTGGGGAAGTGTGACGTCATGTACTTTGGTAGGAAAAACATAAACGCAGAGTATTTTTTGATTGGTGAGAGACTGGAAAGTGATTGTATGTACAGAGGGAATTCAGTGTCCATGTACATGAATCACAGAAATGTAATATGCATAACCAGCAAGCAATTAGGAAGTCAAATGGTATGATAGCCTTTGTTACAAAGGAATTAAAGTATAAGAGTAAAGAAGTCTTACTACAATTAATACAGGTCATTGGTGAGGCCACACCCGGAGTACTGTGTACAGTTCTCTTCTCCTTACCTAAGAAAAGACCTACTTGACTGAGAGGGAGCGCAGCGAAGCATAACTAGACTGGTTCCTGGGATGAGGGGATTGCCCTATGAAGAGAGATTGAGTAGAGTAGGCCTATATTCCTTAGAGTTTAGAAAAATGAGATGTAATCTACTTGAAAAGTATGTAATTTTAAGCGGCTTGACAGGGTTAATGCTGGGGAAATGTTTCCCCTGGCTGGGGAATCTAGAATACGATGTCACCATCCCAGAATAAGGGGTCGGCCATTTAGAACTGAGATATCGAGAAATTTCTTGAATCAAAGGGCTGTGAATCATTGGAATTCTCTGCCCCAGAGAGCCATAGATGTTCAGTCGCTGAGTATATTCAAAGCAGAGACCGGTAAGTGTTTTGGAACAAAGGGAATTAAGGGATATGGGGATAGTATGGGAAGCTGGAGTTGAGGGAGAACATCAACCATGATCTTGTTGAATGGCGGAGCAGTCTGTAATTGCCAAATGGTCTACTCCAGCTCTTATCTATATATATAAAGCGGTTTGTCTCTCTGTCTGTCTGTCTGTTTGTCTGTCTGTCTGTCCGGCTATACAATCAAAGGTTATAGAGCGTACCTACACATATGTTATATCAAAAGAAAGCTTATCATTAGGGGAGTCTAATAGGTGTATTTACTTTTTGGTCACACAAAAATTGTTCAGACAGTATACAAAAAGTTTCAAAAAATGGCAACATTCCGCTCATTAGCATTGAGTGACGTGATGGTTGACCAATCGTACAGGGGATTAAACTGATGGTTGACCAATCGGTGTGTCACGGGGGGCGTTTCATTGCGTGTGTTGGCAGGCCTAATCATTCTGAGCTGAGGTGAGTGGTGGCCATCTTGATTCCTAATTGTTGACTTATTTTTCCCACTTTGTGTGTGTGTGGAGGGGATTTTGGGAGCGTGTTGAGGTGGGGAAGGGTTTCTCCAGCAACCGGGCCCGGGTCTGGGCCTCTCTCAAAGCCTGTAGCCCCTCAGGAGGGCGGGGTTGGGGGGAAGAAGTTTTTCCCCGGCAACCGGGCCCGGGCCTCTCTCACAGCCTGTAGCCGCTCAGGAATGCGGGGGAGGAGGGTTACCCCAGCAACCGGGCCTCTCTCACAGCCTGTAGCCGCTCAGGAGGGAGGAGGGTTACGCCGGCAACCGGCAGTGTCTCATTCTCCCCCCCAGTCTCTCTCTCTCTCTTCCCCGCGCAGCCCGAAAGCCCGGGGGAAGAGGGAAGCGAGCAGGTGAACGGCGGTGTCTCACTCTCTCTTCCCCGCGCAGCCCGAAAGCCCGGGCGAAGAGGGAAGCGAGCAGGTGAGTAGCGGCGTCTCTGTCTCCCCCCCACTGCAGCGAAAGGCGTTCGTCTGCCGCCCGGCCAACCGGGTCCAAAGGCCCACCGCGTTAACAATGAGGAACCCCGGGCTCGCTTCGGAGTGATGGGCACCCGGCCTCCCGATGGCGGACTAACTCCGTTCTGGTACCGGAAAGGAGGGAGAGACAGGGGGAGGGAGGGAGGCAGAGGGGAGGAGTGAGGGAGGGAGGGAGAGGGGAGGGAGGGAGAGGGGTGAGGAGAGGGGCAGGGAGGGAGAGGAGAGGGGAGGGAGGGAGACAGAGTAAAGCAGGGAGAGACAGGGGCAGGGAGAGAGAGAGGGTGAGGGAGGGAAAGAGTGAGGGGGTGGGACAGGGAGGGAGAGCTCGCCTTCTTCCTTCCTTCCTTACTTTGCAGGTGTCAATCGGGCCAGGCCTGAGGCGCTCCTTCCCCCCTCTCTCTCCAGGCTAATCCCGAACTAAATTCACCAGTCTCTCTCTCTCTCTTCCCCCTCGTCTCTCTCTCATTCCCCCAGTCTCTCTCTTCTCCCCGCAGTCTCTCTCTCTCTCTCTTGCAACAACAACATGCCCTCAAAAAACCCTCGGCACCACCGGGCAGTCCAGCTAGTTTCTTATATTCTTATTTTCTTATGTTGCAGGGGTCAGAATTTACTGTACCTAGTTAAACGTGCCCTCTGCTTAATTTCCATGAGATTTGCACGGCAAGTTTTTGCAAGTAGGACATTGAAATGGCGCTATCCGCCTAACATCTGGGACCTATGCGAATAGAGCAAGCAACTATGTACCTCCTTAACGAATCAGATCGAAGAATTGTTACGGAACAGCGCAGAGGCTGATCTAGGCAGTGTAAGTTGCAATAGTGAAATCTGTGTCAAACCAGGTACAGAAAACGAAATAAAGACAGGGAACAAAATATTGTATTAAGAGCGAGTGAACAGAAAAATTTAAAACGTATAATGGCACAGAATTTGTGGTCCAGATAAAGGTGATCTGGCAGCATTTGCCGTCATGCAGCCTTTGAAACTGACAGTTTCGAGATTTGGTGCATGATCATGTACTTGCAGAAATCCTGAATTTGAGGTCTGTCACTGACAGCTCCGACATAGGCTGTGCTGTGCCTACCACCCCCACAGAGCTGGCAATCTGCGTAATCAGCCAATCAGGGAAACAGCCAAAAATGTTGGCTCTTCCGCATTAAGTACGTTCTTAAATTCCCCACTAAAAGTTGGACCCAAAGAGATTAGGTGTAACTGAGGATTTATCAGCGGTATTACGTCTAAACAAATGTCCAGGCCCTGACAAACTAATTCTAATTCTGTGCAGCGAAAAATTTGTCAATTTTAATAGAAATAAAAAAAGTTAAGAAATTTTTCAGAATTTAAAAAAAAATTATTTATAAAATGTTTGTCCATCTTTATTTCAGATTTGCCTTTTCCCCATTTGAAAGCCCCAGTCATTATTTTGCTCTCTAATATTTAAAAAAAATAGAATTTAAAGAGCTTACTAACTTCCTCCCTTTCATTTCCTTTCCAGGTTTGAAAAAGGGTTCACCCGAAACGTCAACTCTAATTCCTCTCCACGGATGTTGCCTGGCCTGCTGAGTTTTTCCAGCATTTTCTGTTGCTATTACTAACTTCCTTGTTGGTTGTCCGTGAGAATTTGTCCTTTTGATTGGCTGCTTAGATTGCCTGTTGACGTCATACCAGTTCGCACAAGGGAGTCCCCACTAACATTCGTTGATTTGAATTGAATTTCAAAAAACTCGATGTGCTCGACACAGGGATTTGAGATCCTTGTGCGAAGTACACTTTGGGACGAGCTACGAATGGCTTCACTTCACCGCTGAACCCAAATTCCAGGCCAACATCAAATTTACATCAAATAATCATATGTGAATCAGTTTCTTTGCAATATTTGCATGGCATAACTAAATGGGAATCAATTTTATTACAATATTTACATTAAATAACTATAAGGAATCAGTTTAATTACATTATTTAAAGTTAATAATGATGTGGAATCAGTTTTATTACACTTTTTAGATTAAATAACTATATGGGAATAATTTTCTTTACAATAATTACATTAAATAACTGTGGGAATCAATTTGATTAGAATATTTACATTAAATAACTATATGGAAATAAGATTGATTAAAATATTTGCATTACATAACTATGTGGACTCCGCTTTATTACACTTTTTACGTTAAATAACTATATGGGGATCAGTTTCTTTACAATATTTACCTTAAATAATAAAATGGGAATCAATTTCGTTACCATGTCTACATTAAATAATGATCAGGAAGCTGTTTCATTACAATATTTAAATAAAGTAGCTAGATGGGAATCAGTTTTACTACAATATTTAAGTTAAATTTTGGAATCATATTCCTGGAGGGTGCTCACACCATTTCTGATATTCCCAGTGTCCCCTCACCCTATGGAAGCCAGCCATATTTTTCCCTTCCAGGCACAGGAACCTCAGGGATTCATTCTGTAGCTCACTCTCTCTCTTTTACATACACTCGCTGTTTAAAAATTACTCAATATAACCTTCAGCTTAAAGATTTTGAAATTTGTCCTCTCGCTATTCATCATATCATTTTGAAAAAACTACTGAGCAGAAACTGCTAAAAGCTGCAGAAAAATATTTCGATTAGTTACCTGACTGAACGGTATTGATGCACGTTGTGAAATTGGGTTCACTGCGCTTGTGCCAACCAAACAATCTGCATTCAGCCAACAGAATCAAAGCTCTGGGCGGCAAAAGCAGCTCAAAGCCCAGGCTTTAGGGAAAGGCTGAGGCCTTCAAATAAAAACTTTAATGGAAGCATTTAAAGACACAATGGATACATTTAAATATGTTATTGAGAACGTTGTTTTACTTTCATGGTGAACATCGGGTGTAGCCAGAGAGCCAGCCAATAGCAAAGAAGAGTTAAACCTAGGGCCTGAGCATGGATAATAGATTATGCATCTAAGAAATGAGAATCAATATAGAGCTGTTGAAAACCCATTTGTCCCACTGACCTCGAGTGTTAACCCCAGGACCATTGCCGTTTTCCTGGTCTATAAGGGAGGACAGGTGACCTTTTACAAAGCTGATGAAACGTCCAATCTCTACACTTTCACTGACACATTCACTGAGAAATTATTTCCTTTCTTGTATCCTGGATTGTACGATGAGGGTAAAAATGCTGCTACTCTTAAACTGCATCATTTTGAACCGTAGTTTCCTAAACTGATGTGTCAGAGTACGGAGAGAATGCATCCACAGCTGGGCAAATATTGCACATCTCACACGGTAACTTCGAGACACAGCAGGAAACAGCTCTGGGAAAAGGGCTTGGCAATAAATAGTGGGATTGAAAGTGTTGGGCTCGTGAACTTTAAGTGTTCCTTGCGTTGAACTCTTGGGCTGTGATCACGGACTGAGACGTGTGTTACTGTGCAGGATGAAGAGGTCCCAATGTGAGCTCCTGGACGCTCGCATCAGCTCTCCAATCTGGAACTCTTCACTCCAGGTCATTCCACCGTGAGTGGCCCTGCGGCACTTTGTGAATCCGGGGTCTCTGTTACAAATTCCAGCATTGCCATTCACTGTCAGGAAACGGGAGTAACTAGATCCCGGAGTCACATTGCACTGTTCGCACGCACAGGGGCTAGCAGTAGTAGAAATACATAAGATACAAAACTGTTTTATATAAATGGCCAAAATTTGTTCTGGACGAGCTGAAGCAACAAGGGGTCGCTGATTTACACCTAATGGTTGAAATAGGAGAAGAACAGATCACCATAGGAACTTCCATAACCTGGCTCCAGACCAGGTGACGATCCCCATAACCTGGCCACAGACCAGCTGAAGATCTCCATAACCTGGCTCCAGACCAGCTGAAGATCTCCGTAACCTGGCTCCAGACCAGCTGAAGATCTGCATAACCTGGCTCCAGACCAGGTGACGATCCCCATAACCTGGCCACAGACCAGCTGAAGATCTCTATAACCTGGCTCCAGAACAGCAGAAGATCTCCATAACCTGGCTCCAGACCAGCAGAAGATCTCCATAACCTGGCTCCAGACCAGCTGAAGATCTCTATAACCTGGCTCCAGACCAGCTGAAGATCTCCATAACCTGGCCACAGACCAGTTGAAGATCTCCAGAACCTGGCTCCAGACCAGCTGAAGATCTCCAGAACCTGGCTCCAGACCAGCTGAAGATCTCCTGAACCTGGCTCCAGTCCAGCTGAAGATCTCCAGAACCTGGCTCCAGACCAGCTGAAGATCTCCATAAACTGGCTCCAGACCAGCTGAAGATCTCCATAAACTGGCTCCAGACCAGCTGAAGATCCCCTTAACCTGGCTCCAGACCAGCTGAAGACCTCCATAACCTGGCTCCAGAACAGCAGAAGATCTCCATAACCTGGCCACAGACCAGTTGAAGATCTCCATAACCTGGCTCCAGACCTGCTGAAGATCTCCATAAACTGGCTCCAGACCAGCTGAAGATCCCCTTAACCTGGCTCCAGACCAGCTCAAGATCTCCATAACCTGGCTCCAGAACAGCAGAAGATCTCCAGAACCAGGCTACAGAACAGCAGAAGATCTCCATAACCTGGCCACAGACCAGTTGAAGATCTCCATAACCTGGCTCCAGACCTGCTGAAGATCTCCATAAACTGGCTCCAGACCAGCTGAAGATCCCCTTAACCTGGCTCCAGACCAGCTGAAGATCTCCATAACCTGGCTCCAGAACAGCAGAAGATCTCCATAACCTGGCTCCAGACCAGCTGAAGATCTCCATAACCTGGCCACAGACCAGTTGAAGATCTCCATAACCTGGCTCCAGACCTGCTGAAGATCTCCATAAACTGGCTCCAGACCAGCTGAAGATCCCCTTAACCTGGCTCCAGACCAGCTGAAGATCTCCATAACCTGGCTCCAGAACAGCAGAAGATCTCCATAACCAGTCTCCAGAACAGCAGAAGATCTCCATAACCTAGCCACAGACCAGTTGAAGATCTCCATAACCTGGCTGCAGACCAGCTGAAGATCTCTATAAACTGGCTCCAGACCAGCTGAAGATCACCATAACCTGGCTCCAGACCAGCTGAAGATCTCCATAACCAGGCTCCAGACCATCTGAAGATCCCCTTAACCTGTCTCCAGACCAGCTGAAGATCTCCATAATCTGGCTCCAGAACAGCAGTAGATCTCCATAACCTGGCTCCAGACCAGCTGAAGATCTCCATAACCTGGCCACAGACCAGTTGAAGATCTCCATAACCTGGCTCCAGACCTGCTGAAGATCTCCATAATCTGGCTCCAGACCAGCTGAAGATCCCCTTAACCTGGCTCCAGACCAGCTGAAGATCTCCATAACCTGGCTCCAGAACAGCAGAAGATCTCCATAACCAGGCTCCAGAACAGCAGAAGATCTCCATAACCTGGCCACAGACCAGTTGAAGATCTCCATAACCTGGCTCCAGACCAGCTGAAGATCTCCATAACCTGGCTCCAGACAAGCTGAAGATCTCTATAAACTGGTCCCAGACCAGCTGAAGATCTCCATAACCTGGCTCCAGACCAGCTGAAGATCTCCATAACCAGGCTCCAGACCAGCTGAAGATCCCCTTAACCTGGCTCCAGACCAGCTGAAGATCTCCTTAACCTGGCTCCAGACCAGGTGTTATATCACAACCCGAGGGCACCGAAATATCTTGAAGCCCACTGCAAGTCTGAGCCAAACATGGGTAGATGTAAAACTTTCATTAAGATGTTATTCTGGGACAGGCCTTTGTTTTCAGCTAAAGGAGCCCATTTTCGAGTTCTTATTGTTGTTAATACAATTCTAAATCCTGCTTCAATTGTATATATTGTTTAAATCTAATGTGGTAAATTTCATGCCATATTTTAAATCATTCGTTTGTTTATAAAGCCAAGGATTATGCCTGAAATTTGTTATTAGCTAAAAGAGCCACTGAGTAAAATTTAAAGGAGCAGAGTTTCTGTTTGTTGTCTCAATGCATTCCGGGTGAAATTAGCCGAACCAGTGCAAAAGATATGGAAACTCAAACGTGAGTTAAGTCAGCATAAACAGACTTTCCACAATCTTTAACGCTGGTTTAAAAGCCATTTTGCCCGAAGCCGGCCCCACCCACAAAGCTGGTCTCGCCCCAGATGGAAATAATGAGCCTGGCGTGTTTCCGCACATTGAGTCCATTCCAGGATTGTCTTCAAATTGAGCTTTTCTCAGGCGCTCAGGCACCAGTCGGCAGTGTATAAAAGTATCTACAGGTAAAAAAACGGATTTACTAAGAAACTGACCAATGTACAACATCAGTGGTTCAGTATCGTTTTTTAAGTCATTTTCAGTGCATTAAAATTCAGAGGTGGGAGTGACTCACTAACAGTTCAAACCCAGTTCACAGCTCCAACATTCATTTGTATTTTCCCCTGATTCCTTTGGTTCAAGGGAGAGTGGCTCTTCCCGGTTTGGACCACAACATCCAAGTGGCCCAAATTGCCACCAATCTCACTCTAGAGGGCCACCTTGGCCCAGTCGGTGGCACTCGTGCCTTTGAAGCAGACTTTGGGTGCATAGAGTTCCTGGTGCGTATCTCAAGCGGATTCCCAGTCCGAGGGTGGGGGGGGGCGGGCTCTGGAATTGGGACTGGACCCTGGAGCCATCCTAAATTCTTTCAGAGGCCGCAAAGATGATTTATAAATTCAAGTTCTTTCCTTCTTATAGACGTCTGCTTTATTGGACACTGTCTGCAATCTGTTAGCTAATGTAACATCGGTTTCAGAGACTATTAGTGCAATGGCTTCACCATTGTCACCGGCTTCCTCACCTTTTTATCTGCTTTTTCCAACCGTACTCCATTCATGCCCCCACTTTCAAGACCTTATTTTGACATTGGAGATGCAACCACCAGCTCATCACTTGTGGTTCACAGCTGCCGGGAGGCAAAGGCCATTTCATTTCCAGGGGGCTCCTGCTGCAAGGCATCAGGCATCCCCTCTGAACATGCTGCCACTGAAGGAACTATATAGAAAAGTAAGATGAAGGACATTAAATAATGAAGAGTGTAGTCGCCAAAACTGGCATGGTGGAAGTAAAATTAATATTAATTTTACAAAAGTATTAAGAGCATTGGACATCCTGGAGAGATGTACATTGGACATCTTGGGGAGTTAAGGGTTAAAATCGAACTTCTTTGCATCTTGGAACAACAATTATTTCAAGATATACAGGATGGCTTTGAAGTATCGTGAGAGGAATGCAGAGTGAAAAGATGTGTGAATGTGTCCCTGAGTAACATAAATCACCTGAGCATGATTCCTGAAAGGATTTCAATTTGGTATCGATGTACATTCTATTGAAAGTCGGGAAAGTGTAGCTGAGAATTACTGATTGATGGCTTCCTCTAGAGATTTTTGTTTATTTGCCTACAGAATGAATAATGTATTTGATAGCCTGGCAACTACCTGATATTGGGACCATGCAAGGGTGCTGAGACTGGACTCCGATCTTTTGATCAGATAATTTAAATGCCCAGGAATGGCTTGTACCTCATGTGAAGTGTGGTATGATATTGGGATACCGGTCTATGTGAAAATGTGGTATATTGTGCAAGAGGCAATTTGCATGGGGTAATGCAATTAGAATTAATAAGTGGTGGATATGTTGGACATCATGGAGAGCTGTATGTTGGACATCTTTGGGAGTTAAGGGTTAATAGTCGAGCTTCTTTGTAACTTTGAACAATAGTTCATCCAAGATATACAGGATGGCTTTTGAAGTATCGGGTGAGGAATGCATACTTTGTCTTCTGATACAGAAAGTGTTTGTGTAAGTAAAAACGTGACAGTAATGAAGTCCGCCATGAGTGATTAAATCCACCTTTAGGGGCTAGGTTAATAAACATAGGCAGAGGTATCCATTAGCTCTAGTATACAAAAATAACTGTTAATGAAGCTTGTTCTTCTGCAAGACTAGGAAAAGTTATATCAGGAAGTCTTGTTTGAGGGAAATAGCTTTTGAATAAGCACCTACGACCCTTTACATGAATAGACTGTTCTTGAAGGATTTGGGAACAGAAACATCATGAGGTCCTATCTATGACATGCACATGTGACGTTGGCAAATATGGCGTATGAAGGAGCACGGCTTTCAGTAGTTCTTCAGAGAGCTGGAAAGATACAGAAAACGAAAAGCTGCTCTCTCTGTATACAGTTAGGACGATCACTGTGCTGTCTATCAATCAAGTCTGTTCCGTATACTGCACCATCAACTGTTTCTTGCTAATTCAAAACGTGTTGTTGTGAATCATAGAAGGACAGAAGTTGAATGCTAACATTTATCACTAAAATGATTTGTTGCAATAAATTAATGAGATTGGTCCAATTGGAGAAATAAGATGGGCTTCCGACATGGTGCTGATGTTAAAGAGTCAAACGTGAGAATGTGATTTAGATCAAACTGTTTCACGGGGGTCACTATAATGTTACGACTGTTAATGCTTAGGGTTTGGAAATTATTCAGGTGAAGTTGTTCCTAATCTGCTGTTGTGCATGACCAGGCTCCCAGGCTTGTTTACCAAGCTCAGCCTTCTACTCTGGCTCTGTAACATCAGTCTACTGACCCTGATTTTTTGGGGCATAGTATAGGACCTCTTCGGAATCACTTGGGTGTTTGCAGCATTGTGTAACATGCAGCAGGTCTCTCTGCTGTAGGAGATTGTGATGACCAGTACCGCAGGCTATCCAGGCACCTGAAACTTGTTCTTACCTGTGGATCAGTAGGAGCAGGAATTCTCCTCTGAGTCACACAAGGATTCCTTGGATGTCCCCTACCTTGGGCTCCTCCCTTCCCTGACCACGTTCTCAGTCCATCCACTTACCTTGTTCTGGGAAGCGGTTCCTTGAAGGTGCCAAGCTGCACCCTTCTGCCACGTGGTTTTACCGGCCTGGCAGCAGCTTGTCACCGATTTCCCGGCAGTTTTCGGGAGGTAACACAGCAGGTGGTGGACTACTTATTCCCCACCGTTATAATCGGCGGAGCCTGCGCACTGCTTCTCCCAAACAAGTGCACCATTCACTCTCCCACCCTAGAATTAACATAAGGTCAATAAGAAACATAATTTCCGTTGCTGCTCTGGCCCAAACATTAATCGCTCTGTCGACTGTGCCCAGCATTTCAGATCTACAGTCAGAACTAAAGAAATTGCCCAGATATTCCCATCATTACGGGTGGACACGCACTGTGTACCCACCCATAGGGACATCGGAAATGCCGGTTTCAGGCATGCACATCGCATGCGCTGAAAGCCGGCATTTCCGATCTGTCAAGTATCGTCTTTTTGGGGTGATCCCAATTCATATATTTGACAGGTCTTCCTGTCAAGTTTATGAAGGGAGATTCTCTTCTGTGATTGGATCCCCTTGGCCCACTTGATGCCAGAGACGCTGCGAACTGCCTGCGCCCCTGGGATACGTGGGCTCTGCACACTTGGAGTTTGGAGAGGCCCAGGAGTGGAAGCGTGTGCGTCCCGGGAGCCCTCAGCTAAGTTCATAGTAATACGGGCCATTAAATCCTGAGATGGATGTGTTCAATTAATCTGTTCAATTCACCAAAGTCAGAGGTCGACAGACTTCACAGTTTGTGACGCAGTTTTAAGATCTATATATATTGGCTCCTTCCAATAAAAGGGAGTTTAATTGTTCTCCAATCTGAGACATTAAATCACCCGACATAAGACATATGTATTAACATTCAAAATAGATAGTCTTCTTAAAATCACAACTAGTTACGTTTCTGCTTCGTGAATTTCCAAATAAAGGCATGGACAAAGCAATAAAATCCATAAATATGATATGATGTTTATTTTTTACACAGACGGAGAGGTCTGCACAGTTAATGTCATCACTGCCATGACAACAATGGAATTCTCCTAATGAAATTTCACGACCTTGTATAGCTGAGCGTTTTAGAGTGTTTACTCAACTGACATTCGAATGGTCAAACTGGTCAATCAACCGTTAATCCCTCTTTTACCTCTGCGCAATATCTGTTAATACTTCCTGAAATCTAACATTTCTGCATATCAGTGGGGCTGCTCAGCTGTATACAACAGACTATAACACTTTCTGAGTGTATCTGAATGTTCTTCAATCTCACCGGTAGCATTGAGCCCCCTTAATATAAATTATATATATAGCATAAATTAAAGAAGATAGAGAACATTTTTGATGTAACTAAGATCTAGAGAAAGCTAATCCATCAAAATATGCGCATTTATTCCATCAAATGCCTTGCATGAATCTGTAATTAATATCCTCAGCTTGAGGAGTCTTGTACCATGAGAGCAGTAATGGAGATGTCGAAATATTTTGTTTGTAACATATGTTGACAATAATATTCTAGAGTCCTTACTCTTTTAATGGGCAAAGTCATTGCAAAATATCTCTGATCAGTAGCAGTGAATATGACTCTGTTTGTTCAAATGATTGTAACTAATGAGAATTATTGTGCAATGCTCGTGTGTCACTTGAGGTTTCTCTTAGGTATAAATAAGGCCTTAGTTTGAAAGCAAAGATCTGCCTTTGCATAACAGTTACAGGCAACGTCGCTTCTCCCCGAATATGGGACAGCCGGGGATCATACAGATAGAAAACATTTACTATCCAATTATTGCAATAGTCGATGTTCCTGGTAAGCCGCTTATAATCAGCTAATGCTCATCTTTAACAGTGCTTCACTGTGTCACTGTTCCTGCTGTCGAGGTAATGATATTATGGCCCAGTAATTCCTCTCTGAACGCGTGAGTATGGTCGGGGTACTCACGCGTCTGGCCGGAGGAAATGCCCGTGTTCAGCATGCACAGCGCATGTGGGGAAAACCGGCATTTCCAGTCCTCTGAGCGAAGGGGTTCAGAGGCACAGCGCGTGCGACTGCACAGGCAGCGCTTGCGCAGTGAACTTCCTCGATGTCATTCATGGATTCAGTGAGGGTAAGTCCTTACAAGTTACACTTGAAAAAAGCATGTGTAAAGTTGCTCCAAGGCTGCGGAGGAAGATATATTTTATCGTGGAGCTTCTGAAAGGCAATATTTTTGTTTGGGAAAGGGAGGAAAGTTATTTTAAGAAATGCTGAGGTAAGTTTTAAAGTTTAAATTTTTTTTTTAAACGGCTTTTCAGTACGGTAGGTAGAAGGAGCAATTGTGGCTGTGTGAATTGAATGTGAGAATGAGTGTTCTAAAATGAGTAATGTAACATTTCCAACACTTTTAAGAAAGAAACTATTCATCAGTAATAAGTAATTATGTATGTATGTCCGCATATATTCCTTTACGTATATGTATGTATGTTTTATATTCCTTTACTTATGTGTATGAATGTATGTTTTTAATTATGATTTTCCAATAAGTTACTTTCTCTGAAAGTCATAATTAAATACATACATTCATTACACATAAGTAAAGGAATATATACATACACGCAAAGGAATATGTACAGACATACATACATAATTACTTAAAAGAATATATTACTGATGAAAAGTTTCTTTCTTAAAAATGTTGGAGTCATTTTCACATTTAATAAACACAGCAAATTCAATTCAAATAGCCACAATTGATCCTTCTACCTACAGTACTGAAAACCCGTTTTAAAAAACAAAAATAAACTTTAAAACTTACCTCAGCATTTCTTAAAATAACTTTCCTCCCTTTCCCAAACAAAAATATTGCCTTTCAGAAGCTCCACGATAAGAAATATCTTCCTCCGCAGCCTCTGGAGCAACTGTACTCATGCTTTTTTCATGTGTAATTTGTAACGACTTGACCTCACTGAAAGCATGAATGAAACCGGCGAATTTTACTGCGTACGCGCTGCCTGTACAGTCGCACGCATTCTGCCTCTGAACCCCTTCGTTCAGAGGACAGGAAATGCAGGTTTTCCCCGCATGCGCTGTGCATGCTGAAAACCGGCATTTCCTCCGGCCAGACGCGTAAGTACCCCAACCGTACT
Organism: Somniosus microcephalus; assembly: GCF_052327205.1. NCBI lineage: Eukaryota > Metazoa > Chordata > Chondrichthyes > Squaliformes > Somniosidae > Somniosus > Somniosus microcephalus. The sequence continues at coordinate 91,120,457 of NW_028225179.1, forward strand.
CGCGCGTTTGGAAGGGAATTACTGGGCCAACATTTTACATGTCAATAAAATGAAAAATTTAACAATTGCATGATTTGCCCCCTTGCACCTGCGACTGAGGGTCCAAGGAGGTGCATTGCGCAAGAGGTCATTGTCATAGATATCCTCACACTGTTCCCTTTCGGGAACTGTATGAAGTGGTGGAAGGATTTCTGGCCACGTTAACACTCCTTCCGTGACCATAACCATCTTCATACCAGCCATTAGGGTGGTTAGTCCTATGGCGTGATGGTTTTACAGGCTCCCACAACCCATCTGAGGGGGGGGGCACCCACACCCGCGGACACAAGTATCCCGCTGGATGTCCACCCAGAATTTATAGTTGGAGCTCCGACTCCACTTGCCGGGACTGTCTGGAGCGGGGTTCGAAACCCTACTCCTTCTGGCCCAGCAGCGGGGATGCTTACCGCTACGCAAAAGGCCCACTCCGCGCAAAAGGTGACACCCATATGTTTCCTGCGCCTTTTCCATCCCCGTGACTGGAGCCCTATGCTGCCACTTGAAAGACCAAGCTATCATCTGTCCTTTTTGCGGCGCCTTTGACTTCTCATTACCAATGATGAGCAGGCGCTGTGCCTCCACCTCGTTGAGGAGATTGCTGAGGTCATCATCAGTTCAATTGTGAGTTCTTTTAATGCTGTGAATTGTGCTCATTCCAGCCATTTCACGTTGCTAATCGGATTGGGCCTTTGGCATAGCGGTAGGATCCCCACCGCTGGACCAAATGGGGTAGGGTTTCGAACCCTGCTCCAGACAGTCCCGGCAAGTGGAGTCGGAGCTCCCGCTCTAAATTCTGGGTTGACATCCAGTGTGATATTTGCGTCCGTGGGTGTGGGTAGTCCCCCCTCCTTGTATAGCTTGTGGGAGCCCATAAAAGCCTCCTGCCATAGGACTAACCACCCTAATGGCTGGTTCAAAGATGGTTATGGTCACAGAATGAGCGTTAATCACGGCCATAAATCCTTCCACCACTTCATACAGTTCCCCAAAGAGAACAGTGTGAAGACACGCATGACGACGACATTGCTAAATAAATAAATGGAATAATAAAAATTCTTTTGGGGCTTTTAAAAGTCTTTAAGTTGCTTTAATTCTGTTTAAAACTACTTCAGATTCTTCAAAATAATGTAAACGTTTTTAAAAGTTTATAAAAGTTACCAAAAGCTTCATAAAAATACCAAAAACCTATTTAAAATGCTGCTTTGCATGTAAAAATGCTTAGCAGCTTGTGAGAAACATTGGGGGCGTGTCCTATTAAACTGAGACCTCAAGGGGCGTGTCTCAGTTGCACAGCGCGCTCCAGGCTTCACGCTGGCTGCACTCCTGGGCGGCGTGACGTCAGACGCTGCCCGGGAGTCAACATCTTAAAACAACAATTCCAGGCGTCCCTGAAGCTCAACGGCCGGCGCGTCGGGTAAGTGCATATCGGGGGCTTGCACGCGTGGCAAGCCCCCGACCCGAATTTCTGGGCCATTATCATTGCTCTCTGTCTCGTTTATGCCGATAATATTTCCTACGCATATCAATGATCTCGGATTCTATCTCTCATTTGATATTATCTACCACTCACAAACTGAGCGTGTTTTGATAGTTAGCCGGGAATTTTTTGCCGTCACTCTGTAACAAAGCACGATTTTTTTTGGTGTTATGATGTTTAATTACAAATATAAGAAGTCACACAACACCAGGTTATAGTCCAACAGCTTTATTTGAAATCACAAGCTTTCGGAGCGCTGCTCCTTCGTCAGGTGAAGTGGAGAAATGCATAGGGACACAACTTATATAGTCAGAGAATCATGCCAGATGTTTACAGACAATCAATGATCCGGAACAGCAGACAGAGGGATCCGCAGTGCAGCAACCGAAGAAGAAAGAGTCAAATTGGACCCCTCCGGAGGGTCGCTGCCCTGAGCTTGACATGTATGCTCAAGCTGTCAGGAGATGCATCAACGCCAGATTCATCAGCCGCACACACAAGACAGTCCAGAATGTCACTCGAGCACAACACAACGCCATCCACGCTCTCAAGACCAACCGCAACATCGTCATCAAACCAGGTGACAAAGGAGGTGCCATCGTCATACAGAACAGAACAGACTATTGCAAAGAAGTATACCGACAACTGGACAACCAGGAACACTACAGACAGTTACCCGCAGATCCGACCAAAGAACACACCCGCCAACTCAACAGATTGATCAAAACCTTCGATCCAGACCTTCAAAGCATCCTACATGCTCTCACCCCACGTACTCCCCACGTGGGAGACTCCTACTGCCTCCCAAAGATACACAAAGCCAACACACCTGGACGTCCTATCGCATCAGGCAATGGAACCCTGTGTGAGAACCTCTCTGGATATGTCGAGGGCATCCTGAAACCCATCGTACAGGGAACCCCCAGCTTCTGTCGTAACACTACAGACTTCTTACAGAAGCTCAGCACCCACGGACCAGTTGAACCAGGAACACGCCTCGCCACAATGGACGTCTCGGCACTCTACACCAGTATCCCCCACGATGACGGCATCGCTGCGACAGCCTCAGTACTCAACACCAACAACAGCCAATCTCCAGACGCCATCCTACAACTCATCCGCTTCATCCTTGACCACAATGTCTTCACCTTCGACAACCAGTTTTTTACCCAAACACACGGAACAGCCATGGGGACCAAATTCGCACCCTAATACGCAAACATCTTCATGCATAAGTTCGAGCAAGACTTCTTCGCTGCACAGGATCTCCAACCAACGCTATACACCAGATACATCGATGACATTTTCTTCCTATGGACCCACGGTGAAGAATCACTGAAAAGACTACACGATAACATCAACAAGTTCCATCCCACCATCAAACTCACCATGGACTACTCCTCAGAATCAGCCTCATTCCTGGACACACGAATCTCCATCAAAGACGGACACCTCAGCACTTCACTCTACCGCAAGCCCACGGACAACCTCACGAAGCTTCACTTCTCCAGCTTCCACCCTAACCACGTTAAAGAAGCCATCCCCTATGGACAAGCCCTGCGAATACACAGGATCTGCTCAGACGAGGAGCAACGCGATGGACACCTACAGACACTGAAAGACGCCCTTGTAAGAACGGGATATGACGCTCGACTCGTCGATCGACAGTTCCGACGGGCCACAGCGAAAAATCGCATAGACCTCCTCAGAAGACAAACACGGGACACAACCAACAGAGTACCCTTCATCGTCCAGTACTTCCCCGGAGCGGAGAAACTACGCCATGTTCTTCGCAGCCTTCAACATGTCATCGATGACGATGAACACCTCGCTAAGGCCATCCCCACACCTCCACTACTCGCTTTCAAACAGCCGCCTAACCTCAAACAGACCATCATTCGCAGCAAATTACCCAGCTTTCAGGAGAACAGCGACCACGACACCACACAACCCTGCCACAGCAACCTCTGCAAGACATGCCAGATCATCAACACAGATACCATCATCACACGTGAGGACACCACCCACCAGGTACATGGTACATACTCATGTGACTCGGCCAACGTTGTCTACCTCATACATTGCAGGAAAGGATGCCCCGGAGCATGGTACATCGGCGAGACCATGCAGACACTGTGACAACGGATGAACGGACACCGCACAACAATCACCAGGCAGGAGTGTTCCCTCACAGTCGGGGAACACTTCAGCAGTCAAGGACATTCAGCCTCCGATCTTCGGGTAAGCATTCTCCAAGGTGGCCTTCGAGACACACGACAACGCAAAATCGTCGAGCAGAAACTGATAGCCAAGTTCCGCACCCATGAGGACGGCCTCAACCGAGATCTTGGGTTCATGTCACGCTACATGTAACCCCACCTGATGCAGGGTCATCCAGACTCGAGTCGACATTGGCTTGTTCTCTCTACACAGATGCGGCCGGACCTGCTGTGATTTCCAGCCAAAAAAAATGTTTTTTTCTTTTTTTGTTTTTCATACAAACCCCAGCATCTGCAATATTTGACCCCTTGTCACCCCACCTCATTGTTCTTTGATGTAATGCTTCCCTGACTGACCTGTTTGGACACCATTCACACCTTTGACTGCTGTGATTATCTCTCTGCCGAGGTGTGATATATGGCAGTTGGAAAGGTTACCTGTAAACATCTGGCATGATTCTCTGACTATATAAGCTGTGTCTTTATGCATTTCTCCACTTCACCTGATGAAGGAGCAGCGCTCCGAAAGCTTGTGATTTCAAATAAAGCTGTTGGACTATAACCTGGTGTTGTGTGACTTCTTACATTTGTCCACCCCAGTCCAACTCCGGCATCTCCACACCATAATTACAAATAAGAAGGGAACATTTGAATTCAAATTAAATTGGCCAAGCTGTACCATTACGGAAATTCGATTGCTGCCAGGGCAGTGGTGAACTAAACTCTGCAGACCCGTCAGGCTGTGCAAAAGGAAACATTGAATCTGCATCGCGTTTATTTGCTTTTCTCCGAGCCTTTGTTTGGAAATAAACTGAGAAGGAAAAAATATAGATACTTAGTGAAGAGAACTGCCAGGTTGTAAGGCCAGTGCATATGGATTGCCAACTAATAGAGGTGACTGATTTAATCTTTCTGATTGTGGTACAATAAGGCAAATTTTCGAGAAAGGTGCAAGTATATATAGAAAATATAAAATTGTCTCACAAGCTATAAGGTTTGTCCACCCCTCTTTTCTACACTTCACGGTACTGTATGTAGCCAATTATATTACCAGTGCCACATTCTAAGTTTAATATTGCCTTCAAATGTGACTGGAGATCTGAAATCTGTGGGTTCACTAGAAATTTTAATTATCCATCCTGGGGAATGTCTAGGTAAGATGTCTTCATTCCAAAATCGTGGTGCCTTATGAAACTATATAATTCTCCCACGGGAGGGTAAATTGCAACCTTCTGAGTAAATAACTGCAGATATTAAAGTACATTACACGGCATCCTGATATGAGTTAACCAATCGATGTATTGTGCAGCCTGTGATTAAACACTGTTCGTTAGATTTAGCCTGTGAATTCATCTGGTGACTATTATTTTTCACTTTTTATATAATCAGATTTAATCAGATGAAGTTGTTTGGCGCCCCACGTGACCTCTACTGTTCGTTCCCATATTGGTGTTTAATTATTAATCCTGGGCACACACAAGTTAGAACAAGTAATAGTTGGGCCAAACTAAAAACAGAGAATATCAACTCCTGAATCAAATGCCTAAGGGAGCTGATCAGGTGATCACTTAATAAATGCCTGGGAACCAATGAAGTGTTTGAAAGTCAGCTGGTCTGTATGAATCGACAGACAGGTATTTCACCAAACCAGCTGATCACCTGACACCCAAGGACATCCAACTGTGCAACATATAAGATCAGAAAACGACAATTGCAGGTTCATTTGATATAATAAATGCAACCGATTGGACAAAAAGGAAGCGGCTTCATGGCCCAAAGTGTGACAGCCACACCAGTGGAGAGAACATACATTTCATTCTGAGGTTGTGGTCTGTGAGGCAAGAAATGGTTGATCAATGTGAAAGGGGGACTAGTGCAGAATTATTAAACCATGAGCCATGTCGATGAGAAAGGCAGAAGTAGGATATTTAATGTCAGCGGTAGAAGTGTCACTGCACCATGTTGAAGCTGTTAGCATGAAGACATTGAACCGAGGCCCCTTTCTGCCCTCTTAATTTTTTTTATAAATATCCCATGGCATCATTTCGAAGAAGAAGCAGATTCTGGGACTCTGATGGTCCGAGCTTATTGGGCAAACCTTTTGTGTCTTACAGGAAGTTTACTTGTGCTGCGTTCATTGTGATGCTGTGTTTCTCGATAAACTGAGAAAGTCATGTCATAATCCGTCTTATGTTTACTGAAGTGAGGACCTGTTTCCAGACACGGCTCCATAAACAGTTGGAAAATATCCCCTCTGCCTATGTTCCATGCGTTTATTTTATGCAGTGATATTTCTTGAGGGTCGGCAGGTGTCTCTCTTCTTTGGAGTTGTCTTCTTTATAAATATCTCTATGTTATTCCTTATCAGCAAGATATCTAGGCAAATTATTGAGTTGTTATTTTAAGAGACTGCAAGTGTGTGAGTGCAATATTTATTTTAAGTAAGGTGTTGAGCTGTTATTACATCGTGACCAGAATCACATTTCATAACCTTTTCTTACAGAGTTGATATGGCAGCGAAAGCAGCATTGCAAATTACCACATCATCACTGGATGAGGTAGGGAGCCATAATCTGGGCTCAATGCTCCTGACTGATATTTTGGTGCATGTTGATGCGGATTCAGATGGTTATCTTTCAAGATTCTATGATGTAATATACACTTTTTAAGCGTTATGATGTTTAATTATCCATAGATAGGACTCACGAATAAGAATGAATTCAGTTGGCTGTATCTCTAAGGGACTCCCATGACATCTATAGCACCAATGCTCCAGAGCTTGCTGATGGAATTCTTAAGTAGTAATCAGTTTAAAACTGCTTAATTATTGACATGGACGAGCACATAATTGTGACTTTTTAATTATTCAGTCAGGGGATGTGGGGGGCGCTGGCAAGTCCAGCATTCATTGCCCATCGTAATTACCCTTCAGAGGGTGGTGGTGAGCTGCCATCTTGGATGGCTGCAATCCGTGTGGTGAAGGTACTCCCACAGTGCTGTTAGGTAGGGAGTTCCAGGATTTTGAACAAGCGACGACCCGAAGGATCAGCGATATATTTCCAAGTTAGGATGCTGTGTGACTTGAATGGGAACTTGGGAATGGTGGTGTTCCCTTTCGACTGCTGCCATTGTCCTTCTAGGAGGTAGAGGTCATGGGTTTGGGGGTTACTGCTGAAGAAGCCATTGCGAGTTGCTGCAGAGTATCTTGAAGATGGTACACACTGCAGCCACTTTGTGCCATTGGTGGTGGCAGTGAATGTTTAATGTGGTGAATGCTATGCCGATCAAGTGAACCATTTTGTTCCAGAAGGTGTCCAGATTCATGAGTGTTTTAGGAGCTGCAGTCGCCCAGGAAAGTGAAGATTATTCCATCACAATCCTGAGTTGTGCCCTTTAGATGTTGGGAAGTCTCTGGTGAATCAGGAGGTCAGTCACTTGCTACAGAATATCCAACCTCTGATCTGCTCATTTAGCCAGATTATTTATGAGGCTGGTGTCATTAATTTTCTGGTCATTGATAAAACTCAGGATGTTGATGGCGAGAGACTCGATGATGGGAATGCCATTGAATGTCAATGGGATGGTAAGACTCTGTCTTGTTGGAGGTAGTAATTGCCTGGCATTGTGCAGTGCATATGTTACTTGCCACTTCTCAGCCCGAGTCTGTACCATCTCAGCCTGTGCTACAGCAGTCTGGGCTGCCTGGCTGGCAGGCAATAGTGTGGGCACTAGCAGAGTGCCAGTTGGTGGCAGGAATGCTGTCATCCTGAGAGAGGAAAGAAGGTTCATTCTCTTTGGAGCCACTGCCACCTAACTGAGGCAGCACGTCAGCAATCCTAGTAATCTGTTGGATGGCAGATTGACCGACTGCTGTGAGGCACTGGAAGCCCCATTCAACAGTGGTATCCAGACCCATGAGGGCACCATTCAGAGCTTCCAATGCAGAACTCAGACCTTTAATGGAAGCTGCTTCTGCTGCAATAGAAGCTATGACATCGGCCATCAGAAGCTGCTTCATGGTGGATTCCACAGGTGTACTGATGAAGGTGACCAACCGTTCTGCTGCCTGCTGTTATGTTAGAAAGGTTGGAATTCGAGCTCTGCGCAAAGCCCCGTGCCAAATTGGTGCTGGACTCTTCCATGTTCCTTGACATTGAGGGCAGGTTTCTGGCAAGCTTTACAGTGCAACAATTCTTTGGGAGTATACACCCATCAGCCTCTGAAATATGTGATGAGGCAATATCTGAGCTGCTGGCTGCGACTGTAGGATTGATTGACGGTTTCTGTTCATCTTCATTTTCTCCTTCCTCTCTCTCCACTGACTGGGAAGAATCCAGTTCTTGGGTATCTTAAATAAAAAAGGGTCAAGGGTTGTGTTGTGTTGATAAGAGCAGAGAAAGTAACACGTGCATTCTTACACACTCTACATCTTCCCAGCCAGAAGAGATTGAGGAATGAGGGAGAAACGGGATGAGAGAAGGAGGATTCGATATGCTGATACCCTCAACACCAATTGTTTCAGCCCTGCCAGTGGCCACAGCTTCAGGGATTCTCCTTCCCATGATGGCCAGCACTGTCTCCTCCATGTGGGTTAAATCATGCAGGTGCACTTGTCCACCTCAAGCACTTTTCTGCTGCCTGCTGTTAAGTGCCAACTCCTCATGTAAGAAAGGAGGAATTGTGTCAATGAGTGTCGTGCAATATGTTGAATGGATGTGGTTGTTAAGGTGGAATAGCTGCCAGTGGTTGCGAGCTGTGAGTTGCGGGAGTGATGCTTGCAACAGTGCTATGTGCGTGAGGGTAGGATAAAGCATATGAATTGAAGGGTTGAGTAAATATTGATAGAGATATTTGGTAGGTGTGTAAGGGGTTTTCCTTGAGAGGTTTCCCTGATTCGGTACTCTGGACTTAGGCACAGGAACTACAATGTAGAGAAAACTCTTGTAGACCAAGTTTGATGAAACAAAATGAAATTTTATTGCATAAGGAAAAATATCAAATCAAATGCAAGCAGATAAGGGAGTATATGGGAGGGAAAAACACACAAACAAATCATAACGACACAGTACTAACTAAAGCAAATACAGGCATCTTATACTCTACAAAGATCATTATGATATAAGGAAACACACGCACGGAACATCGAGGGACAACCACTCATGTTAATTGTGCCCTTAAATCCACCCCCTTACGAAACCTATCTAGATCTGATTGTGAAGGTGGTCACACATATGAAGTTAATTAATTCAGATGTAGCCCATGATCAGGGACAGGATGGTGTGACTACGAGTGAGGCAGGTACGGGGATCCAGGAGGTAGAGCTGGAGGAGCCGCAGCCCTTGTTCTTGTCCAACGGGTTCGAGGTTCTTAATCCCTGTGGGGAAAGGAGCAGGGACTGCAAGGAGGATGAGCAACCTGGCCACAGCACCGTGGAACAGGGGGCCATTCATGAGGGGGGAGTAAATAGAATTGTTGTAGTGGTAGGGGATAGTAGTATTAGGGTGATAGATAGAGTTCTCTGCAGCCAAGAGCGAGAGTCCCGAAGGCTGTGTTGCCTACCCGGTGCCAGGGTTAAGGACATCTCCTCTGGGCTGGAAAGAAACTTGCAGTGGGAGGGGGTGGATCCAGTTGTCGTGGTCCATGTTGGTACAAACGACGTAGATAGGACTAGGAAGCCGGTTCTGTTAAAGGAGTATGAGCAGCTAGGGGTCAAATTTAAAAAACAGAACCTCAAGGGTAATAATCTCTGGGTTATTACCTGAGCCACGAGCGAATTTGGCTAGGACAAATAAAATTAGAGAGTTAAATGCGTGGCTCAAAAACTGGTGTGGGAGAAATGGGTTTTGCTTCCTGGGACACTGGCACCAGTACTGGGGCAGGAGGGAGCTGTTCTGTTGGGATGGGCTTCACTTGGCCTGTGCTGGGACTAGAGTCCTGGCGGATCATATAACTAGGGCTGTAGCGAGGGCTTTAAACTAACTAGTGGGGGGGAGGTTCCTAGAGAGCAAATCATAAAAATGACAACAGAGAAGGTCATAGACTTAGGTAGAAGTGGGGAAATTAAAAACCAGAGCGTGTCAGGAAGGGGCAGAAGGTATGGAGTAAGTAGTAAAAAGGGCAAAAGCAGGAAATAAGTGTCACAAAACATATTTGAATGTTCTCTATCTGAATGCACGTAGCATTCGTAACAAAATAGACGAGTTATTGGCACAAATAACTACATATGGGTATGATCTTGTGGCCATTACAGAAACATGGCTGCAGGGTGACAATGCCTGGGAATTAAACATACCAGGTTATTTAACGATGAGGAAGGACAGGCAGGAAGGAAGGGGAGCTGGGGTGGCTATGTTAATAAAGGAAGGAATCACTGTAATACAGAGAAATGATATTGGGTCAAAAGATCAGGATAATGAAACAGTTTGGGTGGAGGTAAGGAATAATAAGGGGAAAAAACACTAGTGGGCGTAGTCTATAGGCCTCCGAACAGTTGCAATTCTGTTGGATGGAGTATTAATCAGGAAATAGTTGAGGCTTGTAATAAGGGCACATCTATAATTATGGTGGATTTTAACTATCATATTAATTGGACAAATCAAATTGGGCAGGGCAGCCTTGAGGATGAGTTCATTGAGTGTATTAGGGATGGGTTTCTTGAGCAGTATGTAACTGAACCGACCAGGGGGCAAGCAACCTTAGATCTGGTCCTGTGTAACGAGACAGGATTAATTAAAAATGTCCTAGTAAAGGATCCCCTTGGAATGAGTGACCATAACATGGTTGAATTCCATATTCAATTAGAGGGTGAGAAGGTTGGATCTCAAATAAGCGTGCTAAGCTTGAATAATGGAGACTATGAAGGTATGAGAGTGGAATTGAGTAGAGTGGATTGGGAAAATAGATTAAAGGGTAAGACGATACATGATCAGTGGTGTACATTTAAGGAGTTATTTTACAACTTCCAAAAAAAAATATTCCACTGAGAAGAAAAGGGTGTAAAAGAAAAAACAGCCATCCATAGCTAAGTAAAGAAATTAAGGATAGTATTCGACTAAAAACAAGGGCATATAAGGTAACCAAATCTAGTGGGAGGATAGAGGATTGGGAAAACTTTAAAAGACAGCAAAAAATAACAAAAAGCTTGATTAAGAAAGGGAAGATAGATTATGAAAACAAATTAGCAAAAAATATAAAAACAGATAGTAAGAGTTTTTATAGTTATATAAAAAGAAAAAGGGTGGCTAAAGTAAATGTTGGTCCCTTAGAGAATGAGACCGGGAAATTAATGGTGGGAAATATGGAGATGGCAAAAACACTGAATGAATATTTTGTATCAGTCTTTACAGTAGAGGACACTAAGAATATCCGAACACTGGACAAACAGGGGGCTATAGGGGAGGAGGAGCATAACACGATCAAAATCACTAAGGAAGTGGTACTCGGTAAAATAATGGGACTCAAGGCGGATAAATCACCTGGACCTGATGGCTTACATCCTAGGGTCTTGAGGAAAGTGGCGGTAGGGATTGTTGATGCATTGGTAATAATTTTCCAAAACTCCCTGGACTCAGCAAAGGTCCCGGCAGACTGGAAAACTGCTAATGTAACACCCTTATTTAAAAAGGGCAGTAGACAGAAGGCTGGAAACTATAGACCGGTTAGCCTAACATCTGTGGTAGGTAAAATTTTGGAGTCCATTATTAAGGAGACAGTAACAGGACATTTGGATAATCATAATTTAATAGGACAAAGTCAGCATGGTTTTATGAAGGGGAAGTCATGTTTGACAAATTTGCTGGAGTTCTTTGAGAAAGTAACATATAGGGTTGATAAAGGGGAACCAGTGGACGTAGTGTATTTAGACTTCCAGAAGGCATTTAACAAGGTGCCACACAAAATATTATTGCTTAAGATAAAAAATCACGGGATTGGGGGTAATATTCTGGCATGGATAGAGGATTGGCTATCTAACAGAACGCAGAGAGTTCGGATAAATGGTTCATTCTCAAACAGGCAATCAGTAACTAGTGGTGTTCTGCAGGGGTCAGTGCTGGGTCCCCAACTCTTTACAATCTATATTAACGATTTGGAGGAGGGGACCGAGTGTAACATATCAAAGTTTGCAGATGCTACTAAGATGGGAGGGAAAGTAGTGAGTGAGGAGGACATAAAAAACCTGCAAGGGGACATAGACAGGCTAAGTAAGTGGGCAGAGATTTGGCAGATGGAATACAATACTGGAAAGTGTGAGGTTATGCACTTTGGCAGGAAAAATCGTAGAGCAAGTTATTATCTTAATGGCAGGGAACTGAAAAGTACTGTAGTACAAAGGGATCTGGGGGTCCTGGTGCACAAAACTCAAAAGGTTAGTATGCAGGTGCAGCAAATGATTAAGAAGGCCAATGGAATGTTGGCTTTCATTGCTGGGGGGATAGAATATCAAAATAGGGAGGTATTGCTTCAGTTGTACAAGGTATTGCTGAGACCACACCTGGAATACTGCATACAGTTTTGGTGTCCATACATAAGCAAATACATACTTGCTCTCGATTCAGTACAAAGAAGGCTCACTCGGTTAATCCCGGGGATGAGGGGATGGACATATGAGGAGAGGTTGAGTAGATTGGGACTCTACTCATTGGAGTTCAGAAGAATGAGAGGCGATCTTATTGAAACATATAAGATTGTGAAGGGTTTGGATCGGTTGGATGCGAGGAGGATGTTCCCGATGATGGGTGAAACTAGAACTAGGGGCCATAGTCTTAGAATAAGGGGCTGCTCTTTCAAAACTGAGATGAGGAGGAACTACTTCACTCAGAGGTTGGTAGGTCCATGAAATATGCTGCCCCAAAAAGCTGTAGAAGCTACATCACTACATAAATTTAAAACAGAAATAGACAGTTTCCTAGAAGTAAAGGGAATTAAGGGTTACGGGGAGCGGGCAGGAATTTGGACATGATTCTAGGTTCAGATCGGACATGGCCCTGTGGGTAGTGGAGCGCGCCCAGGGGCCGTGTAGCCTGATCCTGCTCCTATTTCGTGTGTCTAATTCTGTTAGATTCAGGAGATGGTTCTGTGATAGTAGATTGGCGGTTAGGATCAGATCAGCCATGAACTTATTGAAAGGCGGAGCAGGCTCGAGGGGCCGATTGGCCTACTCCTGCTCCTATTTCTTATGTTCTTATGTAAACATGCTCACCAATCCCACTAGGAAGTGCAAGATTTTGAAATCGAGTCTGTGTTTGGTCCTTTCAGGCGCTTCGTCTCCATGTGGACCGTGGAGCCCCTGCGAGCTGCGCCACACGTCTTTCCTGAGGTGGGGGTCGGGGGCGGCTGGACACCGGCGGGCCTGGATGTCAGCAGGGTCGAGGATCGTCGGCTCGAACCTGGTTAGAGGAGCCTTGGGCTGGCTCCCATCGCTTCTTCAGTTTTCTTTTCTTTCTTCTCCCGAGCCAGGGTGGCTGGAAGCTTTCTTCTCTTGGGACCTTTACTTTTTTGTTTCTTCTCCCAAGTTAGGTCGATGGCCTCTCGTTCCGGCAACAGCCCGGGGACGGTCGATGATCTCCTGATGTGTTTCCCCGAGGTGGAACGGTGGTTTCGAGACGGCCTTTTTGATGTTGGCCTTCTTCTTCCTCCTGAGAGTGCCTCTTTCTTCTTCTGGGTGTCTGGATTCAAACTGTGTGTCTGAGCTCAAGCTGCAGGCTTGCAATTGTGTTCCAGCTCAACTCTCCTTGTGACTGTCCAAGCTTGCTTCCCCTTCAACCCTCTGTGTGTCAACTGCCAAAAAAGTCTTCCAGATATACCTTTCTTCCAGAGGCTTCACCTCCCGCCCAAAATCAGGTTTGTCCTTTTTTTAATTTTGGCGGGCTGGGAGCACAGTGGGGTTCTTATTATATTTAACATGTCTTAAACGGCTGGTAACAGGCCCATCTCTGGTTTGGAATTACCTCCATTGTTTTTAATGGCCTGCTAATCTCGTTATCTAGTCCTGGGTGCTGTTCTCATGAATATGAAATTGTCCCCTTTTGTCTGGAGCAACATTTTGATGGCCTCTGTCTCCAGGCCGATCTTGACTAGATCTGCATCTAATCCATATGCATATGTGTGGGTCTGGTTTCGTTCTCTCAGAAACGGGTTCCAGAACTTACTGTGGGTTGAATCCACAAATCTGTCTGAGGTTGCGCAGGAACCATTTTAAAGTGTCCCAATAAGCTGGTCACATGGTACGGCGGCCATTTTGTATGCCCCTTTTTCTGGGCTTCTTTTTAAACAGTCTATAAAATCATGGCCTCTTCTGCCATTTGACCCATATTAATAAAAAGTCCAATTTTGCAGATCCTACACTCTCCCCTGATGATACTATAACTTGCTTGAAGTATCATAAATCTGGGTGAGCAAAATTTTCTGACTTTACACAATCTAACCATCCCCAGTATTTACTATCTATGACCCCACGACACATGCATTTCCCATTTCAGAAAAATCTAGTGTACATTAAGCATCTATAAACGGCAATACCTTGGGGTTAAAAATCTAACAACTTACTTCCAGGTGTGGAGGGTGTCCTTATACCCCTACATCACCTAGTGCATACACATTACCTTCTAATAATAGCATCACATTTAATTAAACTTCCATCAGAAATAAAGTACATACATGAAAATTTCAAGAATTCATGAATACATATTAAAAATAATACAGAGGAGGGAGGGAAAACTTTAACTTTATACAAGCAGCAAAATCTAAACGGGCATCTCTTCTTCTACCTGCACATAATGCTCCCTCCATTCCCCTTTATTCTCATACTTTGCAAATGTTTAACATTTTTACAGTGTACAAACAGTAAATAAACTACAATGATAACCTGGCACACAACAAGAACGTGGGAGGCTATCCTAATCCAGGAAAGGACTTCTATATTAGTGAACAGGCCCCACCATGGTGGGGTCACTATGTCCAATATGTCTGCCCCTATCTCTAAAGCCTTCTGCTCCAGTGTGTAGAAGTGTTTCTGTGAAATAACAACGGCTTTTAATATCTTAGTGAGATGTTCAGGGAGAGGGTGAATAATATATCCAAAATGAGCAACGAATCGCTGAAAATCCGTGAAATTCTCTTTCACAGTGATGTGAACAGTGGAAGGTTCAGGAATGGGGACAATTCGCTCTTGCGCCACTTGAACCTCTGCCCTGGGCTTGAAACAGAAGCTGCTGTCACTGACCGGACACCAACCGTGCTGTCCATGTTGGTAGTGGGGCGCTGCAGTGGTGACACAGTATGTCCCACCTCCTATATATGCCACCTGCGGGGGCACATGGCCTTGTGCCATTGCCTCCATGGTGCAGTTTATAGGCTTCACGCTAGCAGTTCTGAACCTGCACTGTGGTTTTGAAGGTGCATTCAAGTGCTGGGGACACAGGATGATGTTTGCTCCCCGGCTCCGGCACCCCAAGAGGTCGGTACGCATCGTTGCATGCTCCCATCGAATGATGTAAGGTGGGACCCCCGTGCAGCGAATGTGCGCACCCCCCTGAATGACTCCAATGTTCTCCACCCTGTATACCGGGGCAGGTTTTGCTGCCTTTCCCATCACCGGCATTCTTACCACTATACCCATAATGGTGTGATTAGACCGTCCACAGTCCACTGGGACTGGGTAGGCCTCTGAAGCTAGTCTGAGCTGGCACGGACTCAATGTATTCTCAAAAGGGTGGAGGGCTGCGAGGTGATTGTTGCTGATCCAGGAGTGGATTAAGCCTTGCTTTAACTCCTCCAGATTACTGCGGCCCTCGCCCAGTAACCACGCCCCGTATAGCACACAATCTTCGTTCTGCGCAGCCTGGTTGGACGCATTCCGATCCTCCCTGATGAGAGCATTTACCGTTCTGGCGTGCTTCTCCAGCTCAGCTATTATCTCTTTTAAGTGTAGTGTCATGGCCTGGTCCTCATGTAACTCAGAACCCACTACCTTATTCTCATCAGTCAGTATCTTTCTTAGCTGTGTTTTTAAACCATTGATCTGGGTTTGCAGCTCCACGTCATCCAGTGTGTTGATGGCAGAAGTTCCTGTATTAAAAGCTGTGAAAATATCATTTACTGCACCCCTTCTTTGTCTCCCTATTTTGTCCAAGACCTCATGTGGTGTGGTGTACAATTCGGCTCTGTCGACATCGGCAAAGTCGAATTCGTAAAACTGTTTAAACATGTTTGTTAACAGGACCTGGTATAGTTGCTCCGTTTCCTTGGGGCACCACGCTGGCAATCTTACCTCGGTGAGGTTTAAAATCACCGAAGCCACCGCATAGTGGACACCTTGGTACAGTACCTGACCTGTGGGTACCAGTACCAATCCGTTCACGGGTCCCTTTGTCGTGGTGGGGCACCCTTCCTTGAGGCCTTTAGCTACTGGAACTGTGGGCAGGGGCTTACGGGTTCGGGTGATGAGCTCCGTGGCGTTTACTGGGATCGGTGAGTATGGGACTCCGCACGCCCATGAGCTGACATCCCACCTCATTCCTTGTGCAGCATCCTGCCATTCTCTTTGGAAAAAGATGGAGACGCCTGTGGGGCAAGCGCATTCTGAACCCCACTTACAGATGTAGATCCCCTCATCTGGTTCCCACCATTTGTCCCAACAGGCACACAACCCCCCGTGTGTTCCCGTTATTGTCCAATGGGTGTTATTACCCAATCTCTCCCACTCCACAGTGGAGTTCTTCATGGTGCTGCTCAAACTGTGCAGCCACCACCAACGGTCCAAAAGTACATGTCCGTTGCAAACAAGGCAAATCTTCTTGCCCACGGTGACGCTGATCCTGGGCACAATGATCCGCACCCTGGGGCACATCAGAGACATTTCTCTGTATGCAAACCCTGTCTTGCTGCAGTATTCAGAAGAGTTCGACCCCAGCCAGCCTGGCCATCTCCCTTCATGGAAGTAGGTAGCAGTCTCTTCAGCGGCCCGTGAGCCGGTTCCATCAGGCGCGATGAGGCCTCTATTTCCAGAGCACCCATAAATGGTGGAGTCCTTGGTGCGGCCCCGTTAGGCGCAGCTCATTCCGACCATCGTGAACGGGATGAGGATCCCTCTCATCTTTCTTCTGGTTCCTGCAATAAATCAAACAATACAGCCAGGCTCCCGAGAGATTCTAGCTTAGGTGATGGCATGATCGGGTCTTTCGACCTCGATCCCAAACAACACACATACTGGGCAGATTTAAAACTACTTAAACTCTAATCCCCTTAATATTTACACACCTTAAACTTAAACTAAATCTTATGTACAGCGCCGCCCGTCCCCAGGCGGCTTGCCTAATCCCTGAGCGGACTGCAGCTTGCCGCTCCCTGTGGCGGGGCTGCAATGACCTGTGGCTCTGGACTGCAGCTGGCCGCTCCCTGTGGTGGGGCTGCAGTGACCTTTGGTTCTGGTTCCCCGCAGCCTTTTGCTGCTAAATGGGGACTGTGTTTTTTCATGGATTTCTGAAGTCGGTGTCTACTGGGAGTGAGGCACTCGGGCCAAGGTTTTACAGGCTGAGGCTTTCAAGCCGACCTGCGAAAAGATACGTTTGGCGTGGCTCCCTTAGTGCGTGGACGTTCGGGTGGGACCTTAGCTCTCACAGCCCGTGGCTCTTCCACGACTGTAGGCTTTGGCTCCCTTCCCTCAGGCTCCGCCCCTTTGGGATTCGGGCAGGCTCCCTTGGCGAGTGGACCTTCGGGTGGGACTTCAGCTCTCACAGCCCGTGGCTCTTCCACGACTGTGGGCTTCGGCTCCCTCCCCTCAGGCTCCGCCCCTTCGGGAATTGGGCCTGTGGCAGACGGCTCGTCCTCACCTGTCCCTACAGGTGGAGAATCTCTGCCCCCAATTTCTACCTCCCCCACGCTCGAGTCGTGGGCGGGATCTCCGTTTTCCGACTCCACCTCTTCCAGAATCATGTCGAGGGCGGGACCTTGTTGTTCGGGCCCCTCCTCGTCCGAGTCCCAGGCCATCGGAGAAAGCCCCCCCCAGGTGGGCGGGACCTCTTCTCCTTCCAAGCAGGCTACAACGCCAGCTTGCGTGGTCTGTGACTCATCGCGCGCCTCAGGCTGAGGATCCTTTTCCTCAGACCTGGCTTCGTTGCTGATGTTTTTGCACCCGGTTTGAACAGTTTGCACCGCTTCATGTGAAACCACTTGTTGCGTCGGGACCCCTCCACTGTGTGAGTGGCGTAGATCGGCGGTTTTGCACCGATTTCGGCTCATCCTCCTGGTCTACGGTTCTCTCACCAGCGCATAGGGTTAGGCCCAATAATTTTAATTCTCACCGGCCAACCCGCGCCTTCGTAGAGGTTTCCTTAACACTCTCTATCTCCTTCACACTAGTACCCTCTCCCCAGAGACAATGATTTCTCAGGTCCACGTGGATCCCGTGGGCTACCAAGAAATCAGACCCCAGGACTCCCGTTCCACCTCCCACTTCCCACTTCATCAGGGTACACTTCCACGTGGTGTGAGGTGGTCCTAAACGAATGGAGAGGGGAAGGGAATGTGCGCCAGCCTGTTCTTTGCCAGTGAAGCCCGACAGAAGATATGGCACCCCAGTGGACAGAGGCGAGGCGGTGGGGTTATCTGCGTGCATTGCGGTGCACAATGCTCCCGTATCCAACAGATAGGTTCCCTTCACGTCCTCCACCTCCATTTCCACGAGGGGTCGTCTCCATACACAATATCGCAGCGCACACAAGTAGAGGGGCTGCGCTGACTCTAGTCATTTGGGTACAGCAATCGGGGTTTCGGGAGCGACAAGGCCGGTGGTGACAGCTATTTTCCCTTGCGAGGTCATCAGAGACCGCATTGTCTGTATGATTGACTCAATCGCAGTGGGATTCATAACTGCACCAGCTCCCTGCGCTGGGGCAGGAGCTACAGCTTGGGTTTGGGCTGGTGCTGGGGCAGCGGTCTGGGCTTGGGCTTGGGCTGCGGGAAATCTCCTTTTATTATCCTTCCATGGATTTCTACAGTCCTTGCGCCAATGTCGATCCTTCCCACACCCGTAGCAATTGAGCTTGGCTTGGACAGGGCGATTCCCCTCCTGACACCAGTCCTGCTTGCTTGGGGCTGCAGGTTCTGCCTCATGCACCTTTCCTTTCTGGGGAGGTGTTTCCTGACCTCTGCAATTCTTATACGCTACATTTAACTGACGGAGTACCATCTCTTCCGTGACACCGGGACCTAGGGGATCAAACCATGACCTGCCTAGGGCCCGTATCTCTGGCAAGCTTTTGGTGACGAAGCAACGGAGCCAATGAACCCGCTGTTCGTTGCTCATTAAAGCCTGTTCAGGCATTCCCGGACAGCTGCTTCGATATACTGGCCACAGCTTTTCTGCGAAAACCTGCGGGGGTTCTCCAGATAACTGCATTGTTCTTCTACACGGTTGAACTGAATACCGTCGTCCACTCCCTTTACCTCTAAAACTTCCTCCCTGAGATCTGCATACCCTTTCCATCCCCTTTCACCATCCTCTGAGAGGTACTGATGGAATGTGGAATCCAGGGAGAAAAGCAACAGTTTGACCTGTTCCTGATCATCGCAGTCATTGATGGTTGCTGTTTCCTCTATCTCCCAGAAATGAATCGAGGGATCTCCCTTTACTGTGAGTCGAGTGAGGTGGTTCACCATGGACCTTAACTGCAGGCCAGCATAGGGCACCACGAGCTGGTTCTGGTGGGGTCCAACACTGCCATCGGCAGCATTGGGACCGAACCTCTGGTGCAGAGCGGGACACATCGGTGCCGGTCCCGTCTTTGCTACCAGTGGTTCTTCCACACACTCAACCTCGGCTACCTCCTCTTTCGCTATCCCCTCCTTTTCCGACAAAGTCTCACTATAGCTCAGCGGTGCTGAGGGCTCGGTGTCTGGCACTACAATTACCTCAGCTGGAATCGGCTGTTTTGATTCCTTTAAAAAGTCCATGTGACTGGCTTTCAGGCTGACGAGACACATCATGCCATTTGCCTTAACCAGGGCCGTACTTAGGTCCTCTATGGTCTTTTGGCAGGGTCCATGATCTGTGCTCTCAAACCCACGCTCGAGGGCCAGCTTGTAAACTGCCTTAACCTCCACTACTCTCTCCTCCTGTGCTCTTAGCTGTTGTGCGAGGCGGGCGCTTTTCTCCCGTATCCTAGTTTCATTGATCTTTGCTTCAGTAACCTGCCACTCCAGATACTCTATCCTAGCCTGATGCTGACTAGCTACTTCTTGGCATTCCTGATTGAGTGCGTGAAGCGCTGTGATGAGATTTTCCCCACCCATGGCCTTTTCCTCTATCTCTGCTGCCTGGGTTGTGATCTTGGCTGCCTGTGCTGCAACGACCCGGTCCAAGATCTGGAATTGCTTCTTGTAACACATCAGCCACACTGCCTTTTCCACTGACTTCTTATGCTCTTTGCTCTCTGTCCACCTGATGGCTGCGTCCACTGGACACCCATCCAGCAAGAGATCGTAAATCCACTGTTTAGTGAGATTTAACTTGCCAAAGACATAATCCGCTATCCTCTCATCCATTGCATTTCGACCATTCAAACTTGGATCTAATACATTGCAATCCTGCTGCCAGAGTCCTGCCATGGTCGCCATTTTCTGTAAGGGGTTTTCCTTGAGAGGTTTCCCTGAGGTTTCTCTCTCTAGAGGCCTCTCTCTCTTGCACAGTAAACCTTGAGTGGTTCGACCCACTCGCCCCTTAGATTCTGTACTCTGGTCTTAGGCGCAGGAACTACAATGTAGAGAAAACTCTTGTAGACCAAGTTTGATGAAACAAAATGAAACTTTATTGCATAAGGAAAAATATCACATCAAATGCAAGCAGATAAGAGAGTACATGGGAGGGAAAAACACACAAACAAATCATAACGACACAGTACTAACTAAGGCAAATACAGGCATCTTATACTCTACAAAGATCATTATGAAATAAGGAAACACACGGAACATCGAGGGACAGCAACTCATGTTAATTGTACTCTTATATCCACCCCCTTATTAAACCTATCTAGACCTGATTGTGAAGGGCCAGAAACATGCTCACCAATCCCACTAGGAAGTGCAAGGTTTTGAAATCGAGTTTGTGTTTGGTCCTTTCAGGCGTCTCGTCTCCATGTGGATCGTGGAGCCCCTGCGAGCTGTGCCACACCTCTCTCCTGAGGTGGGGGTCGGGGGCAGCTGGACACCGGCGGGCCTAGATATCGGCGGGGTCGAGGATCATTGGCTCGACCCTGGTTAGAGGAGCCTTGGGCTGGCTCCCATCGCTTCTTCAGGTTCCTTTCCTCTCTTCTCATGAGCCGGGGTGGCTGGAAGACTTCTTCGCTTGGGACCTTTATTTTTTTCTCTTCTCCCAAGTTGGGTCGATGGCCTCTCGTTCTGGCACCGGCCCGGGGACGGTCGATGATCTCCCGATGTGTTTCCACGGGGTGGAATGCTGGTTTCGAGATGGCCTTTTCAATGTTGGCCTTCTTCTTCCTCCTGAGAGTGCCTCTTTCTTCTTCTGGGTGTCCAGATTCAAACCGTGTGTCTGAGCTCAAGCTGCAGGCTTGCAACTGTGTTCCAGCTCGACTCTCCTTGTGACTGTCCAAGCTTGCTTCCCCTTCAACCCTCTGTGTGTCAACTGCCGAAAATGTCTTCCAGATATACCTTTCTTCCAGAGGCTTCACTTCCCGCCCAAAATCAGGTTAGTCTTTGTTTTAATTTTGGCGGGCTGGGAGCACAGTGGGGTAGTTATTATATTTAACATGTCTTAAACGGCTGGTAACAGGCCCATCTCTGGTTTGGAATTACCTCCATTGTTTTTAATGGCCTGCTGATCTCGTTATCTAGTCCTGGGTGCTGTTCTCATTCATTTGAAATTGTCCCCTTTTGTCTGGGGCAACATTGTGATGGCCTCTGTCTCCAGGCCGATCTTGACTCGATCTGCATCTATGCATATGCATATGTGTGGGTCTGGTTTCGTTCTCTCAGAAACGGCTTCCAGAACTTACTGTGGGTTGAATCCACAAATCTGTCTGAGGTTGCGCAGGAACCATTTTAAAGTCTCCCAATAAGCTGCTCACATGGTACGGCGGCCATTTTGTATGCCCCTTTTTCTGGGCTTCTTTTAAAACAGTCTTTAAAATCATGGCCTCTTCTGCCATTTGACCCTTATTAATACAAAGTCCAATTTTGCGGATCCTACAGGTGGGTATGGAGCATTGGTGAATTGAGCAGTGGATGAGGTTAGAATTGCAGATCTCAGGATGTGCCATTTGAAGAAGAACTCAGTGACCTTGAAAACTCGTGTGAAATCGTTAAACTGCTTCCTGCACTGCATCCATGTTCTTGGAGCAACACTCCGTGTATTTGACTCTGCCACTAATTCTACCCAATGCCTCCTGAGCATCTGTCTGGAGAACATTCTGCAACCCTGCAGATGCAGGATATCTCTCCTTATTTCTACCTCTTCCAGCAAGACCAGTACAGTGTCTGAAAACCTTGGTGCACGCTCTTTAGCATGTTCAGCTGATGCTGAAACTACCAGAGTAAAGAATTCATTTTCAAATGACGCCCACCACTTCCTCCAGCCACAATGTACTTCCCCTTTAAGAGGTGCAGGCTGCTTTTAAGTAGCGCTAGACAATGGCAATATTGCACCCCCTGCTGATGTGTGAATCCATGAACAGCGCGGGTGTGTTGCATGCATGCTGAAGCTATGTAAAGCAGCAAGGAGCACTAATTTATCATGCTAACTGCAATGCAACAAATGGGCATGGTTTAATGGCGTACTGCGATACCCTTATCTATTTTTGGGCGTTAGCCAATTTCTCCCCCAACATGTGTCTGAGGTGCAATAAGTTCAGTGCTGACGTGCCCTTTGCTTTCTCTGGTAATGCCGTGCCTTTCCTTATGTTTGGATTGTGTTCAGTGCAGAGGGTCTGAAGCAACGCTGCTATAGTTCTCCTATTGGGTGTGGAATTGGATATGGGCTGGAGACAAAACAGGCGGAATCACATGTGTGGATCATTATACGACACGTCTCATATTCAGTTATATTAAATCAATGCAACTGGATATCAGCCGGTGTCTATAACAGGCGATCAATGTGATACCACCTGTTTTACTTCTCCAAACTTATCCATTTGCACCAATCAAAAAGCCTCAGCATATAATTCAGCTCAGCTAAATCAAATTATTCCCCAGTTGTGGTGACAATGATAATGATGGGCAAAATTACAGTTGGATTTTCAACTTGCATCTGCCAGGTAAAATATATTTTGTGGATTGGCTGCCCAATGTGGCAAAACCCAATTGTTTTATTTCCAATTAATTCAATGGTGATGAAAATCAAACGATTTCTACAATGCAGGTATTATCAGCAACACCAGCTTCATGGTGTAAGTTGAAAATTGACCACAATGTGATGTATCATGAGACACCAAACTGTCCTATTCTACTATTATTGCAACGGTTCATTAATGGAATGCATTGAATGTCCCAATGCATGGGTTGATTACATTTATCTGTTTCGGGAAACACAGAGATATTTATGTATAGTTAAAAAAATCCCTTGGTCAGTATTGTACTGCAATATGAGGCAAGTGATTACGATGATGAACGTTTGGGAAAGGATAGATATAAGCAGCGTATTTCCAGTAGTTGTGGGCCCAACAATGAGGAGTCATTGATACAAAGTTAAATGTAAGAGATTTAGAGCAAAGAGCAGCAGAAAGTTCTGTACGTAATGGGTTGTATGGCTGTGGAACTCACTTTCAGGGTTAGTGTTTGAGGCAAAGAAAATGTCAACATTCAAGTCTATATTGTCAGGTGAATGAGGAAATATCAGACAATATTCAAATGGAAGTTGTACAGTCTTAGTCCAGCAACAAACACGAATTTACATGTATAGAATACTTGATTATCTTCTAAAAGCTTCTACAGGTATTGTAAAAGCTTCTATTGGTATGTAAAAAAGGAAAGGTTAGCGAAAGTAAATGTGGATCCCTTATAGGCTGAGGCAGGAGAAATTATAATGGGGAATAAGGACATGGCAGAGAAATGAAACAAATACTTCGTGTCTTTCTTTAGGAATAAGAAGCAAAAAACTTCCCGGAAATAGTGGAGAACCACGGATCTATCGAGAATGAGGAACTGAAAGAAATTAGTAATAGTAAAAAAACAGTACTGGTAAAATTAATGGGACTGAAAACCAATAAATCCCCTTGAGCTGATGGTCTACATCCTAGTGTTTTGAAAGATGTGGCAAAAGAGATAGTGAATACATTGGTGTAATGTTCCAAAATTCCACAGATTCATGAACGGTTCCTGTGGATTGCAGGGTAGCAAAAGTAGCACTACTATTTAAGAGAGGAGAGAGAGAGAAAACAGTGAACTACTGACCGGCTAGCCTGACATCAGTAGTAGGGTAAATGCTATAATCTATTATTAAGGACGTTGTAAAAGGGCACATAGAAAATAATAATTGAATTGGGCAGAGTAAACACGGATTTATGAACGGGAAATCGTGTTTGACAAATCTGTTACAATTTTTTGAAGTTGCAACGAGCAGAATAGATAAGGGGGGACCAGTGGAAGTGGTGTTTTGGGATTTTCAGAAGGCATTCGATAAGGTGCCACAGAAGAGGTTATTAAACAAAATTAGGGCTCCTGGGATTGGGGGTAATATACCAGCATGGATTGAGGATTGGTTAAAGGACAGAAAACAGAGAGTCAGAATAAATGGGTCATTTTTGAGTTGGCAGACGATAACTAGTGGTGTGCCACAAGGATCAGTGATTAGGCCCCAGCTATACACAAGCTACATCAGTGATTTGGATGAAGGGACCAACTGTAATATATGCAAATTTGATGCTGGGTGGGAATCTAACTTATCAGGAGGTTGCAAGGAGGCTTCAAAGGGATACAGACATGTTAAGTGAGTGGGCAAGAACATGGCAAATTAAATATTATGTGGAGAAATGTGAAGTTATCCAATTTGGTAGGAAAAATAGAAAAGCAGAGTATTTTTTAAATGGTGATAGATTGGGAAGTATTGGTGTTCAGAGGGACCTGGGTGTCCTTGTACACAAATCACTGAAAGTTAACATACATGTACATGATGTGCCTCAATAATTCTGAGACTCGATGTTAGCGAAACAAAACAAGGCTTTTATTAAATTAGAAGGCAACACGTTGTGGAGAGAGGTATCTTCCATCCGGAGGGCTTCAGTACTGGATATGAGGCCAGACTGAGCTTGCTTACATAGGGGCCAGGTATGGGCGGAGCCCTACACACAACACATTCCAATATACAATACAATGGTGAGGAAACGGAACTGGGGGAATGAAACTGAAACCGACCACAGTCACAGGCAGTGATGAATGGAATATTTCATCACATTCACCCCTTCTATAGATTTAGTCTGTTCGGGGGTTTGATAGTTCTCTGCGACCGACGTGGCTGTTGCGGTGCCGTGGGTGTCGGCTGGGTGTCCCCGGTAGCCTCCTGGGTCTCTGCCGGGGGTGCTGCCAGGGTTGTTGAAGGGGTAGTTGATGGGGGTGCCGTTGGTCGATGTTCTTCCGGGGGTGATGAAAGAGTAGTGGGTGGGTAAGAGTCGCTGCGATCATTGTCGCTGCTATCGCCGTGGTTGTTGTTGTTACCAGCTGGGGCAACATCTTTTATGGACACGGTGTCCTCCCTTCCGTCGGCGTGCCGGACATATGCGTATTGGGGGCTGGCGTGGAGTAGGTACACTGGCTCCACGAGAGGGTCCGTCTTGTGGCCCCTCACATGCCTTCGCACGAATACCGGACATGGGGTCGAGAGCCATGACGGCATGGATACGCCTGAGGTGGATTTCCGGGGAAAGACAAACATTCGTTCATGAGGCATGGCATTAGTGGCAGTACACAATAGCGACCGTATCAAATGGAGCACATCCGAGAGGACTTTCTGCCAGCGGGAGATAGGGAGGCCCTTGGTCCTTAGAGCTTGAGTGACTGCTTTCCATACTGTCCCGTTCTCTCGCTCCACTTGGCCGTTACCCCGGGGGTTGTAGCTGGTGGTACGGCTCGTGGTGATCCCCCTGGACAGCATGTACTGGCGTAGCTCTTCACTCATGAAGGACGCCCCCCTATCCATATGGATGTAGCTCGGCATACCGAACAGGCAGAACAGGCTGTTGAGGCATTTAATGACCGTGGCACTGGTCATGTCTGGGCAGGGGAAGGCGAATGGGAACCGGGAGTATTCGTCCACAATGTTCAGGAAGTAAACATTGCGGTCGACGGACGGGAGGGGGCCCTTGAAATCTAAGCTGAGCCGCTCAAAGGGCCGTGTGGCTTTGATTAAGTGGGCTCTATCTGGGCTGTAGAACCGAGGCTTGCACTCAGCACAAGTGCGGCAGTTCCTGGTCAGAGACCGAACTTCCTCAATCGAGTAGGGTAAGTTACGGGACTTTATGAAGTGGAACAGCCGCGTGAGCCCTGGGTGGCAGTGGTCGTTGTGGAGGGTCTGTAGCCGATCCCCGGTGGCGCTGGCACACATCCCTCGTGAGAGGGCGTCAGGGAATTCGTTAAGGGCCCCTGGCTGGTAAATGATGTCATACTCGAAGGTGGAGAGCTCGATCCGCCACCTAAGAATCTTATCATTTTTAATCTTCCCCCTCTGTTTATTATTGAACATAAACGCTACCGACCGCTGGTCGGTAAGTAGGGTGAAGCGTTTGCTGGCTAGGTAGTGGCGCCAGTGGCGCACTGCCTCCACGATGGCTTGGGCCTCCTTTTCCACAGAGGGGTGTCTGATCTCGGGCCCTTGGAGGGTCCTCGAGAAGATAGCTACGGGCCGCCCCGCCTGGTTGAGGGTGGCCGCCAAGGTGAAGTCAGACGCATCACTTTCCACTTGAAATGGAGTGTTCTCGTCCACTGCCTGTAGCGTGGCCCACTCAATATCCTGCTTAATACTTTTGAAGGCAGCGTGGGCCTCAGCAGAGAGCGGAAAAGAGGATGCTTTGAAGAGGGAGCGGGCTTTGTCGGAGTAGTTGGGGACCCATTGGGAATAATAGGAAAATAACCCCAGGCACCTTTTCAGGGCTTTGGGAGTGTTGGGCAGGGGCAGCTCCCGTAGGGGGCGCAATCGGTCGGGGTCTGGTCCGATTTCCCCATTCTCCACCACGCTGCCTATTATGCAGAGGCGCGTCATGTTGAAAACGCACTTGTCCTCGTTGTAGGTGAGGTTGAGTTTTTGTGCGGTTTCCAGGAACCTCTCGAGGTTCGAGTCGTGATCCTGCTGGTTGTGACCGCAGATGGTGACGTTGTCGAGGTAGGGGAAGGTTGCCTGCAAGTGGTGGCCATCGACCATGCGGTCCATCTCCCTCTGGAAGACCGAGACCCCATTTGTCACCCCAAAGGGGACTCTGAGGAATTGGTAGAGGCGTCCGTTCGCCTCGAAGGCGGTGTACGGGCGGTCCTCTGGTTTGATAGGGAGCTGGTGGTACGCTGACTTAAGGTCGATGGTGGAGAACACATGGTATTGGGCGATTTGGTTCACCATTTCTGATATGCGGGGTAGCGGGTAGGCGTCTAGTTGGGTGTACCTGTTGATCGTTTGGCTATAGTCGATCAACATCCGTTTCTTCTCGCTACCCCTTACCACTACCACTTGGGCGCGCCACGGGCTGTTGCTGCGTTCAATAATGCGCTCTTTCAGGAGCCTGTCTACCTCGGTCGCGATGAACCGCCTGTCCTCCGAGCTGTACCTTCTTCTTTTGGTCGCTATTGGCCGGCAGTTAGGGGTAAGGTTCGCGAATAGCGAAGGCGGCTTTACCTTCAGGGTAGCCAGACCGCACACTGTGAGGGGCGGCTGGCACCCACCATACTTGAGCGTGATGCTTTGGTGGTTGCACTGGAAATCAAGGCCCAAGATCACGCTCGCACATAGATTCTTCATAATTAATACTTTAAAATTATCATATACAGTTCCGTTAATGGACAATTGTACCGTGCAGTCACCCAGAATGGTTGATGTCTGGGTTTTATCAGCCATAGAGATGGTACCCTGAGTAGGGACCACCTTTAGGGAGAGTTGTTGTGCCAGTTCAGGGTGGATAAAACTCTCCGTGCTTCCACTGTCAATTAAACATTTAACCCTGCACCCGTTTACCTCGATGTCCACCATTGATTTGGATAGCGGGTGCGGCCTGGTCTCATCCACTGTGACCGATGCCACTGTAGGGCCCTGATCGAGACAAGATGGCGTCCACGCTGTATGCTCATAAGATGGCGGACCCCACGAGGTCGGGCAAGATGGCGTCCAAGATGGTCGCTCCCACGGCGCGCACGCGGCGGTGGTGGGTTATCCGGCGGTTGGTTTTCTGGCGGGGTTCCCTCTGCACACCTTCCCGAAGTGCCCCTTCTTACCGCACTTAAAGCAGGTGGTGCCATTCACCGGGCACAGGTTTCTGGTGTGCTTTGGCTGCCCGCAGAAGTAGCAGTTGGGTCCCCGACGCGTCGCGGCTGTCGTAGGGCTTCTGGGGGGAGAGCGGGGCCCCGACGGTGTCGGGCTGCCGGGCGGGGAAGATGCCTTCCAAGATGGCGGCGCCCTTGGTGCACACGTGGCGGCGTGGACGGCGCGGGCTGAAGAGTAGGCGTCCGAGTTTCTCTGGGCCACATCCAGGGATCGAGCGGTGTCCGCAGCCTGTTTCAGGTCCAATCCCGTTTTTTCCAGCAGTTTTTGCCGGATGTAAGTGGAGCTGAGGCCTGTGATAAAGGCATCGCGAACAAGCTCGTCAGTGTACACTGCGGCTTTTACATCTCGGCACTTGCAGTCTTTGCCAAGCATTTTCAGGGTGCCTAGGAACTCCTCCACCGATTCCCCAGGTCGCTGTGCGCGCGTAGCGAGCATATGCCTAGCATACACCTCATTCGTAGGCTGCTGGTAATGCGCCTTTAAGATGTCGCAGGCGGCCAGGTACGTGTCGGCGTCTTGGATGAGGGGGTAAACCCGGTGGCTTACCCAATTCCGCAGAATTACGAGTTTCATACTCGCAGCGTCCGTAGCGTCTTTGACGGCTGCGGAATTGTCCAGGAAGAATTCCATACACATAAACCAGTGTCCGAAGCGTGCTGATGCGTCCGGAGCATGCTGATCCAAATCCAAATGTTCGGGTTTCAGGAGTTGATCCATTGTGTTGAAAAATAAGTTAATAAAATTGATGTGCCTCAATAATTCCGAGACTCGATGTTAGCGAAACAAAACAAGGCTTTTATTAACTTAGAAGGTAACACCTATTGGAGAGAGGTATCTTCCATCCGGAGGGCTGCAGTACTGGATATGATGCCAGACTGAGCTTGCTTACATAGGGGCCAGGTATGGGCGGAGCCCTACACACAACACATTCCAATATACAATACAATGGTGAGGAAACGGAACTGGGGGAAGGGAAATGAAACTGAAGCCGACCACAGTCACAAGCAGTGATGAATGGAATATTTCATCACAGTACATCAAGCAATTAGGAAAGCAAATGATATGTTGGCCTTTATTACAAGAGGCGTATTGTGTACTGTTTTGGTCTCCTTAACTAAGAAAGTATATAATTGCCATAGATGGAGTGCAACGAAGGTTCACTAGACTGGTTTGTGGGATAGGGGGATTGTACTATGTTGAGAGATTGAGTACACTTGGCCCATATGCCCTCGTATTTAGAAGAATGGGAGTTGATCTCATTGAAACATACACAATTCTACAGGGCTTGACAGGGTAGGTGCAGGGAGGATGTTTCTCCTGGCTGGGGAGTCGAGAACCAGGTGTCACAGTCTCAGAATAAGGGGTCGGCCATTTAGGACTGATATGGGAAAAATTTCTTCACTCAGAACGTCGTGAATCTTTGGAATTCTCTACCGACTCTGATCAAATTATTAAATTATGAATGGTTGATTTCTCTTGCTGGCCACCATAAACAACTGGTTAAGTAACTATGTGAACAGTGTTGGGTTTGTGGCGTTTGACAGTCATGCAACAATTTGTACATGAGCTCATCAAACATAACAGGGGAAATATATTGCCCTGAAATTAGATCGGGGGCTTGCCGCGCGTGCAAGCGCCCGATCTGCACTCACCCTGCGCGCCGACATCTGAAGCCCGGGCCTGCTTGCATTTCCTGTCGCAGGCCTGGTTCAGCTGTCGGTGCACTGTGCTAACCTGATCCAGCGGCGTAGTTAGTGCGATGTGCCGGCGGGGATCAGGTGAGCACTGTGCAGCCAATCAGGGGAGGGGAAACTCATTTATGAGTTTGACAGTAAGAGCAATGAAAAGTATGGGCTGCCAAAACACTACTTTAACTTTAAATAAAATTTTAAAAAACATCCCACTGATTATAATAACTATAAATAAGTTTAAAAAAAAGGTTTTAAGCAATTAATCAATTTTCTGAAAAAGATAAATTTTTTAAAAATAGGGTCTAAAACTAAACCTACCATCCTGTAAATTCTTTAAAAATAAAAAAACTGTGGAAAAAAAGTTTCTACATTGTACTAAAAGCCCACTTACCTGAAAAACGAAATACTTACATCTTGTTTTTCCACGCATAAAGACCGGAGGCCTTTACACGCACGCAAATTTGAAAAAAGTAAGGAATTTTACTGCGCACGCGCTGCCTGTGCAGTCGCGCACGTTCTGCCTCTGAACCCCTTCATTCAGAGGATAGGAAATGCCGGTTTTCCCCACATGCGCTGTGCATGCTGAAAAACGGCATTTCCTCCGGCCAGACGCGTGAGTACCCCGACCGTACTCACGTGTTGGGACAGGAATTACTGGCCCATTAAACAGGGTCAAATGTTGAGTATAAATAGGATGACTGGAGTTGCTCTATCAGAGAATACGAATAGAGTTGACATATAATGAAGCCTAGTTAATTACAGGGCATTAATTACGTTTAGTTTGAGATTGTGCCCGCAAAATCTCGGAGATTAAAGGAAGTCCTGTTTTGTCTCAGTCACTCTGGTCTCTTTGTAAAGAAATTACAGCTTTTACTTCAGCCAGGATGTACTGGATTAAGTTTGGTGTGAACAGCACCCATTGGAATCTAGTGACTGACTGTTGTCAAAAAAGTGCATTCAACTGTAAAGGGTGGATACAAGCATAAAGGGTTCCATCATCTATATATATAAAACGGCTCTTCTGTCTGTCTGTCCCGATGTCTGTCTGTCTGTCCGTCCGTTTTCTATACGTTTGAAAGTTACAGAGCGTACCGACGCGCGCGTTGCCTCAAAAGAAAGCTTGCGATTCCGGACCGGTCATAGGCCTATTTACCTTTCGGCCGGACAAAAATCGCGCCCGCGGTATCCAAAAAACGTTCAGCGTTCCGCTCATTAGCATCTCATTAGCGACCGCGTGACGTCGAGGTCGACCAATCGTACGGCGGGTTCCTGGCGCGTGCCATCCTACAGTTGAGTGTCGAGTGACTCGACGATTGACCAATCCTACGCTTCAGTGACCTGACCGGTCGACCAATCAGTGCGTGTGTGGGCGGGCCTTATCCTTCTGAACCGAGGTGAGTGGCCGCCATCTTGATTTTTCACGATTTTTTCCCCACACTTTCAGTGTGTTAGGGAACTAAGGTAAATATTTGAATTATGTGTTAGGGAATTAATTAACAATTTATTTGAGTTTTATATTGTGTTTAGCAACCCCCCCCTGCTCCTCACCCTCGCGCAGGGGGGACTCGGGGCTGCTCTCCAGGCCCGCTGCAGGCAGGCCTGAAGCTCAAAAAATTTCTCTCTCTCTCTCTCTTCCCTCTCTCTCTCTCCTTCTCCTCTTCCCTCTCTCTCCTTCTCCTCTTCCCTCTCTGTCTCTCTCTACTTCCCCCTCTCAGGTTTGACGGTGTCGGGGCCGGAGCGCGGGATGGCCACCCAAAGTGATCCGCTCGCTAACGGCCGCCAGCCCGCGGGGTTTCCCTGCCTACTCCCCGCGGGCCGCCTCGCGCCGCTGGCACTGACCCATCATGCGCCGCCCGCCTGCGAGAGCCCGCTCTGGCTTTTTTTAAACAGCTGTCCCCGATCTCAATCAGACACGGGAGTCTGCCAACCGGGTCCACAGGCCCGCCTTGTTCACCAGCAGGTGCTACCGAGGTGAGTACGGTCGGGCCTGGGGGGGGGGGTGGGGGAGAGTGTGAGGGAGAGCGGGGGGGAGAGTGTGAGGGAGGGGGGGAGAGTGTGAGGGAGAGGGGGGGAGAGTTTGAGGGACGGGGGGAGAATGTGATGGGGGGAGAGAGAGCGACTGTGGGGGGGCAGAGAGAGCGACTGTGGGGGGAGAGAGAGCGACTGTGGGGGGGGAGAGAGAGCGACTGTGGCGGGAGAGAGAGAGGGACTGTGGGGGGGAGAGAGTGACTGTGGGGGGGGGAGAGAGAGCGACTGTGGGGGGGGAGAGAGAGCGACTGTGGGGGGGGAGAGAGAGACTGTGGGGGGGGAGAGGAGAGACGTGTGGGGGGGGAGAGAGTGCGACTGTGGGGGGGGGAGAGAGCGACTGTGGGGGGGAGAGAGAGCGACGTGTGGGGGGGAGGAGAGAGCGGACGTGTGGGGGGGAGAGAGAGCGAGCTGTGGGGGGGGGGAGAGAGCGACTGTGGGGGGGGAGAGAGAGCGGACTGGGGGGGGAGAGAGAGCGACTGGGGGGGAGAGAGTGCGACTGAGGGGGGGGAGAGGAGAGGCGACTGGGGGGGAGAGAGAGCGACTGGGGGGGGAGAGAGAGCGACTGTGGGGAGAGGGAGAGGAGAGCTGTGGGGGAGAGAGAGCGACGGGGGGGAGAGAGAGGCGAGCAGGGGGGAGAGTGAGAGGCGAGCGGGAGGGGGAGAGGAGCGTCGTGAGTGAGAGCGACTGGGGGGGAGAGTGCTGAGGGAGAGCGACGGGGGGGAGTGTGAGGGAGAGCGACTGGGGGGATGTGAGGGAGAGCGACGGGGGGGAGTGAGGAGAGGACTGGGGGGAGTGTGAGGAGAGGACTGGGGAGGAGAGTGAGGCGACTGGGGGGGGAGAGTGAGGCGACGGGGGGGAGAGAGAGAG